>NC_090939.1:668670936-668973966 GCF_040938575.1 Ambystoma mexicanum | reverse complement strand
AAGGCAGACCTTCCAATAGTTGCTGCCACAAGTTATTCTCTGACTGAAGAGATAGAAACAAACCAGGGCGTGATCAAAACTGGAGAGTCCGTGTTGGGTCTGCATCGAGCTTTACTCTCCACCGAGGCACCCCATACAAGGGATCCGATAAGAATAACGATTAACGGAATGGTGAGCCCTTTGCCTACAGGGGTCGACCCTAAGACTCAAGAACCCCCAGGTAACAGAGATGACGACTGGACATGGTTGGCTGCAACCATAAACAACCAACTGGAAAAGTAATGCCAGGAACCAGAGGGCCCAAAAGGGTGCACCATGGGCTCATGGAATACCCGTGGTTTTTTGCACCTTTTTGAATCATCGTGGGCCTGTGGATTGGATATATTATGTTTACAAGAAACTTGGCTTTTGCAAAATCCGTTGCTGGAAGGCTTTGAAGTGGCATTCAATCCAGCCATAAAGCAGGCAAAAGGTAGACCGATGGCTGGCCTGCTTGTGGCTATAAAAAAAGCATCTGGACTTCGGATTTTGAACTCATGCAGTCCATCTCCTTTTATTCAGGTTGTCACCATCCATACCCAACAGAATGGTTGTAAGGCACCACGCTTGTATATTATTAACGTATATTGGAATCATTTGGCCAAGGACGACTCGCTTTTTATTGATCAAATTACAGCATTGATCGACGATCTATTAACAAAGGAGCTGCCATTGGACCTAATTGTGTGTGGGGATTTAAACATCGTTTGTGCCTCAAATTTAGACAGAATTGTGCTAAAGGGTAAGAAGGCCCATAAACACGAAGAAGTAGCAGCTCAGTGGTGCTTAGAAATGGAGCTCTGTGGTTTATCAATGCTCAACGGCCATACTGTCGGAGACATTCCTGCATGTCCTACATGGAGAAGATCTGATCAGGAATCAGTACTTGACTACATATTTGTATCTGAAAACATCCACAAACGGACAAAAAAAATGGAAGTTGTCAGAATGAAGCATAGCGACCACGATATGGTTCAATTTATATTTGAACATTCTACTCTGTGTATTAAGGAAGGTTGGCGCTTTTCTGTGACTACTGGATCCAGTAGGATCCGTTTAAACTTGTTGGACACAGAAGTTGCTACTATTACACACAATTTCCAACATGGCTCGAACGCACTTGAATACCGAGATCTTTTGTGCGATTATGAAGAACGAAAACATAACACAAAACATAAGGAGTTTCGAGCAAAACACAAATTTGATATGGCTATCATGCAACGAAAAAGAGCCATGCGACAAGAATTAAGGGCTTTAAAAAATATAAGCAGTGCATCCAGGAAGGAGTGCAAACGAATGATCAAACAAAGATACCGGAACTGGCATAAATCACATGCAGCTATTATGATGCAAAACGACTCAGAACTTATGTTACAGAAAATGTCTGGTAAAAAGTCGGCTGAGTACTGGAGACTGATAAATAACAGCATGGCTCCTCAACATGCATTACAGGCTAATGCAGTCTCGGACGTAAAGTGGGCCGAATTTTACTCGAATCTGTATGCTTAAGACCCATCTCCCACAGTCTGGGTATATACGGCGTTAAACAAATGGGACTTGGCGTTTGAGCGCCTTGATATACTCAACGTAATTAAAAACGTGCATGATTCTAGAGCTCCCGGGCCGGACGGCCTAACTAACTTCACGCTCAAGAAAAACCCAGAACTATGGACAGACTTTTGTGTAACGTTGTTTGAAAGAGTCATTAAGAACTGCTCGACCCCAAAGTCCTGGAAAAGCGCTGTGGTGGTACTTATTTTTAAAAAAGAGGATCGAACTAATCCTCGAAACTATAGGCTTATAGCGCTACTTGACGTCTTGGGGAAGATCTATGCCAGCCTTTTACAACAAAAATTCCTAAAATGGGCTACAGTTGCTAACCACTTAGATCCCAGACAAGCAGGTTTTGTAAAAGGAGTAGGATGTGGGTTAAACCTGTTATTGTTAAATCTTCTAAAAATGGATGCACTGAAGTCAAACACAAAGATCTATACGGCCCTGATAAACTTGTCACAGGCGTTTGATAGCATAAATAGGGAGTTGTTGTGTGAAAAACTCACGAGGTGGAATTGTCCCTCTAGCCTAGTGGACGCAATCCGCGAGCTACACACGGACACTTTCATTAAGATTCGTTTGGATGAGAAAGGTACGTTGTCTGCTGCCATTGCCACATATAAGGGCGTGAAACAAGGCTGCCAGTTGGCAGCAATTGTTTTCAATCTCTTTATCTCAGACATAATGCAAGCCTTTAATGGTGTAGCCACCTTTCCTCCAAAACTTTATGGGTCTCCCATTGAATACCTGGTTTATGCAGACAACCTTCTTTTGGTAGACTTGACTCCTATTGGGCTCCAGCGAAAACTCAACTGTCTTGATCACTATACAACAGAAAACGGTCTCATAATCAACAAAGAAAAAAGCGAAATTCTGATTTTTGAAAAGTTACAGGGAAATAAGGGCAAAAAAGGAAAGTTTCGCTGGCGGATTGCAAATGAGTGCCTACAAATTGTAAAGAACTCGACCTATTTGGGCATGAAAATCAGCGCCAGTAGAAGAGATGAGCCATGGTCTGCTGCTGCAAAAAGCAAGTGCCGGCAGCTGGCGTGTCAAGCGCAACTAATCAACAAAAACTTTGGCAAATTTTCACTAAAACCTGTCATTTTGTTCTTTGAGCAAAAAGCGGTACCTGCACTAATATATGGTGGGGAAAATGCGTTTGGTTGTGCAGAGGTTTTGTGGAATTCCTTAGAAAACATTTTTTGGTCCCGTGTCTTGCAGCTTCCAAAGGGTACGTCGACAACATGTCTACGGTATGAGCTAGGGCTCATATCAATTAAAGCAAGAGTCACTTGGAACTTACTAAGTCTATATAGAAAAACGATGGTTAAAACTCCGGTGCCGCAATTTGAATTACTACACAAGTCTGATAACGACAGAGTTTACACTACATTATTTGATTGAAATTTACTCTGTCAGGCTCTATTAAAGGAGTATGACATCAGTCTCTTATTGTTAATAGAGAACCCAGACATGGCTAAAACGAAAATCTGGAGATCTGACTGGATATCGACCTGTGACTCAAGAGCAAATTCAAATCTAATGTGTGAGGTACCGGGAGAAGCAAAAGCTTATGGTCAGAGACACACATATCTAACCTGCTTACCAGATCAGTACTCAAGAGCCCTGTACATGCGTTTTAGAATGAATTTGTTTTTAACAAAAAAGCGTTTGGTTACATGGACGAAGTTTGCTAACATCGATCTAGCGTGCAGATTCTGTAAAACGAGTAATGAATCCATCAAACATTTAGTCATTGTTTGCTCGGCTTTTGAGCAACAAAGAGAGAGACATTTTGGTAAACTGATCAATGAGCATCAATTCATGAGAACAGATGACTGGTGGAAGGCATTGTTTGAGGGGAACAACAGAGTAGTTCTATTTGCTTTAGTAAATTTTCTTCGATTGTTAAAAAGTAATTTAGACACTGAGAATGAAAAATTGGGACTACGTAATTAAGAGAACTGTTACGGAGGAGGTATATGGGTTGTATGTGTGGAACCAAACGATGATGTTTCAGATTGATAAAGAAAAACGAAGAGTTGGAAGGAGGGATGTGGAGATTGTATTGTTGTTTTAAAGGTTTGAACAAACCAATAAAATATAAAAAAGAAAAAAAAATACATATACATTTATTAAAGGCCTTTTAAATCAAACACAAAGCAAATAGCAGCAGTAATAACTAAACCAAAACAACACTACTATTAAACATATATAAAGTTACCAATGGCCTAAAGGAATAGTGCACAGTAAGGGTCCACAACATGTAAAGAAAGGGAGCATACAGTGTGAATATCGTTCAAGCAGTCTTTCACTTTTTAAACCCTAACTGATAGGCAGTCCAATCCCTAAGATGAGTGGAGCCTTATGCTCAAAAGTACTTTCGGTGCTGGTGCACGCGATCGTGCGGTTGGGCCAAAACAGGATCTCTTGTAGGGATTGTAGTGACTCAGGAAGGTGGGTGAGACAGTGAAGAATAAGTTCCCACTATTTGAGGAGGGTCTCCTCAAGAGGGCAGAACAGGATCCAAGAGTTGGGAACAGCTCGGTAGCACAGGCTACCTCGATAAAGAAGAGTAACCCTCAGGGGACATGTGCGTAAAAATGAAGGGAGGCGCCAGGGGCCACCGGTAAGGGTTGCAAGTACTTATTGACCCTCAGTGCACTCCAGACCAAACTCCGGCAGTCGAGTACACTTTGGTCTTAGGTTCAAATCCTGCAGTTGCACAGCTCTGCGGCTTTCAGGGGCTGTGTTCCAGGGATGATTCCTTGGCGGCACAGTGGTGATTTCTCCGCTCCTTATGAAGGGACCAGGCCAATTCCACTGCAGAGAGTCTGAGGGAATAAGGGGGCACAGCAGCAAGGCACGCATGAATTTCGTCATGATAGTTGGGCGGCGCGGTGCCCGCGTATGCTCGGGTACAGGCGTACTCTCCCAATTCCAGACGTAGGAATGCTAGGTGTACAAAACTCGGCAGGAGAGTGCCTTATACCCAGAGTTTACAGTCTTCAAAGGCTCAAGTGTTAACTCGAGATGGCAGTGGTTCCAGGGCAAAGGTCCTGTGCAAGCTGGTCAGTTCCCTGGGCAGTCAAGGAACACTTCTGAGAAGGCTTGCTTACAGGTTAAGTTGGAGGTGCCAAGAATAGTTAGTCCCACTATTCCAATGGGTCAAAGCGACCTTTGCAGACCTTCTAAGTTCGATCAAAAAAAGGGGGTCCACCGGGACCACAGGCAGCTCAGGGTGCCAAACCTTCCAGCGTGTCACCAGCAGTTACTCGGCTCTGCTTCTTGGTTACATTGTACTTGGCTCCTATCCTAAGTTCTGTGTGAACTCAAGAGATCGACCTTGAGTAGGTGTAAGATGCCTTCTCTTATCAAGAATCTCCTTTGCGCCAAAACGAAGAGGACCCAATGAGAGATCGGCTCACATTCAACCATCCCAGACATGGACCAATCATGGACCACAGTGGTCCCAGTCATTCGCAGCACACCAGACATCCTGCCACCCAGGATGTGTATTGGAACTAGACAATCCACCCCACATCCTGGAGGCACACACACAAGGCATGCAGATGCACACGAAAGCTTCGGTTTGCGCAGGAGTCTGCATGACCAAATAAGGAATTTCCCGGATCTGCTCGATCTAGGGAAGGCAAAGGGACAAGATGAACAAAGGACAGAACAAAGGACCTCGTGGCATGGCCATTTTAGGCACTGGCCACTGTCCTGGGCCAAACGCGGTATGGACCGTAGAAAAGGGTTAAACATATATGAAAAGTAACAGCTGCCGCCAGCTCTGTCCAAGACACATTTGTACTTCTCTGAAAAATTCTTTGAGGGTGTCTAGAGCCTTAAAATGAATGGAAGACCACAGCGCACTGTACTTTACGGTACTTTGGGCCCAGATAAACTGTTGCTAAGAACTAGGAACAAAGTGAAAGATTAACGGAAATAAAGTCTCCCAGTACTGACTGTCTTTAACGGCATGTCAGTTTCCGCATAACAAAGTGAGTGAACGCCCAGCAGAGTACAGCAGAAGGCTAGGCTCCACTGGCAAAAATCAGGCTAGGATTGTCAGATAACAGCAAAATGTTGGGGGGTTCACAACTCGAAGCCAAATTACACATAACTTGAAATCTTTCCTAACACTCGCCCCTCCCAGACCAAGGACAGGGGGAACAAATCCACCCCTAGATGAGGTTTTTGTTCAGGTTGTTTAAACATTCTGGACAACCCATCTGCATTGCTATGTTGGACACCTGGCCTATGCTCAATGTTGAAGTGAAACCTGTGCAGGCTTATGGACCACCTGAGCAACTTAGGATTCTCTCCCTTCATGTTCTTGAGCCACTTTAAGGTCTTATGGTCAGTTTACCCAGTGAAGTGGGTCCCATAGAGGTAGAGTCTCAGTTTCCTTAGGGCCCACACAACAGAGAAACATTCTTTCTCTACTACCACTTGAGCTGTCTGTCCTTAAGCTGGTGATTAATGATTCTAATAGGGTGTTCCTTACCTTTCTCATCTACTTGTGATAGTACAGCACCTATCCCAGTGACAGAGCATCTGTCTGCACAACAAAAGGTATTTGGTAATCAAGGGCCCTGACTACAGGGGCCTGGCACAAGGAGTCCTTTAAGCCATTGAAGGCCTTCCCACAACCCTCAGACCAAGAGACCTTCCTAGGTTTCTTTGGAGTTGTGAGAGCAGCCAGAGGGGCAGCTATGATGCCATATTCTGTCATAAAGTTTCTATAGTACCCTGTGAGACATAAAAAGGCTCTCACCTGGGTTTGTGTAGTGGGGGTAGACCAGTCTTGTACCGCTTGTACTTTACTGGGTAGAGGCTGTATCCTCCCTCCACCTACTTCATGCCCAAGGTAGACCACTGAACCTTGAACAATCTGGCACTTAATGGCCTTTATAGTCAAGTGGGTCTTCTGAAGAGCCTGCAACACAATTCTAAGGTGTTTCACATAATCCTCCCAGGTGGCACTGAAAACTGCTATATCATCCAGAAATGCAAGACAGAATTCATCCAACCCATTAAGGACATGATTCACAAGCCTCTGAAAAGTGGCGGGTGGATTTTTCAACCCAAAGGGCATTTTCCGGAACAGGTAAAGGCCTTCTAGAGTTGAGAATGCTGTCTTCCCCTTGGCATGTTCTGCTAGGGCTATTTGGCAATACCCTGCAGTGAGGACAAATGTGCTGAGGCACTTGGAGGCACACAAAGTATCCACCAGCTCACCAGTTCTAGGTGAGGGGTGTACATCTGTCTTGGTGACAGCATTCAGAGCCCTGTAATCCACACAGAACTTCAACTCAGAGGAACCTGCTTATGGAACCAGAAACACAGGACTGGACCAAGGACTACTGGAGGGTTCAACCACGCCAAGATCTAACATCTTGTTGACCTTTGTCTTGATGTAAGATATCACCTAATCTGATATCCTGTATCCCCTGCTTTTGGTAGGTACACTATCTCCTGTGTCAATATCATGTTTGCACCAAGGTGTCAAACCAGGAGCTAGGGAAAACAAGGGGGAGAATTGCCTCAGCAAACTTCTCACCTCATCTTGCTGTAAAGTTGTCAGACGAGGGGCCACTTTGACACCCTCAATGGAGCTGTCTGAAGGACTGCCCTGGAACAGATCAGGAAAGGTTCTGAGTCTTCCTCCTCTAGGTCTGACGCCAACAGCAGCGCAGCTATTTCAACTATTGGGATGAAAGCATTCAGCCTATTTACATGGAACACTTTTGGAGCCTGACCAGCCCTTCCAAGGTCCACTAAATAGTTAACCCACCCAGTGACTCCACCACTTGTAAGGGCCTGACCATTTGTCCTGTAAAGCTGTAGGCCCTATAGGGTTCACGATCAGGACTTGCTGGCCTGGTGTAAAGTTGACCAGGGAAGCCTTCTGGTCATACCAGTGTTTCACCAGGGCTTGCCCAGCCTTCAACTTCTCACTAGCCTGACCCATCAGGAGGACCATTCTTTTTCTTAGACCTAGCACATAGTCCACTACATTGGTAGTGATGGGGGAGTAGACATCTCCCTCCCCGTTGACATTAACTTAGGGTCCCCTTACAGGGTGACCAAAAAGAAGCTGAGAGGGGCTGAAGCCAACCCCCTCTTGAGGTACCTCTATGTATGCAAACAACAAGCATGGTAAAAGGAGATCCCATTTTCTCCTCTTGAGCTCTTCCAGAGCCCCAATCATGTTTTTGAGGGTTCTATTGGACCTCTCAACTAAGCCATTCGTTTGGGGGTGATATGCTGAGGAAAACATGTAAGTAACCCCACACCCTTTCCACATGGCTTCTATTTGCTTGGACATGAAGTTGCTGCCCCTATCCGACACAACCTTTTTAGGGAAGCCTACCCTAGGGAATATGCCAAGTAAAGCTTTTGCAACTGACTTGGCAGTTACAGTTTTTAATGGCTGGCCTCAGGATACCTAGTGGCATGGTCGACCAGCACCAGGATAAGCCTGAGGATGTTTTAGGGTCAAGGGGGCCTACTATGTCAATCCCTACCCTTTCAAATGGCACCCCCTCAACTGGGAGTAGTACCAGAGGAGCTTGGATTGTTGTGCCACTTTACCCAGATAACTGGCATGTGGCACAACTCATGCAGTGACTTTCTACTTGCACCCCCATCTTGGGTCAGTAGAAGTGCTAGGCTAGCCTTTGCTTCGTTCTCTTGATGCCAAGGTGCCCAGCAAGGGGACATTCATGCGCCAGCTGCAAGAGGAAGGGTGTTACATGAAGGGGAACCACAAACCTCCTAGGGTCTCCTTCTGTAGACTCTGTGGGCTCACTCTAGAGAAGCCCACCTTCCCAATAAATCCTGTGCTTCCCAGGAGGTTCACCCTCACACTAGCAGCAGGCCTGTCTCCATAGGCCTTCCAACGATGGGCACTCACGTTGGCCCTTACTAAACCCAACCCTATCAGGACCACCTTCAACCAATAAACTTTGGAGTTCAGGATGGTCATGTGGACTAAGAATTTCAGGCAACACATCTTCCTCGTCGGATTCAGGTGTTTGGCCAACTACCTCCACCTCAGTGGTAGGTGAGTCAGGGTGAGGGGTGTTTTCTTTCCCGATCTTGTCTTTTTTGACTCCTTGTCACGCGCGTAAGGCGCCTGCCTTCATGGAGGCTATGGAGCGCTTGGCGGTTTTCCCCGCATTAAGCAGGGCCATTTCTTTCTCTCTCTGCAGCGTTCTAGCTATTTGTCTGTGTTTATTTTCCCTGCCTTTAAACCACCCCCCTTTCTGCGACGCTTCGTGTTGCAACCCTATCACTTCTGCATCTGGGTGCTCACGCTCTGTTTTCTCTCGCTCTGTTCGTACTTCTGTCCCGGTTCCTTTCCCTGCTGTTTTCTTGTCTTTCTTGGCCTTCATGGTTCCGCCCGCTGCCTACCTTTGTTTCACCCGTTCCCTTTTCTTTCTTCCTTTCGCCTCCACTTTCCTTGGCGGTCTCCTCTTTCCTTCCCTTTCCCTTTGCCGGTCGGGGTTTGTTCCATCCCCGGTTCCCTTTCCTTGTTCCTTTTTCCTTTTTTTTGCTTACCTTCTTTGCCTTCTTCCTGGCGTTCTGCTTTCCTGCGGCTCCGGTCTCCACTGTGTGCTTCTTTCTTCCGCTCTGGGGATATTGGAGCTTTCTTCATTCCAAAGTACCTGCAAGGGAATTATGAAATCCATCAGGAGGTCGGTCCGCCCACACATCCGACCACTAGAGAAGTTACTTACCAGCATACCCACCGGTCATCAGGGACTGCCTTCCAAACTCCACGAGAGGATTTTTTCTGCCAAATTGGCGTTTTCCTCTCTGAGGGCTCTCTCGGAACGGGGTCCATTGCGCCTCCTTTACGAAGGCATCATTGTGGCTTCGCTCCGGGGAAGACCATACCTCTTCAGAAAGAAAAGAAGAGATCAAAGAAAGAAAGATCAACGTCAAGAGAGTTCGTCTGAAGAAGCAGGTGAGGAGGAGGGGGTGTTTGGAGACAGTGATACACAAGAAGTAGAGGAGTACTTTGATAAACTTGACACTGCTTTAGCCTTGGGATTCTCCTTTGGCGTGGGCTTGGCTTTGGTCTTGGCCAATGCAGCCCTTGTTTGTGACCTTGTGCATGGCCTCTCTGCCTTGTCACCCACAAAACCTAAGTCTCTGCGGTCATTCCCTAGCAGGAACTTACCTTGGACTTGCCTCTGTATGCTCACTGGAATCCTGACCATAGTAGCATTGATAGCAAGATTTACAGGCATTACTGGGAACTTGAGAGGGGGGCCATCACCTAACTTGGTGGGCATAAAAGGAGCTCTGGCAAGTTCCTCTGGGTTTACCAAAGTGGAATACTCCACAGTTCTGCTGGCCCCCCTATCCCTAAGGGCAGGGGTGTCTACTCCATTGATTATCATACTGTCCTTAAAGTAGTGCTTGTTGTTATCTGGATTGCTAGCATAAGCCTCTGAGACTTTAGGCTCCCAGGAACCCAGGGAATCTAGGGCTACCTCAGATTCTATCCCACTGGGGAAGGAGTCTGAGGAGAAGGATGCCCTGTGATCCCTTCCTCCTCATCGGAGGGGAAGGCCAGACTCACAGAGTGGACCCCCAAGACTTGACATTACATCTGGGGCCCCCCTTCACATGGTCATTTGCTCCACAAGCCACACAAGATCCACTGGGCCCATGGACATAGGGAGGCTTACTATAACCAGAGTTCTGTTTGGGAGGATAACTCCCACTACCCTGAACATTCTCTTGGGACTTACCCTTGAATTTCTTTTTGTGGCTCTTTTAGGAGGACATTTTATCAGATCTCCACCCTCTTTATCTTCGTGCTTGTTCCCATCCTTCTGCTTACCAGGAGTAGTCTTGTCCTCATGGGACACTCTGTGCCTATAAATCTGCTACCATGGCCAGCTTCTTAGGATCTAACTCATTTGAATCAGCCAAGTGGTGCTTAAGCCCAGTGGAACAAGATGCAAAAATATGTTCATGGATGACTAACCATATCATACCCTCAAAGGTGGAGACCTTATAGCCTTCAACACAGCCAGTCAAGTTTTTCAAGGAATCGGTAACATAGGACACCCAAGTGTTACTGTCTTTCTTTTTGTACTCTCTAAATCTCTTTAAGTATTGGGCATGAGTCTTCCCAAACTTTAAGATGAGAGTTTGCTTCAATTTTGCAAAGTCTACTCTTTCAGCCTTAGAAATTTCCATAATAGCACATAATAGTTGTTACCTCTTTCTCTTAGGGGCAGGGTGGCTAGCACCAGAATGATCACCTTCCCCAGATTTCTATATAGTTTCACCAATGCACACTTTTGCATAGAAGTTGCCTTTTTTCTGAATCTTGAAGGCATGCTCCGGGACTTCCTGTGCGGCCCGAAAACTCACAGATTGGCACTTCATGTTTTATCCCTGCCTTATAGTGCAGGAGGGGCACAATTCCCACGCCTGGAGTTTTACTACTTGGCTGCTCAAATAAGTTTTATTGTGAAATGGTTGTCAGACGAATTTACATCTGAACATGAGCTACTCAATGCACTAGTGAGACCTGCTTGGCTCAGGGAGGCTTTATGGCTCTGGTTAAATCACACAGACCTCAGCCTTTGGTACTGCGAGTGGGTAGACAGATTTGGACTAGAGTATAAAAGATACTTTGACTGCAACACCCTTACTCCCCCAATGTCCCAACACTGGCTGGTACATGTGTCAATTTAGACGAGATAAAGGATATTCGATGTGGTGAAAGGGCGGGTATAACTATCCGGGGCAACATGTATGAAAATGGGTCATTCAGAGATCTGACCAGCCTTATGCAATATGAGGGTAGCAAAGTTTGCTAGGTACAATTGGAGTGAATGGCCTGCGGAGCCCCAAGAAAACATTTCCTGGCTCTAATGTGTGCATTAGAAGATGGCTGGAGGCCTGTATCCAGACTATATAAGCATTTACTGGATGCAGCTAGCGTTAAACCGCGTTAAACTGAAAGCACGCTGGGAGATAGAGTTTGGTTTATAAATCACAGATAAGCAATGGGAATTGGTGTTAAGCTTTGTTAAAAATGTGTCCTGTAATGCCAGATTGAGGTTAATACAAATTAATGTGCTCCATCACACTTATATGACACCCTCTAGAGTTGGCAACTTTAAACAGGGTGCACCATCCACCTGCCCACGCTGCCATCAGGATGAGGCCCATCTTATGCATGTGCTGTGGACATGCACGTTGGTACAGTGCTTCTGGTCTCGAATCAAACAGACCTGCAAAGATTCTAGAATTAACAGGTACCACTGGACCCCGCTTGAATGCATCTTGTGTATATACCCTAGATTGCGCAAGCACAAACATGTTACTAAATTCATGGACCAAAAGATGCTTGGTGTTGAGATGGATTTCTGAACTCTGACCTGGTGGGCAGAGGTTCAGAAGGACAGCCTAGTTTCTTGGAAAAGGCTAACCTTCTGGACAAGCCAAACCAGTCAATGTAGCATTGACGGCGGTCAAGACTAAGTCTCAGGAGGGGTGAGGGTAATTGAAAGCCCACAAGAGCACACACAGTAAATGACACTACAAATTACTCTGTCAGGTGTATATATCAAAAATACATATACATTTATTAAAGGCCTTTTAAATCAAACACAAAGCAAATTGCAGCAGTAATAACTAAACCAACACAACACTACTATTAAAGGTATATAGAGTTACCAATGGCCTCAAGGAATAGTGCACAGTAAGGGCCCACCACCTGTACAGAAAGGGACTATACAATGCAAATATCATTCAGGCAGTCTTTCAGTTTTCAAATCCTAACTGATAGGCAGTCCAATCCCTAAGCTGAGTGGAGCCTTGTGCTCAAATGTACTTTTGCTGCTGGCGCACAGGATCGTGCGGTTGGGCCAAAACGGGGTCTCTGGCAGGAGCTGTGGTGACTGAGGAAGGTGGGTGAGGCATTGACGGATACATTCCCACTATTCGAGGAGGGTCTCCCCAAGAGGGCAGAACAGGATCCAAGAGTTGGGAACAGCTCGTGGGCACAGGCTACCTCGATAGAGTTGACCCTCAGGGGACACATGCGTAAAAAATGGAGGGATGCGCCAGGGGCCACCGGTAAGGGTTGCAAGTACTTACCGACCCTTGTCGCACTCCAGACCAAACTCCGGCAGTCGAGTCCACTTTGGTCGCAGGTTCAAATCCTGCAGTTGCTCGGCTCTGCAGCTTTCAGGGGCTGCGTTCCAGGGATGATTCCATGGCGGGACAGTGGCGATTTCTCCGCTACTTATGAAGGGATCAGGCCAATTCCACTGCAGAGAGCCTGAGGGCACAGGGGGTACAGCAGCAAGGCACCCACAAAGTTTGTCACCACAGCTGGGCCACACGGTGCCCGCGTATGCTCGGGTTCAGGCGTACTCTCCTAATTCCAGACCTAGGAATGTTAGATGTATGAAACTCGGCGGGAGAGTGCCTTATACCCAGAGTTTACAGTCTCCAAAGGCTCAAGTTTCAACTCAAAATGGCAGCGGTTCCAGGGCAAAGGTCCAGGAACACTTCCGAGAAGGCTTGTTTACAGATAAAGTTAGAGGTGCCGAGAATAGTTAGTTCCACTATTCCAATGGGTCAAAGCGCCTTTACAGAACTTCTAAGTTTGATCAGAAACAGGGGGTCCAACGGGATGACAGCGGGCTCACAGTGCCAAACCTTCCAGCGGGTCCCCAGCGGTTCCTTGGCTCTGCTTCTTGGTTGCAGGATACTTGGCTCCTTTCCTAAGTTCGGTGTGAACTGAAGAGATTGACCTGGAATTGGTGTAAAATGCCTTCTCTTATCCGGAATCTCCTTTGCGCCAAAACGAAGAGGACCCAATGAGAGAGCTGCTCACATACAGCCATCCCAGACGTGGACCAATCATGGACCACGGTATTCCCAGTCATTCCCAGCACAGCAGACATCCTGGCACCTAGGATGTGTATTGGAATTAGACAATCCACCCCACATCCTGGAGGCACACACATAAGGCATGCAGAAGCCACTGAAAGCTTCGGTTTGCGTGGGGTCTGCATGACCAAATAAGGAATTACCCGGGTCTGCTTGAAGGCAAAGGGACAAGATGGCCAAAGGACAGAACAAAGGACCTCGTGGCATGGCCATTTTAGGCATTGGCCACTGTCCTGGGTCAGATGTGATAAACGCAGTATGGACCATAGGAAAGGGTTAAAAATATATGAAAAATAACACCTGCTGCCAGCTCTGTCCAATACATATTTGTACATTCACCGAAAAATCCTTTGAAGGGGTCTTGGGCCTTAAAAATGAAAGGAAGACCACAGCACACTGCACTGTATGGTACTTTGGGCACTGATAAAATGTTGCTAAGAACTAGCAACAAAGTGAAAGAATAAGGGAAACAAAGTCTCCCAGTACTGACTGTCTTTAAGGGCATGTCAATTTCCCCATAACAAAATAAGTGAAAGCCCAGCAGAGTACAGCAGATGGCTGGGCTCCACTGGCAAAAGTCAAGCTAGGATTGTCAGACAGTAACAAGTTGGGAGGGTTCACAAGTGGAGGGACAATTGCACATAAATGGAAATATTTCCTAACACTTAGCAATGTCATGGAAATCTAAAAGGGGCCCGCAGTTTGATATATGGTTCAGGGAATTTGCAACTTGGTGTGAGGCTGAAACAAAAGCATGGATGAGTGGAGTACAAGCACATGATGAAGATATGGCAATTAACCTAGAGGCCTCGAAAGCCCTTATCAAATTTGTCATTAATGCGTCAGATTAAAACCCGCCCTGAATGCTCTACATTTGGTTTTGCTAACTTTGCTCTTTACCTCTTACCATTAAGTACAAGGAAGGGGTAATTGCCCAAAATGTTGCCCTCACAATTATGACGGCTAAAAATGGCGACTTTTATTTTTTAGACCCCCCTTACACCATATATATATATATATATATATATATATATATATATATATATATATATATATATATATATATATATATATGTGTGTGTGGGGGGTATGTAATATAATGGTAATATGGGGAGGGTGCAGGGGGTCTCCCCACTACATATGTATGGGGTGTAAGGGGGGGGGTTTAAAACTTTTTTTTAACAAAAATAAAGTCGCCATTTTCGGCCATCGTAATAATAGTGGTCGCAATAATCCCATAGATCCCGAGGAAGACATAGACCCTGGGCTCGCCCATAGATGAGACCACGTGGAATACCTACTTGGCATGTACTAGATCGGCCATAACACTCACTAATAACCAACATTATTTGTTTTAGACAGCAAATCATTGGGTATTAGTTAGACATTTTTAGTTTAGGTATATTGGTTGAATCGCTGGATGTTGATTGTATCATCTAACATTGCTGCTGATATTTACACAGTTTAAGGACTGTGTTACTATGTAATGAAGCTGAAATAATGTTACCAATAAATAAATAAAAGAAATTAAAAATAAATAAAAATAAAACTGAGACCAAGAAGTGTTAGAACAATTGTGAGGAACCTGAGGGCGTCCTCACTTCCTTTCCTCCAACATCCTCTGCTCCGCTGAACAGGGAAGGGCCATCACTCTTGGATCCCGACCCTGGGGGTGGGGGAGATGCGAGGGAGGATCACCTGGGTAGGGGACACTTGGGGAATAGTAGGGGAGGTCCTTGGGTGAAACGCAGTTTCCCCCATTTCCATTCCATGATGAACCCTCAGTCCCAACTGCCTTCATGGGATATTGTTACCCTTTTCCCTTTTTCCAGGATAACCCTAGAAAGTACCACCAAAATAGGGACACAAGGAAAAGGGTGAAGAAGGGGATATCCGCAGGCAAGACACGGTATCCCCCTTTTCATTTTGAGAACCCACCTTACCCTCCCCCTGCCTCTAAAGGCTGTTGCCAGTCACCTCCCTTCATTTCCCCTCATTCATACCACTATAGTACTGGGACAAGGAAGGGGCCTGCAAGCTAGTGTAAGGGTCAGTCATGTCCATATTACTCCACTAACTATGGTCATTCATTTGGGCCTGCACACCTGCAACCTGTTAAATGGTTGAAGGTGCATAAAAGGTGGGGCGACAAGAAAAGAGGAGAGACCAGCAGGAGAGAAGCCGGGCCGAGCGTTTCAGGCCTGAGGGGAGAGAAATCATGCAGAGGAGGGTCCTGCCTGGGGATCAGGATGCCATCGAGTACCGAGGAGAGAATGTGGCGCCTAGGCCTGGGCATGCTGTGAGAGGGTCACAGTGATCGGAGGCTCCCTCGTCAGGTGCCCACAGCAGAGGCTGCGGGGCACAGAGAAAATCCAGTTGCAGTAAGCTACCAGCAGCGTCCACGAGAGGTGACCGAAGCTGCCGGCAACTCACAGAAAGAAGACCGGAATGCGAGCAGGGCTTGCAATACAATGAAGACGTGTATGCATGCGGAGCTAAAGAAGAGAAAAGCAGCCGCCCGGAGGAGCCACCAGGACCCGGTCAGTGAAAAAAGGGAACACTCGTACCAGGGCGCTCCTAGGGGCTATTAAAGGGCACAAGCAGATGCAGAACAAACAAAATTATATGTGTGAGATGAAGGAAACCCAAAGTAAAGGGTTGTAGTGATCAAAATGAACAAGATGAACTGTGAGTGAAAGAATAAGAATTAAGAACTATTGAATACCGAATTAAAGGAAAGCTTTTGATTAGCCTATGAATGGAAGGCGAGCTTGTGTGAAACACACGTAAAATATTGAAAACCAAAGAACGAATCTTGTGAAATACAATGAAAAGCAAGTAATGAATATTACAGAAAAGTGTGAAAGCAATGTGTTTAATGAAAGAGAGCCCCACAGAGTGAGCTGAATAAAAGAATAAGTTGTGGCAAAGTCAAGAGACTGGCAAAGAGGAAAATACATTGTGGCAAAGCCAAAAGGATGGCGAGGAGAAAGCCAAGTGAATGCGAATTAGAACACAGGTGCAGTGACAGAAGACCCTGTGTGGGCAAGAAAGCTTAGGGCTACCGATTGCGTGACTTGTAATAGGTGTCATGCATAGGAATTCCACTTGGTCGGTATGGTGCAGGTGGAAACATTGGGGAATATGGTCCCTTTATCACACAGCCAACATGGTGCCCGTAAGCTCCTCAGAAGATCATCTCTTACTGCGGTTTAGTTGTTTCCAATATGGCCCCCGGCTGAACTGCCCAGAAGCAGCATTTGTGTGGGAACCTACATGAAGGATCAATGGACCTTGCCGGATGCATTGCTTCAATCTTGACCCGAAAGCTAATATCAGAATTCTGTTTTCTATTTATTCTGCTTTTTCTCTGTTCACTTCTGTTTCGCCCCTCCTTTCTTGCTACATGCCTTCTCCTTGTGCTCTTTTTTCTCTATCCCTCCTAGCATCGATTATCCCTGTGGGACTTCTGGACCCCCAGCCCGGCAGTCTTCCCTGCAGGTCAACTCGTGCATCACCCGCCGGATCGCCTCATCGATCGCAGCGCAACCCGTGCATCATCTTTTATATCCTCTCTGCGTTTTCTGTGCAGCACGTTCACCTGTATCTTGAAGTGCCATAACTATATTATTTCTTGTTATTGTTCCGCATTCTGTGTACTGCTGACCCTCTGGGCTATGCCTTTCGCTTTCCACATGAGGGTTATCAGTTGCTGCAGTTTGTGAAGAATAGTAACACTATGGGCCTCATTCAGAGTATGGAGGTAGTCCTGGCGCTATTTGCGCCATGACTACCTCCCATACCGGTACCGTGTCCGGTTTGGTGAGATGGGGACTTACCGGTCCAGTCCAACCTTGGCGGGACCGGTAAGTCCCCATTCACCAAACCAGTCCCCATTCCCATTTCAGCCCCCATAGGGCTCAATGGGAAGGGGGAAGTAGCTAATAACGGTACCGCAATTTGTGGTACCGTTATTGGCTCTGATTTCCCTTAGCGGGTCCCGTCCTTAACGCCTAGTAGGTGTTAAGGAAGGGACCCGCTAAGGGAACTCATAGTAGGGCTCAAAGGGATTACCGGCACCAATGTCCTTAACGGTGCCCGGTATCCCTTTGCGCCCTACTCGGAATGAGGCCCTATGTGTTCTCTGCATATCCATAGGGAATTACGAACTACTCTCTCCAAGGAGCGCTGCCTTTTCCCATTTACCTCAAGATCATTCTATTGAACATCCATTGGGTTCTCTGCCCCTGGAGGGTTTACAAGACCTTCCCACTGGCTTTGTGTTCACATTACAGAAAATGTTGGATGGTCCATTTACTGAATTCGGTGACTACACTACGTCAGTGGTAAGTGATCTATTGTGGTTCCGTTATTGTTGCATGGGGTCATAATTGGGTGGACCGCGTGGTCCGACAACTGTACCTATACCAGAGATACCCTGTCTGTGGAAGTCAAGGAAACATACAGAGAGCAAAGCCAAATGTATGAAAGGGATTGCTGAAGTGAAGCAGAGGAAAGCAATCTGCATGAACTGGCAAGGAATCAGAAAGAGTATAAAGTTGATCTGGAACTGGTTGTGAATCTTAAGAGGCTGAAACTAAGGATACATTGTCAAGGTGGACCAGCTGGCGTCTGGGAGAAGGAAAACCCCAGATGATGTACATTTTGGTGGCATTTTAGGAAAATAGAACCCTAAGACCATTGTGGAATCATGTTGCCTTCTTGGGGAAAGACACCTCAGGACCATTGTGGAATTGTATTGTCTTCTTGGGTGAAGGGAACCCCGAAACTGTGTGGAACTGTCTAGAACTTGGGGAAGGGAACCTCAAGACTTTTTGGAACTGTGTTGTCTTCTCGGGGAAGGGAACCTTGAGACTGTGTGGAACTGTTTTGAACTTGGGGATGGGGAACTGTAAAGTAAGCCAGGAGCTGGAAGAAGCTCAGAACTTTATTTGGAACACTATTTCTTTTATTGCTGACATCCCTACACATTGGGCCTCATTACAAGTATGCCGGTCCGGAAATAGCAGTGCTGGTTGCTCCGTACCGGCACCTTTTTCTGGTCTGGCATACTCTGAGTTGTGATGCTGCTAACACCGGCACCGCAAGTGACCTACCGTATCCGGCAACACGGTGACCGGAATCTGCTGCAAAACGTGTCAGCCGTGCCTGGGACACCGGCATGGCGTTAGTACATGCACATTCCGAGCTCCACGTACATGCAAACACCAGCATGGACATGCCGGTAGTACCATGAATTCCGCACCGGAAACACCGGCATCGTGGACCTGGCGTTAACTAGAGTCAGGGTGTGCAGAAACCACCCACAGGTGCCCAAGATCAGCCCAGGTGGCCCCAATTAGCACTGTAAAAGCACAAAATGACCACTCACACACCCCACACACCTTCCAACACTACCATGCTAGCAGTAGCAGTACTGGAGCTGGAGGCCCTGCATGCAGGCCTACTACTTGAGGAAGCAGGGAGGCATTGGATGTGGCACAGGTGCTTGAGGAGAAGGAGGGAAATCATGGCCCTGCAAAACAACAATGGCCAGCAGGGTGCAGCCCGCAGGCAGCCAACTATTCCACACATAAGGGCCACAACCTTCAACCTGAGCCAAAGCCAGACCCACCCTCTGTACCGGCTAGACAGGGAGACCATCACATCCATAATGGACCTGATCCATGATGACCTGGTCTGCCTCATATAAATCCTACAGCCCCCCCTCCCCTCTTGCTCAAGGTAGTGTCTGTACTACACTTTCTAGGCACGGGCACCTATCAACACACTGTGGATGAACTGCATGGACTATCACAACCCTGTTTCTCGCGTGTTCTGTTTCAGGTCATTGATGCACTCCTGCATCACGTTGCAGATCACATAGGCCTAACGAGAACAGCTGACCAGGTCAATACCATGAATATCGCTTTTCATGCCCTTGCAGGCATGCCCAATTTGATAGGTGCATTGGACTGCACACATGTGGTGCTGGTGGGCAGGCATGTCATTAAGGCAGTGTACAGGAACCGAAAACTCTACCACTCACACAATGATGGTGTGTGATGTCCGCCACTTCATCACCCACTGCTGTGCCATATTCCCTGGTTCAACCCACGACTCCATGGTGCTGCAGAACTCCATGCTGTCAGGGTACATGGCACGTCACCGCGGAGAGCGTACCTGGCTGTTGGGTGAGTGTATCTACCTAAGCATGTGTACTGTTCAAGGGGGAGGGGGGGGACAAAACACCATAGCGTACCTGGCTGTTGGGTGAATGTATCTACCAAAGCATGTTCAATGGGGGTATGTACAACACCTATCAGCAGTGCATGTGTGCAATGCAATGTGCAACAAAGAAATAGCATGCCTGAGTACAAGGACGCTCTGAACCCCAGTTACTACACTGGGTGTATTACCAGATCCTGATCATAAGGGCAAGTCACATTAACAACGTGTAATACATGTAGGCATACATATAATGCACTTAGCTTTGCAGCTCCGTTGTAGCTCCTGTTTCTATGGGTGACTTCTGAGTCGTACTGTGTCTGCTGCGGGTGCCGAGCCGGCATCTATAGGACTCAGAAATAATACAACTAGGTTGTGCACTCCCTCTTGCAACAGAGTGATTGTTTCTTTTCTTAGGAGGTGTAGGAACATTTAAACTGTCGTTCAGCATTTCGTTATGCTTAAGTAGAATGTTCCCCAGTTCGTTTTGTAACGTTCCCCATGCGTTGTTAGATTAGTATCCCCATGCGAGAACTGAACGGCAGAGCCATATTACTTATCTTTGGAGCCGCGGGCCTGGGCGTTGGATCAGAGAGGCAGGGTGCGGCCCTGCAAGATGATCATCCTTAGGTGGACTGGATCCCCTCAGAAACATGTCCGCACAGTTGGGAATCTGTGGCACAGAAGACTTGATGCAGCGCGCATGCGCGCTGACACAGGTGTGGCTCAAGGAGCCTCCTGATATTGTGTGAGCCCGTGAAGGTTGCTGGGAGACGTAGTCTCTCTCTCCCCATTACACTTTTTGCTGTGGTCTGGGGTGCCTGTTGCTCTTTCCCCTGTTGCTGTAGTGGGTGGCTGCTCTCTTGCCTTGGCCCAACACTAGGCACCTACAGAGTGGGCAAATATGGCATTTACTGTGAGTGATGTGTTTTTTAGGGTTCCTTGCACATGCAACCCTACCAACCATGCAAGCAGCCTGTGTGCTCCCTACACCTTTGACTGCCTGATCCTCTGCCCCTCACAGTACACCCCGCTCCCCAGAGAAGGACCAGGCTTATCAAGGTAGTTTGAGTGAAAGAGGCGCAAGAGCCGGGGGGAACATGAATGTTACTCGCTGGTTCCCAAGAGCGGTCTTCTGGGCCAAACCCCATCCAATCTACCAAATAATGAAGTTGACCCCCTCTTGCATGGGAATTCAAGATAGCCATTATTCCACATTCGGGATAACCCTTCCCTAGGATGGGAGGTGGATGTGTAGTATGTGTAGTGGCTGATGCAGGTTTCAAAAGGGTTGTGTGGAAGACTGGGTGGATTTGCATATGAGTTGGCAGTTTTAATTGCATGGCTACTTGGTTGATCACTGCTTCAACTGTGAAGGGCTGATGTAACAGGGTTGCAATTTGCGGGGCCCAGGTAACTGGAGGTGACGAATGGGAAGCCACGCTTTATCCCCTACACAGTAATGGGGTTTTGGTCTGTGCTTTTTGTCTGCAAATCTTTTGTAGAATTCTTTGGCTTATTCTAGGTTGGTGTACACATCTTTCCAGATATGCATCTTTCCAGATATGGTTCTTACGGGTCTGCACGGGAGGCGGGTGGTTGAATGGCGGGTTGTTTACGGGGTGAAACCCATAAGTGCTAAAGAATGGTGAGTATTTAGAGGTGGAGAGTCGTGAGTTATTATATGCCAATTCTGTCATCCAAATGGCCGCCACCCAAATACCCTCAGCACTATGATCGGAACAGCGGAGGCACTGCTCAATTGTCTGGTTTAACCTCTCAGTTTGTCTCTCTGTTTCAGGATGGTAGCTTGTTGACAATCTCATTGTAATGCCTGTGTGCTTACAATGTGCTCGCCAAAACCTTGACGCGAACCGGGTTCCTCTGTTGGAAACTATATGTAGGCGGATGATATGTTGCATAAAAAGGACTAGCAAAACACTGGCTGTGGGAACTCCCTTGCATGGTATAAAGTGGGCCAACTTGGTGAGTGAATCTATGACAACGAGGATGTCTGAGTTCCCTTGGTCAGGTGGGAGATGCCGTGGCACTGTGGGCATTGGTAGAGGACGCAAGAGGCCAGCCTGGTTTTGATGGTCTGGTTTGTTCCGAGCACAAGTTTTGCAGTTCTGTACGTATGACCGAACATCCTTGTGAAGCGTTGTCCACCAGTAATGTCTTTTTACCAGGTCTTTGGTTTTGGTAATGCCTGGGTGCCCTGCCACCGGTGAGTTGTGGCACCACTTTAATACTTGGTTCTTCAATGCCTTAGTAGGTACGTACAATGCAGTGCTGTGGTATGATAACCCACCTTTACTGTTTGTTTCTGTGTGCCGCACCATTGGTGTAATACTTGGGCTGACATAGCCCTACCAATGCGTACAAACAGATCAGCACTGGTGCTTCCTATTATATGGGTAGGGTGGTACAATGGGTCTTGGGGTTTCTTTTCCTGCTCATCACTTGCCTCATCTGGGTATCGAGACAGTATATTGGCTTTCCTATTCTCCTGACCTGGTGGGTATGTGACAAACAAAATCGAAGTCCATCTTAGCTGGTGTGGATTTAGGGCTCTTGCAGACTTCAGGAACTGCAGATTCCGATGGTCCGTCAATACGGTGACAGTATGCCTGGCTCCTAGTAAACAACGCCTCCATTCTATAAAGGCTGCTTTGATTGCTAGGCGTTCTCTGTCGGCTATGATATAATTCTGCTCCACAGGGTTTAGCTTTCTTGAATAGTAGGCTACTGGATGTAGATGACCACTCTGGTCCTGTTGTGATAGTATAGCTCCAACAGCGTAGCTGGAAGCGTCCGTCTCCACCAGGAATGGTTCTGTGGTATCTGGGTGCAGAAGAACCAGGGCTGTTGTAAAGGCTTCTTTTAGGCGTTGCAAACTTTCCTCGGCTGCTGCGTCCCACTTGAAAGGTATGCACTTACGCAAAGTCGGGTAATGGGCACAACTTTTTCTATGAAGTTGTTTTTGAACCGGTGGTAGAAATGTGCAAATCCCAATACTGCTTGCACTTCTTTCCCTGTCTTTGAGGACGGCATATCCGGGATGGCTTGTACTTTCCTGCTGTCCATCCTGACTCCATCCAGTGATAGAATGAATCCCAGAAACTACAATTTTGTGCAGTGGAAGTCACACTTTTCTAGTTTGGCGTACAGATGGTTCTCTCTGAGCCGTCGGAAGACCGCCTTGACATGTTTTATTTATTTATTACATTTTTGGGATTTGTGAAGTGCACTAACAGCCCATGGTCATTGAGGCACTGTTGCAAGAGAGTGTCTTAGTTACAGGAAGAAAACTTTGCTCATTATTACAGTGAGCGTGTAGCATGACAGTGCAAATTTAGAAGGTTACATACATAGTTGGTTACAGGTTTAGTAAATCATACAGAACAATGATGATTACATCACATAGATGGGAGAGGCATGCAGCCTAGATGGAAGCAATGGGGGGCTACGTTTATACGAACAGCATAGTTTTTATCGCTTTCTGGAAGCCTAGGTGTGACTCAATACTTCTAATGTGAGGTGGTAACGTGTTCCAGTGGGTAGCAGCCATGACAGGGAAGCTGGCACATCCTGCGCGAATCCTCCAGGTATTAGGGGTGGAGATTCGGTTGGTGTAAGCTATTCTTGTGGGTCTGGTTGTGATAGGTTTGGCTATTATTTGAGAAAGGTAGAGGGGGGTGCAATGCTTGTGCGAAATGCGAGCTAGAACAACATGCCGTCAATGCGCAGCCATTTTGGACACTCATCTCCCATCACAGTAATATAGCCTGCGTCTCTGCGAGCCTCGCAGAATAAACAAGCATTTCAGTAGCTCAAACAGAGCAAAGTCACATAGCTACATGAATATTATTGCTGAGTGGACTTACTGTAGAGAATAGTTATTGTATTGTCCACTGAAGGACGAATACAGGGAGGGAGTCCGAGTGCCCTGCAGGTGCATGATAATGGGTTCTGGGAATGAATGCAAGGAGAGGGGCGCTGGGTTTTTCCATTTCTGACCTGTTTTTTCCACCCTCTCTCCCTTCAACATGTGATCTGCTCTTCGGCCGAGGGCGAACACAACTGAAAAGGGCGGGGAAATGCCCCCATAAAGGAGAGCGCATTGCATGGCAAAAGATAGTTGGAATTTGGACCCCGGAGTGATGCAGTCTTGCTGAGAGGGAGGATGCTCCGCCTCAGACCCCGTTAGAACGAGTGATCTCTTCGCCTACATGCGGAAGGACTAAGCAGTGTTGTAGTGGCCAAGATGAAGGTGTCTTCTGCTGCCCCTCTAACAGTGACGTCCCTTATATCTATATCTTTATATATCTAAGTGTATGTTTGTCTATGTATGCTAATCTCATATATACATATATTGTGTGAATAAAGGGCCTGTAACGAGCCATTTGTTTTATGATAATGGGTAGTTTATGTGTGTTTTTTTGCTTGTCTGAGTTCAATAACTTGTTTTGCCAGGGGTCCGGAGTGTAAGTGTTCGCCTCACGTGGCCAAGCAAAACAGGGGGCCATGTTATGGACCCATTTGTGCATAAGGGCAACAGTTTTAAAGACAATCTGCAACTTGATGGGGAGCCAGCGAACCTACCACCTGGTCTCTGCGAAATGGTCGCTCTCACAAAAGCTGGTGTCGGCCATGAGGGCATTATTTTGGACCGTTTGTAGTTTCCTGATGTTTTTGGTGGATTTCCCTGCTAAGAGGGCATTGCAATAATCCAGCCAAGACCCAATTATTGCTTTCGCTATAGTGAGGCAGTTCTGTTCTGACAGAAAGGGTCTGGCTGCATTAAGCAGTTTAGAATGGTAGGCTGCTGTGGATGCAATGGCTTTGACCTGCTTGCTCATTGAGAGATTGAAGTACAAGAAGGCATCCAAGGTCTTGACAGCTTGAGATACAGAAATTGGTGTGTTATCAATCTTGAAGGAGCTGTATTGATTGTCCAGTTTTTTTATGGTTGCGGGTGATCTGATTAGCAGAAGTTCGGTTTTTTCACCGTTAAGCCACAACCAGTTTTCTGTCATCCAGTTTTGAAAGGTGGACTAGATGGAGTTGAGTGTTTTCATGTCGGACTCATAGTCGCCGGTGAGGGGAATGAGGACCTGCGTGTCATCAGCATGATTTGTATATGTGATGCCCAGCGCGTCCAGAATGTTGAACAGTGGCCTCGTGAACAGGTTGTAAAGGGTCGGTGAGATGCAGGAGCCCTGTGGAACTCTGCATTTTATGTCGCTTGGGTGCGCACAAACTGAGTCAGAGAAGACTTTCATGACCCTTTCCTGGAAAAACGAGCTGATCCAAGCTATGGCCTTAGGGGAGAAATTGGCAGTGGAAGAGAGATGGTGGCAGAGGGAATTATGGTCCACAAAATCAAAAGCTGTGGACCGATCAAGGACAAGAAGGAGCGCTGGTTTGCCGGCGTCTCTGAAATCGTCTATTTGGTTTTTGAGGTCTAAAAATGCTGTTTCAGTCCCGTGTTCAGGACAGAAGCCTGACTGTTGGAGGCCGAGAAGGTCGTGAGACTCGAGGAATTTTTGGACTTGCAGATAAGCTGCCTTGCCGAGGAATTTTAATAGAAAGGGGACCGTGGTGATGGGTCTGTAGTTCCCTGGGACAGTTGGGTCAAATGTGGGTTTTTTAAGGAGAGAACGTTCCCATGCTTCCTTAAAGCCAGTTGGGACATGGCCTGTTGTGAAGGAGGCATTCATGAAGGCTGTAAGGAAAGGGGCAAGGGTCGGGGCACAATCCTTGATGAGTTGAGCCGGGCAGGCGTCCCCTTTGCAGTAGCTTGGTTCGATGGATTTGAGGAGGGCGATGACTTCTTGTTCGCTCATTTCCTTGAAGACAAAGGGGGGGGGGATTCACCCAAGGTGCTACTATGGTGGTTAGATATTTGATGGCTAAGTGCCTGTTGATGGGCAAAGATTTTATTTTGAAGAGTGTCGAGTTTGTCCAACATAGCAGATTGGATACTATTACACCAGTTTTTGTCTTTAAGGAGGGTCGGTGGAGGTGGGGCGGTGTGTTTCCAACTCTCTGAAGATGGCAAACATTTCTTTGGTCCCTGATTTAGCATTTAATGTCCTAGTGTTGAACGAGGTGGCTTTAGCTTTGATTATAGTGGCTTCATATTCCTTGGAGATAATCTTAAAAGCTAGCTTGGAGGAGTCGTTAGGCTTAGTTTTCCAATAGGAGAGTGCTGTCCTTTTCCCGAAGCATAGCTCAAGAAGCTCTTGGGAGAACAAAGCATTTGAGTGCTTGGTGCGCTTAGCTTTCCTTAGGGTGAGTGGGGCGTTGGCGTCAACCGCTTGGGAGATGATGTTTTTGAAAGCACTAGCAAGAGTTTCTGGGTTGCTGGAGAAGGAGGGCTGAAGGGCAGGCACCAGGAGGTAGGGCGTGAGTTTTTCCTTCGTGAGCTGATGAGAGCTTCTGGTGAGTGCCGGGGGGAGGGTAGTCTCTTGCTTAGGGGACCTCTTAGTGGTGTTGAGATCAAATTGAATGAAGTGGCGATCAGACCAGGGAATAGGGGAGCTGTCCATGACAGCGAGAGGGCAGTTATGGTGGGCAATCCAGTCAGGGTGCAGCCTTTAATGTGAGTAGGCTCTGTAATGGCTTGTATGAACCCTAGGGTAGGTAAGGCTTTATTGAGGGAGGCTTCTTGCGAGTCATTAGGGTAATTAAGGCCTAGGTTAAGATCTCCCGGCAGGATAGATTTGGTGGACTTTTTTAGGTTATCACAGAGGGTATGAATAAGGGCATCTTGGAAGTCAGCGACTGGCCCTGGTGGCCGATAGACTACATGGAGGGCAATGGTACAGTTAGGGGAGGGGTTAATATTCGGAAGAAGGTAATCACTATTATAGCCTAGTTCCCCTTCCATCCTTCTGATTGGGATGGTCTCTTTTGCTATGAGAGCTACCCCTCCACCTTTCTGGAGTGGGCGGTCTTGCCTAAAGATAGTGTAACCTGATGGGATAGCAAGGGCCAGGGCTGGGCCTGAGGCTTCATTAAGCCAGGTTTCACTCATTATCAGGAGATCAAGGTTACAGCTGGTGACTAGGTCCTGAACGTCCAGGGCATGCACTGGGAGTGAGCAGGCGTTGATGAGGGCACAACCAAGGGAAGGATCCTTTAGGGTGGTGTTGGTTAAGGGTATTGGGACAGGTATATTGAAAACTGTAGTAGCAACCCTATTTGGCATGGGAAGTGCTGATTCAACACTATTAGGCACAGGCAGTGCTGTATCAACACTATTAGGCACAGGCAATACAACACCAACACTATTAGGCATAGGCAGGACTGTGGCAGCACTATTAGGCACAGGCAGTACTGTATCAACACTATTAGGCACAGGCAGGACTGTGGCAACACTATTAGGCACAGGCAGTTCTGTATCAACACTATTAGGCACATGCAAAACAACACCAACACTATTAGGCATAGGCAGGACTGTGGCAGCACTATTAGGCACAGGCAGTACAATACCAACAGTATTTGGCACAGGCAGTACTGTAGCAACAGTATTAGGCATAGGCAACACAATGGAAACATAATTTGGCACAGGCAGTACTATATAATCACTATTAGACACAGGCAGGACTGCGGCAGCACGATTTGGCACAGGCAGTACAATACCAACAGTATTTGGCACAGGCAGTACTGTAGCAACAGTATTAAGCATAGGCAATGCAATGTCAACAGAATTTGTCACAGGCAGTACTATATCATCAATATTAGGCATAGGCAATACAATGCCAACAGAATTTGGCACATGCAGTACTATATCATCACTATTAGGCATAGGCAATACAATGCCAACAGAATTTGGCACATGCAGTACTGTATCATCACTATTAGGCTTAGGCAATACAATGCAAGCAGAATGTGGCACAGGCAGTACTATATCATCACTATTAGGCATAGGCAATACAATGCCAACAGAATTTGGCACAGGCAATACTATATCATCACTGTTAGGCACAGGGAGGACTGTGGCAGCACTAGTTGGCATAGGCAGTACAATACAAAGAGTATTTGGCACATGCAGTACTGTAGCAACAGTATTAGGCATAGGCAATACAATGCCCACAGAATTTGGCACAGGCAGTACTGTAGCAACAGTATTAGGCACAGGCTGGACTGTGGCAGCACTATTTGGCATAGCACCACAGAACCAACAGCGTTTGGCATAGGCAATGCATAATAGGCAAGAGGTAGTGTTTGTGGGGCATCTCATGAGGCCTGGAGGGCAGATGGTAACATGTGTGCATTTATCTTGGTAACCATGGCACATTCATGCCCAGCAATCTGAGGCAAGATGGGGGTGACTGGGTGCGTAAAGCTTGCAGTGTTTAGTGCTGGAAGGTCTTCCGGTTGTGGAAAATGGAGACCAGACAGGGTTCCATGTGGTGATGCCTCCTGGTATGTTACAAGTGCTCAGGATTTCACATGCGCAACATTGCGAGCGGTTGGTTTGTGAAGGTGGACAGGGTGGAATGTAAACCTTACACGCAGGCACAAGTTCCTTATGTGAGGAGGTGGCTGAGAGGAGACAAGTTGCGCGGGGAGGGAACGCACACAGAGGCGAGTGCTCCTCTCCAGTAGTCGAAATGGGCGGGAGCGGTCGGGAGCATGCTCCTCTACTTCTTTTAATTAAGTTTTACTGTTCCTACACCTTTTATTTTAAAAATAAACCATTACGGAATGGTTTCCTTTTAAAATAAAAATTGTAGGGAGAAGTTAAAACTTGCACTGCATGGAACGTTCCCTTAAACAGCAGGCGCATGTGTTTTGGGGTTTGAATTGCGCTTGGGATGGTGCCTGCTGATTAGCTTTGTGGGAAGCGGTCCAGGCCAGTAGCGAACATAGTTCCACTACTTCTTTTCGTACACTTCGACCACTGCTCCTCTCAGCTAAAACGGCCAACAAGGGGTGGCGTAAGGTAACAGCAGGGCACACAGGAACATCACCGATAGGGGTGGGAACATTTTTATTAAATGCTGCATGACCCTTACCTTTCCGGGATGGCGCAGTGAGGTGGGTTGTGGTACCCAGAATCCTCGAGCAGCGGAGAGCTGCAGAGAGTGGCAGTTGATATGCTGTTCCTTCGAGGGGAAGTAGATCAAGATATCATTGGTGTAAACGATGGCAAACACGTCTAGATATCCATGAAGGACCTCTTCCAGGAAGTGCTGAAAGGCGGCGAGTGCGTTTCAGGGACCAAATAGCATGACTTGATACTCATATTGTTATCTACGACTACGGTTGATATTGTGAGACACAATCAATGAATATATTTGGTATTGCAGATATAGAAACCGACTAACCTGGTCAGACAGCAGTGACTTTAGATTGCAGATGTAGAAGATTTCCCCGTTATTTCTACCTCCCTCGGCCTGAATAGGGGAATTTACAGACCGAAGGAAGGCAGCGTTCACAGGGAAACCCTCTGGGGAAGAAAAGCCTGAAGTGTCGGAGGATCTGGAGGACTTCGGAACCTGGATGATGTGTAATGCCGGCGCTAATCTTCGGGTTCGGGATGATGAGCTGCGTTGTTCCCGGGATCGTTCCAGCGAAGGAGCTTCACTGAGAAGGTAAGACAACAGGTAAGTGAGTGAAAGTAGTAAGCTTGGGAAAAGAAAATAGTGTAATCGGAAGTGAAACCTACCGGGAAATAGTAACAGGTAAGATCTATGGGAAGTTGAATAGAACAGAAGGGCTCCTTGCAAAACAAAAGGGATACGTTAATGCCAAGCGAGAAAAAGAGATTGGAAAGAGGAAGAACTATTCTAAGGTACTTACAAGCCTCAATCTGAAACGGAAGAAGAATGAAATGTATCATTCAGTAGGTCCGAAGCCGTAGAAGAGATTAGGTTTGGCGAGTTTGGAGCCAAACGAAAGGAGCTGGTAGATGGCGGAGGAGTCAGTCCGTACGGGAGGAAGGTTGATGGCTGAGGTGGATCTGTCGTGAGGAAAGCTGGATAGGCGCTGAGGACACCTAAAGGCTGGAGACAGGGTTGCACAGATCTAATTCACTGCAAGAGAGAGAGAGAGGGTTAGGAATGAAGAACAAATAAAGAGAAAGGATATTGAACACCTAGAATCGGTAACTTACGAAGCATCTTTCCTAAGAGTAGCGACGCACTGACTGTCGGAGATGCAGTCGTTATATGCGGTCACATGATCAGCACAAGACGTCTGAAACGTACGTGCATAAGCTGCACAGTCCATCCAAGAAAGCCTGAGACAATCATGGGCCATCTTGGTGGAAGAAACCAACAATGAATGGCAAAGGCGGCTGCGATGCCACAGGGACCAGCACCAATAAGAGGATGTAACAGTATGCCCCTTCTCAAGGGCGGAGAACCCGGCTTACCAGGATGCAGCCGGAAAAAGCGGCGTACCAAACGAGGAGCATGAACCCCTGAAGCCAGTTCCCAAGATCGGTCAGCCGGGCCATAACCCTTCGAATTCACCAAGAACTGAAGGCGACCCCTACAGTAACGAGAATCACAGATGCCAGCGACCTCAAATTCAGGACCCAAAAGAGTTGAAACAGGGGGAGGATGAGCCACCTGATTCCGCAGGAAACGATCTGGAACAGATAGTTTAATTTGGGACACGTGGAAAACAGGATGTATCCTTGACCAAGAAGAAGGCAGCAAAAGACGAACCGCAGTAGAACCCACCAGAGACAACACCCTGAATGGACCAAAAAACCGGGGAGAGAGCTTTGAAGGAACCAAGTGACGAGGAAGAAAGCGGGAGGACAACCAGACAGAGTCACCAACAGTCAAAACCGGAATAGCCCTCCGGTGACGATCAGCATTCCTCTTGGCCCGATCCTGAGCTGCCTGAAGAGCCTGACGGGCGAGACGATGACCAAGTTGGATGTCAGCTCGGAGACTATTCACACCAGGCACCCGAGAAGAAGGAGGTGTAACAGAAGGAACAAAGGCATGATGGTATCCATAAGAGCAGTGAAAGGGACTCGTCTTTAGGGCAATATGGTGGGAGTTATTATAAGCGAATTCCGCCAAAGGTAAGAGTTCGACCCAGTCATCCTGTGCGGCAGATACAAAGCAGGGCAAATAGCCCTCCAAGGTCTGATTGAGACGCTCAGTCTGTCCATTCATTTGTGGGTGGTATCCAGAACTCAGAGCCCTTCGTATTCCCAAGTAAGTACACAGCTTCTGCCAAAAAAGAGAAGTATATTGGGGTCCCCTGTCAGAAACTATAGTGTCCGGCAAGCCATGTCGAGAGAAAATCTCAGAGATAAAGATCCGAGACATACGATCAGCATTGGGCAGCTTGGGTAGCAGGGTGAAATGAGCCATCTTTGTAAAGTAGTCTATAATCACCATGATGGTGTTGTGACTATCTGACTGTGTAAGGTCTACTATAAAGTCCGTAGAAATAACCTGCCAGGGCCTGTCAGGAATTGGCTTACGGGTGAGTAGACCCAAAGGATTTTGACGACTTGGATTGGAGACACGTGACACAGGCAGAGACATAGTCTCTAACATCTGCACGAAGAGTAGGCCACCAAACATGGTGTTTGATCAGATCCAAAGTGGAGTGATATCCTCGATGACCAGCCGCCCGAGTATCATGACACATATGAAGAACTTCATTCTGCAGGGTGGTAGAAGGAACAAATACTTGATCTTCATGAAAAAAAGTGGTTAATTGTCAGATGGTAAGTTGGTAGAAGGTTGTTGCATAACTGAAGATGCTGGGTAGTTGCTTGTTTAATTGTTTGAAGGAAGTCTATTAACACGGAAATGAAACTGGCTCTGGGAAACAGATATTCTGACCTAAATCTAGCTGTGGGTCGATCCTTACGGGAAAGAGCGTCTGCTCTAAGATTCTGTTTTCCGGGAAGAAAGGTAAATAATATCCGAAAGGGCAAAAAGAAGTGTGCCCACCGAGCCTGGCGACTGTTGGTAGTTTGGGCCTGTTGTAATACGTTCAGGTTTTGATGTTCCGTTCGAATCTCAATAGGATGGGGAGAGCCCAACAATAAATGTCTCCACTCCACGAACGATCTTTTTATGGCTAATAATTCCTTTTCAAGGACTGAGTAGTTTATCTCGGACGAGTTGAAAGTCTTAGACATGTAGGCAACCGGTGATTCTTCCCCTAAGACAGATCTTTGTAAAAGAACAGCTCCCAAAGCATAATGTGAAGCGTCCGTTTCTACAATAAACTGCTTGGACTCGTCTGGCATGGCCAAAATCGGGGCTGAGGAAAAAAAATGTTAACAGTTCGAAAGCATCTTGAGCTTGCGAGTTCCAGGAGAATCGAACCTTTTTTCTTAGCAATTTAGTTATTGGAAGAATGATTTCTGAGAAACGAGGTATAAACTTTCGATAAAAATTGGCAAAACCAAGAAAACGCTGAATATCCGTAACGTTTGACTGAGATGGCAATTCTAAAACTGCAGACACCTTCCTAGGATCCATGGAAACCCCCTGGGCGGAAAGGATGAAACCGAGATAGTTGACCTGTGTCTGATAGAATTCACACTTCTCAGCCTTGCAGTACAGCTGATTGGACTGGAGTCGATCCAAAACCAGAGCTACATGATTCACATGGACGGCCTCATTTGAGGAAAAAACTAAAATATCATCCAGGTAAATGACCACAAAATGCAACAAAATGTCTGCAAAGAGATGATCCATAAACCGCTGGAACACTGCGGGAGCATTGGATAGACCGAAAGGCATGACATGATATTCATAATGTCCGAATGGCATTCGAAAGACGGTCTTCCATTCGTCCCCGGGGGCAATCCACATAAAATGATAGGCCCCACGGAGATCTAACTTTGGGTAAATCTTTGCCCCTCACACTGCCTCCAGGCTGTCAGGAATTAACAGCAGGGGGTACTTGTCCACAACCGTGATCTTATTAAGACCCCGGTAGTCTATACATGGCCTCAATTCCTCTGTATCTTTTTTTTTAAACAAAAAACAAAGATGCTCCAGCCGGTGAGGTTGATTCGGTGATCAGACTGCTTCGCAGGTTTGTGTGGAGGTAATCCTTGAGTTCTGTCTTTTCGCGTTGTGACAACATATACATGCGTCCAAAGGGTATAGGTTTATCCGGAATCAGATTTATGTGGCAGTCATCTCTTCGATGAGGAGGTAAGGTCGGAAACTGCGGCGTGGAAAACATGGGTAGATATTGATTGTAACACTCAGGAATCCGGCCCACTTGGCCAACTGTAGTTATCCTGGTGGAAGCATTAGCTTGTGAAGGGATGCAAATCCCCACTGATTCTTGGGGCAGGCAGCGTGTCACACAATGATCGGATCCCAAGAAGAGAGTGCCTGCAGACCAGTTAATAAACGGGTTGTGTAATCGCAACCATGGCAAGCCCAGAATTATGGGAAAGTGAGCGGCTTTAATAATATCAAAGCTGAGGATTTCCTTATGTGAAGAGATCATGCAAGTGATGGGCTTAGTCTGCTCTCGTATATGCCCAGAACTTAGAGGGCAGCCATCAACCCCTTGAATACGAGTAATACAAGCTTTAGTTAAGCGCTCTATTTCTCTTGCTTCTGCCCATTTGTCATCTATACAATTCCCAGCTGCTCCACATTCCACAAGGGCAGGAACACCTTGGAGTACCTGTTTCTGAAGTACTAAAGTTATGGATATGACAACCATAGAAAGATCAGCTGGTGGGGAAGCATGTGATAATTCTAATGAGCTTGAGGAACCCTTTTTAAAAACCCCAGTCGCGGTTCCTCTTACGATAGGGTTTTGGAGTTTCCCTGACCTTTTTGGTTATACGGTCCTGATCGACGAGGAGGAACAGTTGGGCAATCCCTTAATACATGGGTAGATGAACCGCAATACATACGTAGACCAAGGGTTTTACGCCGCTCTTTTTCTCCTGCCGTTAAAGGACCTTGCGCTGCCCCAATCTGCATGGGTTCCTCCATTGGAGGAGTTTTAGCTAAAGATGGAAGGCCTTCAGACCGAAAATGAGATACCCTTCCTTTCTTCCGTTCTTGAAGCCGTTCTCTGAGATGATAATCCATTTGCATGGTTACCGTAATCATGTTGGCTAGGTTTGCAGGCCGGGGTACCCTCGAGACCTCATCCTTCAATTTCTCTGTGAGACCCCTTCGGAAGAGAGTGAAGAGGGCGTCATCTGGCCAGGCAGTCTCTCAGGACAAATGTTTGAACTGGGTTATGTGGGTGAAGAGATCCTTATTCCCTTGTCTCAGATCTAGAAGCCGCTCTTGAGAGGCTACAGATATCTCTTGTCTACTGAACATGGTTTTTAGGCTATTAACGAAGGCTGGGTAGGAGTCCAGGATTACATTTCCTTAGGTTACCAACGGAGTGGCCCAAGCGAGAGCTGGACCCGTGAGATGGGAAATTAGAAATCCGACCTTGTCTTTGTCAGACGGAAAATAGCGTGGCTTGTAGGTAAATTGAACTGTATAACAATCTAAAAATTCTTTTAGCTAATGGGGATCCCCGTCAAACTTGCCTGATGGCAAGGTTGAAGGGGGCACCTCAGGAATGGCGCGAGCTATCTGCTGTTTTAACTGTGCATTTTCTTGCTTAAGTGTTTGGACTTCATGGGACATAGATTGCATAGCAGCCATCATCTGCTGCATTTGCTATTCTATTTTTCACTGCTGTAAGCACTGGCGTCGCTATCTGTTATCTCTGACTACGGTTGATATTGTGAGACACAATCATTGAATATATTTGGTATTGCAGATATAGAAACCGACTAACCTGGTCAGACAGCAGTGACTTTAGATTGCAGATGTAGAAGATTTCCCCGTTAATTCTACCTCCCTCGGCCTGAATAGGGGAACTTGCAGACTGAAGGAAGGCAGCGTTCGCAGGGAAACCCTCTGGGGAAGAAAACCCTAAAGTGTCGGAGGATCTGGAGGACTTCCGAACCTGGATGATGTGTAATGCCGGTGGTAATCTTTGGGTTGGGGATGATGAGCTGCGTTGTTCCCGGGATCATTCCAGCGAAGGAGCTTCTCTGCGAAGGTAAGACAACAGGTAAGTGAGTGAAAGTAGTAAGCTTGCGAAAAGAAAGAAGTGTAATCGGAAGTGAAACATACCGGGAAATAGTAACAGGTAAGATCTATGGGAAGTTGAATAGAACAGAAGAGCTCCTTGCAAAACAAAAGGGATACGTTAATGCCAAGCGAGAAAAAGAGATGGGAAAGAGGAAGAACTATTCTAAGGTACTTACAAGCCTCAATCTGAAACAGAAGAAGAATGAAATGTATCATTCAGTAGGTCCGAAGCCGTAGAAGAGATTAGGTTTGGCGGGTTTGGAGCCAAACGAAAAGAGCTGGTAGATGGCGGAGGAGTCAGTCCGTACGGGAGGAAGGTTGAGTCTGAGGAGGATCTGTCATGAGGAAAGCTGGATAGGCGCAGAGGACCGCTAAAGGCTGGAGACAGGGTTGCACAGATCTAATTCACTGCAAGAGAGAGAGAGGGTTAGGAATGAAGGACAAATAAAGAGAAAGGATATTGAACACCTAGAATCGGTAACTTATGAAGCGTCTTTCCTAAGAGTAGCGACACACTGACTGTTGGAGATGCAGTCGTTATATACGGTCACATGATTAGCACAAGACGTCTGAATGAAACGTACGTGCATAAGCTGCACAATCCATCCAAGAAAGCCTGAGACAATCATCGGCCATCTTGGTGGAAGAAACCAACAATGAATGGCAAAGGCGGCCGCGATGCCACAGGAACCAGCGCCGATAAGAGGATGTAACACATACAGTCTGAATTTCATTCGGAACGCAGTCTTCCATTCATCTCCTCCACGCACCCGCACCAGATGGTATGTACCTTGCATGTCCTGTTTTGCGAAGATCGTAGCTCCCCGCACCTGGTCTAGCAGCACCGTAATTAATGGTAAGGAGTACCTGTTCTTTATTGTTATCCAGTTTACTACTCGGCAGTCGATGCAGGTACGAAGGTCCCCGGTTTTCTTTGGCACAAACAATAATGGCAAGGAAACAGGTGATGTCGAGTGGCGGATGAAGCCATTTTTTAGATGGGTATCAATGTATTCCTTTACATACTTCTTTTCTGCTTCATTCAACGCATTAATCTGGCTACACGGCAGGACTGCTCCTGGTTCTAGATCGATGCAGTAGTCGAAGGAACAGTGCAGCGTTAGGGACTCAGCTGCCACCTTACTGAAGACGTCCCTAAATTCCTCGTACTATGGGGGGTAGTGTTTTTACACTGCTGCTGGCAACCCTCACTGGTTATATTGGTGTTTCCTGGTTCGCCTTGTCATCCTGAGGCCCAGGTATGTTGGGCAGGCATACCGTTACTTGAATACAATCAATTACTGGATTGTGCAAACGCAGCCAGGGCATCCCGATTATCAACTGGAACCTTTGAGTGGCTATAACATCGAAGCCGATTTTCCGGTGTGTCCCTGGGCATCCAGAGTTACCTCTTCGTCTGCTGTGTGATGAGTCCCGATATGAGGGGTGACCCTTCCACTGAATGTACTGCTTCTTGATGCTCTTTATTGCACAGCGGGAATCCTAATTCCATAGCATACCTCTTGTCGATAAAATTACACGTGGCCCCCGAGTCCAGCATAAGCATTACTGAGATTCTCCTGTTGTGGTAGCATAGCCACCCAGATAAGGAGACATGTGAAGATATGGGCTGTGTTGTGCTTGCTGAATGATGCACCAGGGTGTCCTTGTCCTGTGGGCTCAGCCGTTCCACCCCAGCTACTGACGAGCCCATGGGGTTCTCTTTGGCTTACTTGCGCAGTCTCTTACAAAGTGCCCAGCTTTGCCACAGTACAGAAACAGTTTGCCGCAATGCTGCTTTTCTTTTTCTTCCTTGGTTAGCAGCCCTCTCACCGTCCTGATTTGCATTCACTCGCTATCCATTGTTTTTTTCAGTCCTTTTGCTGGTCGTTGGTAGTTTAACCATGCGGGGGCTGGTCTGGATTCCCAACGCCTCCTTTCCTGTTTTCGCTCGCTCTGGCAATGGTCCAAACGTAGGGCTAGGTCAATCATCTTCGGGCAGTCAGGTCGTTGTGGAGCCAAATGTGCTATAAAGTCTTTTAGGTCCTCACGAAGGCCTTGGTAAAAAAGGGTGAGTCTTTTTTCATGAGGCCACTCCTTTTCCACTACTAGCCGGTTAAACATGGTAACATAGGTGAATAAGTCCTTACTTCCCTTGCGCAGCGTGAGTAGCTCCCAGTCTCTTAGTAAGGAAGCCGCTTTACGATTCAAGATTTTCCCAAACTGCTCTAGGAACCCGATCCAATCGTAAAGATAGCATCGTCTTTTGTACTGAGGGGGTCACCCAGGCTGCGGCATCCCCTCCCAGGTATGATATCACAAATGCTGCTCTAGCCTGTACGTCCCAGAATGCAGCAGGTTTGGCCAGAAAACGTAACTGGCATTGCATGATAAATGTTGCGTATTTCTGTGAGTCCCCATGATAACGTTCAGGTGGAGCAAACGGTAGCAGGGGTTCAGACATCACCTGCACATTCACTGGGTTTGTGGTAGGTGGTCTGGCTGGCAACGGCGTGCCCTGGGCTGTCAGCCTCTGCACAAATGATGTCAGAGCTGCGTAGTCCTGTCTAGTAGTGGTTAGCTCATATTTTAGATTCTGCAGAGCCCTTAATACGTCCTCCATGTTGGAGTCGTGCTGCAGGTCCCAGTCGCACGCAGAGGTAGCATGCACTCCTGCCTCCCCTCAGGGGTCTATTGGTGATGTATTAGTAATTGCACAGAGTCGCCGCAAGCCCTGTGGGGAAAGAGGGTTAGGTTCCACAGACTGGATGGGTAGGGGGTGGTAGGCTAAATGGGTAGAGGGTGAGGAAGAGGTTGTAGATGGGTAAGCGGGTTTTAGGGAAAGATGCTCTTTTGACTCTGGTTTTAGCATGTTCTTATTCTTGACTTGTGCTTTGCCACATTGTGATGATAACACTCACATTCATAACACCACAGACATGTGCAATTCTAAGCCCAATTGTTGCCCCCTCTGACCTCTGTGCCCCTCTGAGCACAGCTACTGATATGACATCAGTAACGCCAGAGGACCCCAGTTGCTACACTGGACACCACTGCAGCCCAGTTACCTCACCAGAATCCAGTATAATTTGGTTGCTGCACCAGACACTTGAACCCCAGTTACTTGACTGGGCATACTACCAGATCTTGCTCATAAGTGCAAGTCACATTAATAACGTGCAATACATGTTGGCATGAATATAATGCACTTAGATTCACAGCGCCATTGTAGCTCCTGTTTCTATGTCTGAGTTCTGAGTCATGCTGTGTCTGCTGCGGGCGCTGAGCCGGCGTCTATAGGAGACCCAACAATGTACTCCTATAGGGATGTGGCCAATCCCAGGTAGATTATCACACTAGGGTTTTGGGATATGACCCAACCCCCAGTGTTGAGTTTAAATAGTTTTCTTGTAACCATTAAACGTTTCAAACAGAGATTCTCGATAAGTTATTTAAAACTGTTTTTCTGTGTCACTGGGTGTGTATCAAAAAGTGTCTTGCCACAAAATAGACACCACAATAATATACATGTTTGACATACTTTTGTGAGTGTATAAATCAACATAAAAGAGGCGAACCAATTTCAATAACCCATTGACAAACATTTCATATTAACAGGTGAGGAACACACATTAAATAAAGCTGTTCCTATTGGCAATCTTTTAGAAAACTCAAAACAAAGTAATAAAATACATAATTGTGTTAGAGTCTTCACACAATTGCATCACCACAAACGTATTAATTTTAGTTCCAATCTAATAGGCTCCTTATGATGTGATATGGTTGCCGACGCGTTTCGGATACTAAATCCGTCTTCAGGGCTAGATGTCTATTGTTCATTGCAGAATTGTGTTTGATTCCTGTGTCTTTAGTGTGGTCGCTGATGGGACCTAAAGGTAATGTAAATTGTAAAAGTATCTTAGTGTAAATTCAACTCCTAGTGGTTTTTATGCTATGAATATTAACATTTGTAATTGGAGCTTTTAATATTACTGACCTCAGAGTGTCTGTGGCCCATGCCGGTATATGTAGTCAATCAACGAGCTGCCAGATTCCAAGGCTGGCGTCTGGATCTCAATAGAGTTACAGCCAGTAGCTGCGTGGGCGATAGAGCGATTCGGATTGTACTCGGTCCAATGAGACCTAAAACAAACAAGTATGTTACTCGAATAGTTGTAGCTGGTCATGGCGTACAAATAGACATCCTATGGTGAGCTTGTGGGTGCGCCCCAATGTATGTTCAGTAACGTGATAAATCTGCGTGTAAGCGAGCGGGTCCCAAACTGGATGCCCTATGTGGCTGGATCAGTCTCAGTAGCATGGGCTTACCTTGTGAGTGTCTGTAACACTGGTCCGTAATCGCAGGATGCTAGCGTCCGCTCACGGGCTGATGTGTGTAAGTAGGTTGCTGTGGACACCGCACGCCTGCACATATGGGTCCACGGCATCCATCTTGGAGCAGGGTCGTTACTTTGGTAACATCCCACGTGTACCTGTAATTCCGGTTTGCATAGCGAGATGGTGTGTCTCACGGTATACTTGTGTCCCTTGATCGGAGGCATATTGATTGGTAATGTTGACAGCGAGAAGGTAACAACGCCAGCGATGTCAGTCAGATGCCCTTTCTCTGTGCAAGTGATTGGTGAGCAATCTTCTAAATGTTGGTGGTCACAGGGACAAAGGCACGCATCCGAACTGAGTCGGTCGGGTGCCCATTCCCTGTGTGAGTTTCAGAGCTAAAATGGCTAGACATGTATGGAAAGTGTGTCACTATCAAAGCTCCATGCTGAGAAGACCCAGTATTGATCCATTGACTCACAAGGCCCACAATCAGGCAAATGATTCAGTTGGAAATGGATGATAATTGTAAATCACAGTACATCAAGCAATATACACATAGATCCAATACATTTGATAGTGTGGGCATCATATATACTACCCAATTCAAGAAATGAATACCGCTTACCATTCGGAACTGAGTCACAAACATATTTACACACAGATTTATCCAAAATTACAAAATCAATGCATATCGATGTTCAAAGAACTGCTAAACAGAATCAAAGAAAAGAAATCTGTTGGAAAGAAATCTTTCCTAGCTCCAACGTGAACTCATGTTGGTTTTACAAGGACATCCATACATGAGCTGAGTCTTATAAAAGTTCTGTGGCACATCCAGCCAGACAGCAGTTCAAGGTTGCTTCTACATTGGAAACCTCATCATGTGGATTGGACAATGGAAGGAAAGTCAGACAAAACACATAAAATCGGATTCACAGTTCATTCCCCTGGGGTAAATGCAATACAAGAGGTCTATCCAAAGTACCTCCCATTGCAGTAGTTTCCTATTCAGGTCCCCACCCCTGCTTCCTAGTGTGACTTTCTCCAGGATTACGCATTTTAAATGTGCAATTGTGTGACGTGCTTCTAGGAAGTGCATGGCCACCGGTGATTTGGAGTTTCTGGTCCTTATATTAGATGTATGCTCCGTCCACCGGATGTTTGCTGTTCTTGTGGTCATGCCAACATAGTAAAAGCCAGAAGGGCATTTCAGTGCGTAGATGACATTCTTTGAGTCACATGTTGAGGAGTGTCTTAACAAGATAGGTATGCCCGAGTGTGGATGCGTAATGGAGTTACCGGTAATTATATTCCCGCAATGTTGGCAGTTGAGGCATGGTTACGTGCCTTTGAATGTCTTTTAGATTTAGATGTTCGTAACTCTACTTATATCAGACTTCAGACTGCTCCGTAGGGATTTACTATTCCAGTAAGCCAACGTTGGTGGGTTCCTGAACAAAGGTTGTACTGTAGGGTCCATTTGCAGCATAGGCCCATTTCTTTTTATTATCCCTTTGATCTTGTAGCTCTGTATGGAGTGTGTTGTGATATAAACCAGGGTTTCCCCTTGCTTGGGTGGTTTAGGGGTGAGGAGTGTATCTCTCTCAATTGCATCTACTCTTGATGCTATGTCTGAAATGAGGGAAGGGCCATAACCCCTTTTCCTGAATTTCATCTTCAGGGTGTCTGATTGATGTCTTTATTCATCCATTTCAGAAATATTTCTTCTGTAGTGAAGGAATTGACTTAACAGTACAATTTCAATGGTATGTTTGGGTTGGGAACTTGTGGCCATCAGGAGACTGTTCCAATCAATGGTCTTAGTCAGTGGTCGAAGTGGGCGGGAGCGGTCGAGAGCGGTGCTCCTATACTTCTTTTAAATAGGTTTTACTGTCCTATAATTTTATTTTAAAAAGAAACCATTCCGGAACGGTTTCGTTTTAAAATAAAGGTGTAGGAACACATTGAAACTTGCACTTTCAGTGCATTGCACTGGATGTTCCCTTAAACATCAGGTGCATGTGTTTTGGGGGTTGTATTGTGCATGGGAGGGGTGTATCAATGGGGTTTGTGGGGAGCAGTGCAGGCCAGTAAGAAACATAGTTCCACTACTTCTTTTCATACACTTCGACCACTGGTCTTAGTGTATATTCTGGTTTCCAGAGAGTTTTTCTTGTTGTAGATTTCAACATCCAGAAAGTGGATACTTAGTTTACTTGTGCAGGTTTTGAATTTGATGCGTGGGTGCATGTTGTTCATCATCTCAAAGAAATCAACAAGTTCTTCATCTGGGCCAGACCAAATACCGAAGATGTCATCGATATACCGGACAAACAGTGAAAGATGTCCATCTAGGTGAGCTGAGGACGTTCTCATATTCAAGGTAATACATAAACGCATTGGCATAAGTAGGTGCCATAGCTGCTCCCATGCTTGTTCCTGATAACTGCAGATATTGGTCTCCGAATTTGAAGAAATTATTCATTAATACCAATTTTAGAAGAGTGAGGATAAACAAGCTATCACCTTGACAATTGGGTGACCGTAATAATAGCCACTCCACTGCTTCTAGTCCTGCTTCGTGCACAATGTTAGTGTAAAGGGACATGACATCCATCGTAAAGAGAGTGTCTCTGTAACGCTCACCTGATTCCCGCAGAGGCGCCGGTCTTGACTGGGTGAATGCCGTATCTTCAAAGGTGATGTGTAACACACGGTTGGCTCTTTGGGCTGGACCTCTGTGCACTGTATGTCTGACTCGAAGAGTAAGATGTCTGCAGATAGAAAATATGGGATTAATGAACTGGGGTTATTGGGTGCCTCTCTCCTCTTCCCTTTCTCTTCTCCTGTAGAACCCCAAAGGTTAACGCCCTCACCTTAGGTAAGTGAACGCCGAGCTCTCCATCTGCCTCGGGGCAGGGTGCCGTAACCAGTTTCTTCACTGGATAAGGGTGCAGGCCTCTTGACCTCAGAGGACTGCTGTCCGTCGTTAACTGCACGAACGGTAAGTTCTGGGCACTTCAAATGTCTTAAAAGTCTTTTGTAATGATATCTCTTGTTTTGCAGGGTTCCGGCGATGGAGAATGACGGGCTGATGAGAGTTGAGGATCGAACCCGCGTGAGGAATAGAAGCGCCTGGAAGCACGTAAGTAAGCGCTTGTAGCCTGCTTCACGATGCGCACTAACTGTCCCTTTTATCTTGCAGGTACAAGTTCTGAGCTTTAGAGAAGCTGAAGGGTGCTGGAATACCCACTGGATTCGGCGTGGGAAGGAGGAATGGCACGTGAGTAATAAAGTTGCCCAATGTCTTTAAACGCACCTTCTTTTGTCTTTCAGATGCGGGATGCAGCGCCGAAGGCCTCCGGAGCGTGCGAAGAGCTGGTAAGCTTTTGTCTTTCAGATGCCGGAATGCAGTGCAAAGACCTCCGGAGCATGCGAAGAGTAGGTAAGCCTTTGTCTTTCAGATGCCGGAATGCAGCGCGAGGCGTTGGTGACAGCCGATGGACCAGGTAAGAGATGTGCTGCCACTGAAGACCGTAGTGCTAACCTGTTCTTTCTTTGTCTTTACAGGTGCTGCTGAAGACTGGATTCCAGGATGGTAAGCCTTTGTTCCCTTAGGCCCAGGATCAGAAGCAGAAGACACGATGAGCGTTCTGCTGCAGAGAATGCAGAATAACACAAAGCAAGATTCATCCATCGGGTGTGGTTTAAATAGCCTCCTGTAGTGCTTAGGTGTCTCCTTCCACAGCCACGCCTAGGTAAGAAAAGAGTTCCTGCTTTCCAGAAGAGTTCCAGTGTTCTGAACCTAGGGAGTGGCTCCTGCCCCACCCAACAGGAAAAGTAGTCCCAAACAGAAGAGGATCAGGGGTTCAACTGGCAGGTAAGTAAGCAGCATGGTCTGCTGCAGGTAAGTCCACCCAAGCATTATGAGCCCGGCGCTTCCAGCGCTGGGACTGGGCATCTTTATGAGCCTGGTGCCACTGGCGCCAGGACAGGGTCCAAAAGGTCCCAATTGGGACTGGCTGGCACTCGCAACCGGGGTTATGGGTCTGCTTCCAAGGGTGTCGGGCAAGTCCTGATCTTTTGGAAGCAGAGATCATGACAGCACCCCCCCTCAAGGCCCCTCCCAAACCGGGCTTCTCCGGGGGTTTGGGCTTGTTAGGAAATGTTCGATGAAATCTTTTGATTAGACGAGGCGCGTGGACATATTCTGCAGGTTCCCAGGATCTTTCTTGGGGACCGTAGCCTTTCCAGTCAATCAGGTAAAATAGTTTAGATTTGGAGATCTTGGAATCCAGGATGCTTTTGACTTCAAAGTCGAGTTCTCCATCAACTAGAATGGGTTTTGGAGATGTAGTTAGTCGGGTTTGAGGTTGCACGGGTTTTAATAGAGAAACGTGGAAGACCGGATGTATCTTCATGTGAGGGGGCAAGTCCAACTTGACCGCTACTGGATTTACTATGGTAGTGATGGAATAGGGACCAAGGTATCTTGGGTTGAATGTGCGTGGTCCTTTTAGAGGTAGATATTTGGTGGATAACCAGACTTGATCTCCTACTTGATATTGGGGGGCTTCCTTCCGATGTTGGTCTGCTCCTTTCTTGTATTGTTCTTTAGCCCTTTGAAGGTGAGAAACGGCTTCCTTAAAGGCTTGGGTGATTGTAGAATGCAGGTGGTCTACTGCTGGTGTTCCAAGATCTTGGAGTGGATCCAACTCCGAGGTTCGAGGGTGACTACAGTATAAAAGAAAAAACGGGGTTTCCCCAGTTCCCGAGTGGACAGAGTTATTGTAGGCATATTCGGCTATCCAAAGGATATCTTTCCAAGTTTTTTCAGTTTGTTGTAGCATGCAGCGCAAATACTGTTCCAGAGTTTGATTGGTCCTCTCGGTTTGTCCGTCGGTTTGAGGGTGTTGGCTGGTCGAAAGTCTCACATCAATTTGAGCCGACCGACAGCAACTTCGCCAAAAATGAGAAATAAATTGACTACCTCGATCCGAAATTAGAACTGAAGGAAAACCGTGCAGTCGGACGATGTTTTCGAGAAATTCTCGGGCCAGAGTTGCTGCTGTTGGTAAGCCTTTGAGTGGAATGAAACGCGCCATCTTGGAGAATAGGTCCACGATTACTAGGATCGTATTGTATCCGGAGCATGGAGGTAGATCGGTGATGAAGTCCATAGAAAGCGTATGCCAAGGGCGAGGCGGGATGTCAATAGGGCGTAAGAGGCCGGCTGGTTTTTCCTTTTGACTCTTGTTTTGGGCGCATACTCCACAGGACATTATAAAGTCTCTGATATCTTTTTTCCAAGAGGGCCACCAGAAGTAGCGCTTGATCTTTTCCGAGGTCTTGGTCATACCGGGATGTCCTCCCATTAAAGAATCGTGATAACAAGAGATTACCTTTTTCTGTAAATCTGTGCTGGGCAGGTATAACCGTTCTTGGAAATATAATAGGTTGTCCTTCACCGTAAAGTCCTTTCCCTGCAGATGCCAATTCTGTATGTCTGCTGGAGTTACCAGTAGCCTGGCTTTATCCTTAACTTCCTCTATGGATTGTGTGGCGATTACACCTAGAATTCTTTGTTCGGGAATGATAGGTACAGGTTTAGGATTGATCAAATGTTCTTCCACTCCCATCCGAGAAAGGGCATCAGCTTTACCGTTTTTTGTACCAGGTCGATAGGTAATTATGAAGTCAAACTCGGCAAAGAATAGTGCCCAACGGAGTTGCCTAGAGGATTGAGCTTTTGCGGTTTTCAAATATTGCAGGTTTCGGTGATCTGTAATCACAGTAACGGTGTGTCGGGCCCCCAGAAGATAATGCCGCCAAGCTTTAAAGGCGGAGTTGATAGCTAGAAGTTCCTTATCAGTAATAGTGTAATTGATTTCAGGAGGCGAGAATTTGCGGGACCAAAATGCCACGGGATGCAACTGATTGGTTACTGGGTCCTTTTGTGATAGAACTGCCTCCATGGCAAGGCTCGAAGCATCAGTTTCAACGATGTAGGGGAGTTCTGGGCGAGGATGTTTTAAGATCGGTGCAGAGATAAATCTAGTCTTCAAATTCTGGAAAGCTTGTTCCGCCTCGGTAGACCATTCAAAACGTTTGTTTTTCTTTAACAAGGCGGTGATGGGCTGGACTATTCGAGAGAATTCGGGGATAAACCTGCGGTAAAAGTTAGCGAAGCCTAACATGCTTTGAACACCTTTTACGGAGGATGGCGATGGCCATTTGAGAATTGCATCGACCTTCTTTGAATCCATACGCACTCCGCTAGGTGATAATATGAATCCCAAGAATTCAACTTCAGTCACGTTGAAAACACATTTTTCCAACTTAGCGAAAAGTTTGTGTTGACGCAATCTCTCGAGGACCATTTTCACGTGTTTCCGATGTTCAGTTTCCGATGAAGAATAAACGAGGATGTCGTCAATGTAAACAACAACACACACATCTATGAGCTCTCTGAGGACATCATTCATAAAATATTGAAAGGCGGCCGGGGCATTGCAAAGTCCGAAGGGCATGACCTGATATTCAAATAGCCCATACTTGGTGCGGAAGGCCGTCTTCCATTCATCGCCCTCTTTTACTCGTACCAAGTGGTAGGCTCCTCTAAGATCCAGCTTTGTATATATGCATGCTTTTCTGACTTGGTCCAGGAGTTCAGGGATCAAAGGTAACGGATATCTATTCTTAACGGTGATCTGGTTCAGGGCGCGATAATCTATACAAGTTCTAAGGTCCCCTTCTTTTTTTAGAACGAAGAACAAAGCTGAGGAAGCAGGGGACTTGGAAGGACGAATAAACCCATTCGCTAGGTATTGATCCAGGTATTGTCGGAGGTGAAGATTCTCAGGCTCGGTGAGGGCATACATTCTACTACAAGGAGGAGTAGATCCAGGTATCAGGTCTATCTGGCAGTCATAAGACCTATGAGGAGGTAGAGAGTTAGCCTGGTCCTTCCGGAAAACATCTTGGAATTCTAAGTATTCAGGAGGTAACTGGGGAGCCTCCGAGGAAATTGCTGCCAGTGCAACACCAGGTCGAGGGTGACAAGTAGAGACACATTCTGGAAACTGAACCGTTCTTGCTCGCCAATCGATCTGAGGATTGTGCTTCTCTAACCAAGGAATTCCTAGAATAATCTGGAACTGAGGGGCCTTGATCACATCGAACACGATCTTCTCATGGTGTCCATCTTGACTTACTAGCGTCACTTCTTGGGTGGTATGCGTTACTGGTCCGGAGGCTATCTCCGTACCATCCACCGTAGTAATGACGTCCTTTACAGCCTTTGGACAAAGAGTCAGATTCATCCTCAAAACCATTTCATGATCCACATAATTGCCGATGGCACCGCTGTCGACGTAAGCTTCAATCGCATGTAATCGATCCGGATGTTCAGGGCTAATGAGGACCATAGGTATCACGAAATGCGAGGTCACGGAACTGGTTTTAACGCTCGGCAAGAGGACCTCTATTCTTGTCGGGCGAGGTCGTTTCCCTGCTCGGAGTTTGTGACCCTGGTAACTGCAGCTCCTACTGCCTTCTTGGCTGGTTTCACCGGACAGTCTCGAAGAAAGTGTCCCGAGTTTCCGCAATAGAGGCATAATTGCAGCTGTTTTCTCCTTTCCCGCTCCTTTTGTGTTAGTGGTCCTTTCAGGCCCCCTATTTGCATGGGTTCCCTGGAGTCTACTCCTTTGGTAGGAGTTGGTGGTTTGGAAAATACTCGAGCATCAAACTTGGAACGATCGGCCTTCCTGTTCTGCAGTCTGTGGTCAATTTGAACGACTAAGTCAATATAGTCCGAACAGTCTTGCGGGGGATTCACTACTTGGGCTAACACATCTTTGAGCTCTCCACGTAGACCTCTATAAAACAGCGTAATCCTTTTGTCCTCAGGCCATCGAGTTTCCACTATCAGTCTGTTGAAAGACGCAATATAAGCCAAAAGGTCTTGATTACCCTGTCGCAATGAAAAGAGCTCATTGTCCAAGGCCTGCCCCTGTGAATGTCTTGCAAACAGTTTTTCCACACTGAGCTGAAAAGCTTGAAAATCATGGAGAACCGGATCATCTTGATTAACTAGAGGGATCGACCAGTCTGCCGCATTGCCACTAAGGTACGAAAGCACGAAAGCTACCTTAGCTTGATCAGTTGGAAAGGCTGCTGGCCGGCATAAGAAGTGCAACCGGCACTGATTAATAAATACTGCAAACCTCTTTGGGTCACCAGAAAATCGTTCGGGCGGATCCAGAGGTACATTCCCAGGTAGGTTGATCTGCACTGGGTTCGTAGAGGATGTTGAAGGAAGATTTGCCCCTGATGCAGGTAACGGAGTTTGTCCGGCTTGTGACTGTAGCAATTGTCTAGCGAGATCGTCTGTTCGCTCCTTGGAAATAATCAGTTCCCTTCTTAGAGCATTCGTTTCCTGAGGGGCTGCATGCACTTCTGCTCTTAGTTCCCCAAGTAACTGGGCTAGCTGGTCGGTATCCGAGGTTTCCATAGCGCCTGGGTGGGAGTTTTGCGGTAGGCTTTGTGTTCTGTAACGCTCACCTGATTCCCGCAGAGGCGCCGGTCTTGACTGGGTGAATGCCGTATCTTCAAAGGTGATGTGTAACACACGGTTGGCTCTTTGGGCTGGACCTCTGTGCACTGTATGTCTGACTCGAAGAGTAAGATGTCTGCAGATAGAAAATATGGGATTAATGAACTGGGGTTATTGGGTGCCTATCTCCTCTTCCCTTTCTCTTCTCCTGTAGAACCCCAAAGGTTAACGCCCTCACCTTAGGTAAGTGAACGCCGAGCTCTCCATCTGCCTCGGGGCAGGGTGCCGTAACCAGTTTCTTCACTGGATAAGGGTGCAGGCCTCTTAACCTCAGAGGACTGCTGTCCGTCGTTAACTGCACTAATGGTAAGTTCTGGGCACTTCAAATGTCTTAAAAGTCTTTTGTAATGATATCTCTTGTTTTGCAGGGTTCCGGCGATGGAGGATGGCGGGCTGATGAGAGTTGAGGATCGAACCCGCGTGAGGAATAGAAGCGCCTGGAAGCACGTAAGTAAGCGCTTGTAGCCTGCTTCACGATGCGCACTAACTGTCCCTTTTATCTTGCAGGTACAAGTTCGGAGCTTTAGAGAAGCTGAAGGGTGCTGGAATACCCACTGGATTCGGCTTGGGAAGGAGGAATGGCACGTGAGTAATAAAGTTGCCCAATGTCTTTAAACGCACCTTCTTTTGTCTTTCAGATGCGGGATGCAGCGCCGAAGGCCTCCGGAGCGTGCGAAGAGCTGGTAAGCTTTTGTCTTTCAGATGCCGGAATGCAGTGCGAAGACCTCCGGAGCATGCGAAGAGTAGGTAAGCCTTTGTCTTTCAGATGCCGGAATGCAGCGCGAGGCGTTGGTGACAGCCGATGGACCAGGTAAGAGATGTGCTGCCACTGAAGACCGTAGTGCTAACCTGTTCTTTCTTTGTCTTTACAGGTGCTGCTGAAGACTGGATTCCAGGATGGTAAGCCTTTGTTCCCTTAGGCCCAGGATCAGAAGCAGAAGACACGATGAGCGTTCTGCTGCAGAGAATGCAGAATAACACAAAGCAAGATTCATCCATCGGGTGTGGTTTAAATAGCCTCCTGTAGTGCTTAGGTGTCTCCTTCCACAGCCACGCCTAGGTAAGAAAAGAGTTCCTGCTTTCCAGAAGAGTTCCAGTGTTCTGAACCTAGGGAGTGGCTCCTGCCCCACCCAACAGGAAAAGTAGTCCCAAACAGAAGAGGATCAGGGGTTCAACTGGCAGGTAAGTAAGCAGCATGGTCTGCTGCAGGTAAGTCCACCCAAGCATTATGAGCCCGGCGCTTCCAGCGCTGGGACTGGGCATCTTTATGAGCCTGGTGCCACTGGCGCCAGGACAGGGTCCAAAAGGTCCCAATTGGGACTGGCTGGCACTCGGAACCGGGGTTATGGGTCTGCTTCCAAGGGAGTCGGGCAAGTCCTGATCTTTTGGAAGCAGAGATCATGACAGTCTCTTCCTTCCATAAACTGGATGTTTCTCAGTCTATTCAAAAAGGGCATGGTGTCACGTATGTAGGTTTCTGTAGTCTGTATCAGTGGTTGTAGTACTTTATCCAGATATCGTGCCAGTGGTTCCAGAATGCTATTTGTGGCTGCTATTATGGGTCTCCCTAGGGGTTTGTCCAACTTCTTATGTATTTTGGGTGGAACGTATAATACAGGGATAATGGAATATTGATTCTCCAGGTATTTCCATGTTTTGGCAGAGATCACATCTCGATCAAGCATTTGATCGAGATGTGATCCCTGCCAAAACACGGAAACCTACATACATGACACCATGCACTTTTTGGTCCGACACCAGGGGGATTTTTTCCGATACCTGGGGATACAGGTGTCCTGCAACTATGAGGATCTCTTTGCAAAGAACTACCTGCCGCTATGGTCAGAGGTGCGGAGGGACCTGGAGAGATGGGCAAAGACACGACTCTCATGGATGGCCTGCCTAAATTGTATTAAAATGGTGGTGCTCCCTAATTTCTTATTTTTGTTTCAAATGCTCCGGTAGTGGTCCCGAGGGTGTTCCTATTGGAAGCCAAGGGGGTATTGTTGAAATTTCTATGTGTGGGGGCCAAGCATAGGGTGGCATATAAGGTCCTAATTCTACCAAAGGAGGAGGGGTGAGTAGGGTTCCCTGATCTTTGGACATACTGCAGAGCAGCCCCGTTTCGGATCATAGTCAACCATCTCGACCCACTCACCGAGAAGCAGTGTTAATGGACAATGCCGTCCTGGCCCCAGTCTCACTGGGGGAATGGCTGTGGGTTCCAAAGGCGTGCATCCAAAGGAGGGTGTTACAACACCCGATCTTGACAATCCTGTGGTCTCTCTGGAGGGGTGGGGGGCACAGGTGGCTCACTACGTGGCCATCACCCTTAGGTTGTATTTGGGCTCCACCCTTGCGGGACGGGATTGAGGATCCCCTGGCTTTTCAATTATGGTATGAAGGGAGCTCAGAAGGGTGGGGCAGTTGTGGGAGGTAGGGGTTTTGATGCTACTGGTACGACTAGAGGAATGCTTGCAAGTGGGGAAGCTATCACTATTTGCAGTTGAAGGGAGTGTTACTGGATGACTGGTGGGCTGAGAACCTGCGTATAGGTTGGAAAGATTTTGAGCATATCTTGTTTGCAAAGGCAGGCTCAAGGGGCCTCATTGCCAGGCTCTACAGGGTTGTGTTGTTGGCGGAGCCGAGGGACACACCCCCAGCCAGAAATAATTGGGGACAGGACCTGGGAAAGGACATTAATAATGCCCTGTGTGCACTAATGTGCAGGAAAGTATAACGCACAACAATGTCTCTGCAATATAGGCACCAGGCTCTCAAGTTGTTGCATAGGTGGCATTATCCGCCCACGGTACTAGACTAAATGTGTTGGGGGTGCGACCCCCAATGCTGGAAGTGTCATTGAGAGCAAGGCGACTACTTTCATATGTGGTGGGGGTGCTCAGGGGTGAAAGCATACTGGAAGGAGGTTCTAGCGTGGATCAAGGGGATTAATGGGGTTGAGAGAAGACTATCGCCATGGCTCCTCTTGTTTGGAGTGGGGCTGGAAGAGGAAGGGAATGAGATAGAAGAGGGGCACATGGTGCAAGTCATGTTAGTGGCTGCCAGGTCTTGTTTGGCACAGCGGTGGAAGAACCCGCATTTCCTGAAACAAAAAGAGTGGGTGGCGAAGGTAAGAGCTATCTATGATATGGAATTCCTAACACACCTGATGGATGAATCCCGGTCAAACATTGAAGGCTTGTGGGTCCCCTTTTTTGATAAGTATGGCCGATGATTAGTATGGGAAATGGAGGTGGGGAGGTGATGGGCCTAGGGGGGGCGAACTGCGACAAATCCCTTATAGGGTGCGTTGCAATGGTCGATTTCATCTGGGGGCGCTGGAGTGCTAGGGCCTAGCTGTGTAACCAGCCTGGGACTATCTGGAGGGGTGGGATTTACTCCTTCCAGATACAATACTATCGAAGTACACTGAGGACTGCTGCATGGGTGGGGCGGCGGGAGGGAGAGGGCACCTGGAGGGGGGACAAGGTAGGTTGTCTGGGAGGAGAAAGTTGAAGGAAATTGTTCTTGTGTTATTGAAAATGCAAACAGAGTTTAATTTGGAGGGAGAAAAGACGAGACTGAACTTAGGCCTTGCATAGACTACAGGCATTTGAAGGAAATCACAATAAAGAACAGGTATCGTTTACCTCTCATCGAAATCCTTTTAGACCAAGCATGACACAGCACTATATACACCAAATTAGATTTAAAGGGAGCTTACAATCTGGTCAGGATAAAGGCAGGGGACAAATGGAAAACTGCCTTCAGAACCAGATATGGGCACTACGAATACCTCGACATGCTGTTTGGGTTATGAAAAGCCCCTGCCGCCTTCCAACATCTTTTGATCAACATCTTCAGAGACATACTGGACATCTAGGTAGTCATCTAGCTTAATGTCATTTTGATTTTATCTCCTTCTAAATAAAGAAAAACACATTACCCATGTGAGAGAAGTCCTATCACAGCTCAGGAAACATCTCTATGCCAAGGCGTCTAAATGTGTTTTTCATCAACAAACGGTTTGTGTCCTTCGGTTATGTTCTGTCACCTGGGCGTATCAATATCGACTCAAGGAAGATCGAGGCCGTCTTGGATTGGCCTGTCTCTTGGTTTTGCAAATTTCTACAGGCGGTTTGTCCCACACTATTCCCGGATTCTGGTACCATTCACTGCATTACCATGTAAGGGACACACTTTTGACTGGAATCAACAGACTCAAGATGCCTTCGATTGTCTAAAACAGAAATATACTACTTCCTCCGTACTGAGGATCCCCAACCCAGAACTTCTGTTTGTAGTAGAAGCCGATGCCTCTGATTATGCTGTGGGGGCAGTACTATCCAAGCCGACCCACATTCCAAACTCAAGCACCCTCTAGCTTACCATTCCAGGAAACTTAACGATGCAGAACACAAATACAGCATCTTTGATGAAGAACTATTGGCAATCAAAGAAGCCTTTACCAAACCTTTACCAACTAGAGACACCATCTCTAGGGGGCAGTACATCCTATCCTCGTCATCACAGATCATAGAAATCTCAAGCTATTTACGCACGGCCCATTCCAACCACCAACGGCAGAACAGGTGGATCCATTTCTTCTCACGGTTCAACACCCCTGGTCCCCTCGGTGCTCAGACCACCAAGGCAGATTCATTGTTGTAACAAGATCCTGTGCCCCTGGAAAAGGTTGCAGGGCTCCCATGCATCGCCACATCACAAATCTTCTCTACGCTTCAATCTACACTGGAAGGGTATAAACAACACCATTGTCTTGCTTATACAGCCCTCATGAAAAGACAATTCCTACAAGAGGATCCTAAGCATCACGAGGGACAAGGGCTTCTGTTCCACGATGAAGACTATAGTTACCCACAACAACTATTGAAGCCCGTTTTCTTCAATGGTGTCACGATGACCCCAGTGCAGGTCACTTTGGCATCCAAAAAACCAGAAAGAAGGAGGAGAGGTATGCTTGGTGGAAGGATTGGGCTCTGTTAGGCAAGACCGTATGCAGTACCCTGTGGGAGATTGCACCAGCCTTGTCCTCTTGGCAATAGTTAACCCAACCTTTGGTATAAGCATGTACTACACATGTTGGTAGAGTGAATGAGCAGCCAGGCTTATCTCAAGAGGGAACAATGTGAGCTGTAGGGTTATTAGACAGAGATTAACAGTGACAAGTATCAGAATAAAGACTTACACTCAATGTTTCTTGATTAAACAATTATTTATTAATTTAACAGTCAGTTGTATAAGCCTTCTTTAGAAGGGAGCAACATATGTAACACAATAATATACTTCAGAAATGCACACTATCAGTTTCAATAAATCAGTAGATACCCATTTGGGATGGCACACAGATACTTCCTACACCCTGAGGTGACTTAAATAACTAGGACACTGTGGACATTGATTTATCACTGGTACATTTAGAGCAATACTGAGGTTTGGTGTAATAAGGAAAGGAGGAGGGAATAAAACAATGGTTAACAAATATTCTTAAGCAGGGAAGTACTTTTTGAACCCTGCAATGCAAAGTAAACTAACCCTTTCCTGGGGAAAGGTAAACCACAAAGTCAGAGGTAAGAAGAGTCCAGGACAGCCAGTGTTAATTGAACAAAAGTCTAGGTGAGCTGAAGCACTTCTGTCACGCTCACCTGATTCCCACGGGGGTGCTGGCCTGGTTTCGAGTGCTGATGCCTCTTCAATGGTGAAGCGCAGGGCTCTGAAGATGGATAGGACGGGCCCCTCTACTCTGGCTAATCTGGCTCGCAGGAATATCCTCCTGTACGTGAAAAGGGAGTATTACAATCTGGCGGAATAATGCTCGAGCCTCCCACTTCCTTCCAACTCTCCTCGATACCCTTCCACGATCCCCCGTGAAGTCTCACCTTAGGGTCTGAAAGGACGAGCTCTCCATCCTGCTTCTGACGCAGGGGCGCGTTGAACCCAGTTACTTCACTGGATTGAGGTTGGATGGGAGTTCAGGTAAGCTTGATTATACTGGTAAGGCGCTGTAAAAGTTCTGTTGCAAGTTCAAAAGTTCAAGCTTTAAATAATAATATTCATTGTCTTTTTCAAGTGATGAAAGAAGATTCCTTTGGAGACTTCTTGCAACAAAGCGCTAATGTTGATGTCTTTTCCCCATAGGGGCCGGGGTTCGGAATGCCAGAGATATGGCGCCGACCCGAAGTGAAAAGTGCAGTTCCAGTAAAGATCTGGTAAGTCCTAGATGAGCGCTCAGGTAATGTTTTTGCATTCGCTCATCTAATGTCTTTGTCTTTTTTCCCCATAGGGGCCGGGGTCCGGAAAATGCCTGGAAGCAGCAAGACCCGAAATGAAATGGGAATGACCCAACAGGCAAGTCTTAAAAGGAAACTGAGCTTTTCCTATTCCCTTCCTTCTCTCACCTTGTGTTCTTGTCTTTTTCTCTCTAGGCTCTGGGAAGTGGCTGCGGATCCGGATGATCGCTGCTGAAGATGGAGGCGCCCAAGAAAGGTGAGTGAAATGCAGCGCTGCAGCGATCGGAGCAAAATGCTTTTAAAAATGATGTCTTCCTTTTCAGGATCGTCGGTGAGATGTCTCCGTGGTGCAGGTTTAGCAGGTAAGGCCTTCTTCCTCTCCAATTCTCTTCTTATCCCCCTTTGCAGGTGTCCCAGGATGCTGACAGGCGTGGCTGAAGTCCAGAAGCAGGAGCAGACACGGTGAGCGTCCAGCTGCTAGGTGCAGAACAACGCGAAGCACGTGTGGCTGTTCGAGTGGGGTTTAAATAGCTTTGGAAGAAGTTCCAGGTATGTATCCTTCCACCGATCAGGTATGTATTCTTCCCCGACCACACCCGGGTGGAAAGTAGTCCCACAGGTAAAGTAGTCCCATTCAGGCCTCAAGAGGGCCTGGATGTAGCAGCATGGTCTGCATCAGGTAAGTGCACATAAAAACACTTGAACACATGTCCAGCTTTATGAGCCGGGCGCCTAAGGCGCCAGGACTGGGGTCCAACACTGCGTCCAAATGGCCCCAGCTTGGACCCGCTGGAACTTCCCTGGGGGGAATGATGCCTGCCTCTGGGGTTGCTGGGTCGGACCTGGCTCCTTGGAGGTAGGCATCATGACAGTTCTTGCAGGTAGGTAAAAAGTCTTGCACATTGTTTTAGAAGTCTTTGTAAAGAAATGAGATCACTGTAGGGCCACAAGCTAGGGGGCGTGTGAGGGCAAAGCTGCAAGCAACTGTGCAAAGGCAACCAAGACAAGTCTCAACTGAGAACTAGCAAGGTTACATGACAAGAGGTAAGTCCCCTTAGTTAAACAGTACCTTTGGTTAGAAGAAATTGGTTCCAGCTAGCTTCTGTTCCTGTGTAGGTCTGAAGATCCTGTTGTTCCTGGGCCTGAGTCATGGGGACAAGAGGGAGGACGTCTTGGGACTCCTGCACTACGAATGGAAGGAGGGCAGCAGCAATGGGCAGCACTTTGCGGTTTCAGCTCCTTGCGGCTCTCGCAAATAGCACCACCGCAGTTCTCAAATACCTTGATGGACTTTCCTCGCATTTGGGGTCCAGCACTCTATTGAGGTGGCTCAGGCTTGGTTAGTACTGCTTCCTGGGAGTCCAGAGGATCTTCCTGGAGCTTGGGTCCGACTTAAAAACAAGACACTCGATTCTGGTGTTCCTCTCCCTGGCAATCGGTTCCTGCAGCAGCAATGGACATACAGCCAGCTCCGAGAGGATGTCCAGACGAGTTCGCTTTGGGGTTGATTGGTCCCACCAACCCATGGCGAGAAGTCATCCGTTGCAGGGCTTCTCTAGGCAAGGCAAATTCGGAGCTTCAGCAATGCAGCATGGCTTCACCGAGCAAACCAACAGTTCATAAGTTGCAGCAAGCGTCTCTTCCAAGTTCCTCTTCTGATTCCTTCATCCAGTGGTCGACTCTGCCTCCCAAGCCAAAAGCCTTGCCTTTTATGCACGTTTCTCCCATTCATTCGCAGCCTAGCTGTCACTCACACAGCAGGGTGGCTGTCCTCCAAAGGGAGCCAGCCAGCCAATCACCTTTGAGTGCATTCCTGTAACCAAGGGGATTAAGCACAGGGAGTTTCAGGCACCTCCCTCACTTCGTGCCCCTGCCAGACACGCTGGAGCCAAAGACAAAACAAAGAAAGGGACCAAACCTGGTTTGGCGCGCAAAGAGTGAATCTCAAGAAGAACCTTTCCAACAAGAAATGGCGAAAAAAGAAGACCGGGCCATTTTGACAAAATGGGAACCCATGGGTGCTTTACTGCAGCTGCAATTGCAGCCCGCGGTAGAAACACACAATGGTAGGAAAAAGTAAACCACTGCCACCAGTCATCAATTGCAGAAAGGGTAACATAAACAAGGTTGCATGAGAAACTAGACAAAGGGGATACTAAGTAACCCCTCCATCACCCTATGGTAAGATAGTGTGTATCTAGAAAGATACAAAATGTAAGTAAAGTCAATTTCACTTCACTGCTCCTGGAAGGCATTTAAGCCTTTGGGAAATCTAAGGACTTCCCTGTGGCACTGCAATGAAGGTGCTGTGGTTCACAATGTAAAGATGATGCCTATGGAGTTTGTCAGACTCCAAAGTCAAATGAAACACAGAAAACGCATAGAATTAAAAGTACAAAGTCCCAAAGTTCAGCAAAAGAGCTGGGTGTCTCTAAGGTGGGAGGAATTTAGCACTAAAATGAAAATTCTCCATAACAAGCTCACAATGTTAGAGACTATGTCCAAGGATGTGGTGTTTGTTCTCGGTCAAAAAGCGATCACCAGCAGACCATGGGTTTACTACAACTGCTACCCATAACACAGGGTACATGGAAAGACTGTTCGATGGACTTCATCACTGATCATCCTGTGGTACAAGGACAAACCAAAATTCTGACTATTGTGGATCGATTCATTAAAATGGCCCATTTTGTGGCACTGCCAAGCCCACCATCGGCTTGTGCTTTGGCCCAACTCTTTATCCAAAACGTATTCCGACCGCATGGTCTGCATAACACCATAGTTACGGATATAGGAACCCAATTTGTGTCTCGATTTTGGAGAGGAACCAGTCAGCTTTTGGGAATCAAACTATGTTTTTCTTCCGCATACCACCTCCAGAGTGATGGCCAGAACGAGAGAGTGAACCAGGTGATAGGTCAATACCTACACTGTTATGCCACTCTGCACAATGATAATTGGGTAGCTCTGTTACCACTAACAGAGTTTGCCTCATTAGCTGACACTCCAATTCACCTAACGTATGGTTATCATCCGTCTTCATTTTCTATTAAAGCAAACAAGTCCATTCCAGTACCAGCGGCACAAGAACACCTTCAAGCCCTGCGGCAAGGATTCCAAAAAGCCTCCATACAGAAACATGCACAAGATACAATCAAGAAATTCACTGATTAAAAAGAGATAAAAAGATAAAGGAGGTTAGTCACGGATAACCTTAACCTTCCCATATGTCAGCGGATGTTCAAACCTTGCATTGTAAGACCTATTAAGATCTCAAAGGTTATCAATCCTGTTGCAATGAGACTTCAACTGCCTGCAAGTTATCGTATACATCCTGTGTTTCATGTCTCCTTACTGAAACCGGCTACGCATTCCCTCCGATATGGCGATCGACATTTACCTCGACTCCCAGCAGTGGGTTCATAGGATGAATATGAAGTCAGGGAAATCATGCACTCTCATATTCGTAAGAACACCATACAGTATCTGATTGATTGGGTGGGGTACGGTCCTGAGGAGAGAACATGGGTCTCGGACAAGAATGTCCATTCACCACGTTTGGTCAGAAAGTTTCACTTGCTCAATCCAGGCAAACCTAGGTTGAAAACATTCCCCCAGATCCTGGTTGGAGGAGGGCCAAGGAAGGGACATACTGTAAGGCTTAGGCAACCTCCCACAAGAACACGTCCCGCTGCCAGCCACCTGTTACCAGGACGGCTGTGGCAGTCCTTATAGACCCACAGGTACAGGCCAAATAGATTTCCATTCAGAGGCACACCACTTAGTAATGGCTAAATAAGTATTTCTGGTCCGTTTAGCGTCAGAGGAGCACGTCTTGTATTCGTGCCAGCAACGGAGCACCGTTGCTTTATTCCTGTACCCGATCAACCTCGGAGAAAGCAAGGTGCTTCAGGACTTCCATGGCACTTCCAGATCACTCTGAGCCCCACCACGATTAGGTAATTAGTGTAGTTCTTGCCCTTGATTCATGTGCTGGCATCCAGCAAACTTTAACTTTTGTTTTCACGTGCCATTTTGTGAGCCGGGAAACTGGCAACATTTGCATAAATCTTTCCGGCATTCAACCAGCCTTGTGGATCATGACACTGATTTCTTTAGGAGTGTTCTCCCAGTAACTTGCCTTGATTAATTACAACCTGAAGATCACTTACACAGTATTACGGGTGCAGTACTGTGGGGTCTTGTTTCTCAGCAAACTGTCCCCTCAACCAGGAAATAAATATATCTAAAGGGAGATAAAAGAAGGGGGGATTCTTCAAGTCTTTTTCTAAAATGTATTACCTTTGTTTCCCCTTCTGTTCAGTTCTTCACCTACCTCCACTGCACTCCTAAGAAAATCCACTCTGCACCAAGGCGAGGATTACAAGGGGGAGTTTGGTTGTCTCAAATCGTAACTCCTTTTCCTTCCTGGCTTTGGTTTATTCCATACATGGTTCCTGAAGGCCAGTTTGTATGAATCTTGACAGAGACATAGGAATTGGCAAAGGGCTGCTCGATCTGCTGAAGACTGTTTGTCATTGTTTATATCCTTCAGTCAGTAGTGTGAGAAACCAAAGGGTGTCTCACTTGCTAGTCCCCGTGGATCTCTCTCTCAGGTGGCCAGGGCACGGCCATCGTCTTTGTATCCAGACCCTGGGGGTGGACCAGTGCAGTAGGATCACCTGGGTGAGGGATCTTTGGGGGGTGGGTGTGAGGCAACCAATGGTGAAACGTGGTATCCCCCCCTTTCCCGTGCCGATACCCCATCCTATTTTATAGGATTTTCCAGCATTCCAACTCTGCCCCACCCCTTTCTACGCAAACACTGGGCAGAGGAAGAGGAGAACTGAGAGTAAAGAGGCTAACACTTGCATATCTCAATGGACATGTCCCATTAACAAGGTCAGGCAAAGTCAGGCACTTGACCTTAATTACATACAGTTGATACTCATTAGCTCCCCCCACACGGATAAAAGGCGGAACATTGATACACAGATTGAGCAAGGGAAGACACGAGAAGGAGCAGATCTTCCAGGGCAAAGGCGAACCCACTGGAATAGGACGACCGATTGAGGGACCAGAGCGAGGGTTAGGGAAACCCTAAACATCCCTGCAGGAGGTCATTGCCTCTGGGAAACCGTGAAGGATATGCATAGAAAGCCAAATCCCCAACAAGAAGAAGCCAGCGACCGCCCCAGGTGAACGGCAGAGTTGGGGAGGCGAGGCCAAGCCTGTGATATAAGCCTTAACTCGTGAATCAAAGCCGCAGAGAAAAGAAAGGAATGCACACAACCGGTGAGTTAGCAAAAGACATGAAAGCCCAGTATGTGTCAAGGAAAGATTGAAGACGTAACAGAGTATCTCACAATTGATGGATGTGCGCGTGCTGATGAGACGCGAAAGAAAGCAAACCAGTAGTGAACTTGAAAACATAACGATAACTGGGAAGCCAGTGATACAGAGTAGCGGAGTGGTCCGGCGAAAGGAAATAGCCCACTCGAATGTCTCTGGAAAATGTTTGATGTTTTGTTAAGAAGCGACAAAGTGAACAAACTCTGAAATGCGCAATGATCAAGATTAATGTTATGTTATGTTATTTTGCTTGTACTGCGCCAAATCCTGTAGGCATCCAGGCGCCGAGAGACAGATATGGGGACCGAAGCTACTTGCAGGTGTTCATACTAATTAAAGAGATACGTTTTCAATTGCTTCCGGAACGCAAAAAGATCCTTAGTCTTACGCAGGGATACCGGTAGCGCATTCCATGCCTTCGCTCCTTGGGTATGAAAGGCTCTGCCGAGCCCACGGGATCGTTTCACTCGATGTTGTACTAAGTAGAAGTCTTCGGCTGACCTAAAAGGATTTCTTTTGGGCTGATAGATACTAACAACATCCTTCAGATAAGCTGGAGCATTCCCCAAAATGCATTTATGGCAGATAGTTAAAAGTTGAAACTGGATTATGGCTTCCACAGGAAGCCAATGTAGTTTTTTCCTAGCTGCTGTAGTAGGTTCTAAACGTTTCATCTGGAAGATGATGCGGATGGCTTTATTCTGGACTTTTTGTAGTTCTTGGATATCAGCTTTGCTTGCCCCACCTAGGAGCGCATTACAATAGTCCACACGTGGCAGGATAACGGCTCTCACAAGTTTAATGCGAATTTTGACCGAAATAAGTGGGGTGACCTGCCTGAGCACTTTGAGATGATAATTAGTGCTCAAAGTGATGGCTGTGACATGGGCTTCACAATCTAGGCTGTTTTCCATGAAAGTGCCCAAAGTTTTAACTTTCTGCACAACCTTGATATAACTGCCATCTATCCTGAAACTTACATACTCTTTGCACAACTGAGTTTGTGCCTGACGGGGGCCAAATAGCATGAATTCAGTCTTTGAGGCATTCAAGCAAAGCCCATTTGTAGACATCCACAGCATCGTGATCGCCAGTGATATCGAGAACCAACTGAAAATCATCAGCGTAGTTACAAAAGAAAATCTGGAAAGATTCTAATTCACAACAAAGAGGGAGAATGTAAATGTTAAACAATAGTGGTGATAGACATGCTCCCTGAGGTACACCACAAGTTATAAGTTGTGATTTAGAGGCACTATACCCCCAATGCACCTGTGACCGGCGGCCCTCCAAGAATGATCTCAGCCAAGCTAATCCTGATGAAAGGAGAAGTTTTCTTTTAACCTTTCTGATTGTGTTATGGAACTACCAAGACCAAGAGACATTGGGGTAAATTACATAAGGGTGCGCTGAAGTGAAAGTGAAGTGATCCTGCAGAGGTCTCTAAAAAAAACTTGCACACTTGAAAGTCTTTGACATCAGTGAAAGGTCCGAGCCCAACTGAGGGAGACTTGGAATGTGAAATAAGTTGGGGGAAGGAACCCCCTAACGTATGTGAATGAAGCTTGGCCAAGGGAACCACTGCAAGTGCTGTGATTGTAAGGTCTGAGCCCGGCTGAGGAAGATCGATGCTGAATCAGGTACTTTGTGTTGAGAGGTCCGAGCACAACTGAGGGAGACCTACGTGAACTGTTGATGCCTTGAGAGGTCAGAGCCCGACAGAGGGGGACCTATGTGAACTTTTGTTGAACTGTGAAAGAACATTTGGTGAAGTGAAATAACGGGACTTTAACGAGGAATGACAAGTGGGCCACAACCCACGTTTTGAGCTGCTTTTTTAAAATAACCTGAGCCAGAGTGTGTCATCCTGTCTACAGGGGCCGCCTTACTCCGTGCTGTCCAACGTGGGGAGGAGAGCTGATTCAGCCACCTTGATCCTTTATGTTATAACACTGACTTTTCTTTGCATATGCATGCCTTTTTACACAATTTGTGTATAAGAAATAGGGCAGGCATATGTTTTGTTTTGTAGAGGCCCCTTTCATTTGACATAGACTGACTGGGACTGATTTTTCTTTATTATTTGATGGTAGAGACTACTCCAATCGTAGCTGTAGGGCAAAGTAGGAGTTTTCCAAACCCCAATAATTTAATAAAGGTTTTGAAACTTGTAGCTCTTGTGTCAGTGTCATACTTGTAATACCATGCTTCCCTTACGGAACATTGCCTTTTGGGGGGCCATATTCCTCAGTATAACACAGCATAGTATGTCGATTGATTCCAACAGCGCAGAAATGAGAGGCTACAAGGACTCCCTAAACAACTCCTTCCAGGCTTATGAACCTTTGTGTCTTTAAGTGATGTAAGTGAAGTGGTACAGTTGGAAGGCTCCATTAAGCACAACAGGATTTCAACAAGAGGGTGTTGTGCTTAATATTCCTAAGTACTCCAAGATGACTGAAAACCCTGAAGAAATGTGCATTGCTAGGAGGGTTAAACAGATGTGCTTGTCATTGTGAAAATGAGGTCACTCAGCAATCACCAAGAGTCTCAGTCAGTCCTGGGCGGTCTTGCAACTTTGTAGGATCTGAATATGACATAGACTTGGAGGCAATTGTAGCTCAAAATGAGGCCAATATTTTTGGCCACCCCCCTAACAATGGGTCATCAAAACCACAGAACAAGTTCAGGAGTGGCCTTACAGAGAAATCTAGACCTTGTGCCTTATCTGGCGTATCAGCTCATGAGGCCAAATTCAAATCATGCTGTAAATAAAAATAAAAGATTCCTCCAGTAATTTCTTTGATTCATGGCTTTTTTACAGTTTGTTGATTTAGAGCAGTTATAAAGTAAGGCTGCTTAACTGTGTAATAATGTGCACTCCCCCAACCATTCTTTCTGTCATTTATGTAGGTGCTCCTTGGATAGGTTCACTCTTGGCAGGTATAGTCAGACCCTGCCCCACTAAACCCATACAATGAGGTCCACAGGGATTCCAGCAGCTGCACCCAAAGGAGAAGCGCTGGTCACATAAGCAATTCGGTGGCCAGTTTAACTCCCTGCCTGCCAGCACCAATGATGGAGCAGCCTTCATATTGGCTTACAGTGAAATCTCAACTACTTCCTAGAGGGCTGTCATGTCACTGCTGCTCTCTGCCACTGAGGAGAAGGGCCTCTGAGAATTAAAAGCCAAAATCTCCCAAGCCGCCCAACCAGAAAAGTAAGAGCCGGCAACCCGTCTGTGGTAGCCCTGCTCATAGCACTCACCGAAACAGCTCAACTGCCAATACATTTTGCAGTGCACAACTGACTCTTGGCTGCTTAAAGCAGTTCCGGCAATACAAACACCAGACTCTAAACAGGGGCACATAAGCTATAGTACCAGAGTCCCCAAAAGTTCTGCCTCTCTGTCCTGCAACACCTAGCGCTCTAGGGTAAGTTTGTATAATGATACACCTGCTACCTGTTCATTTTACAGAGGAGTTCCAGGAGTTTAGCTCCATCTTGGTGCCCAGCCTGCCATGCCCCCTTCCAAGTCCATGATTTTTAATATGTCTCATATGTGGGGCCAGGTATATATTGAGAAGCAGAGGCGACGGGCTCAGTTCTTGCAGGAATCCACAGGTCACTTCATTGAGTTAGACCTGAAAAGGAGAAAGACAGGTGGTATCTGTTCTGTCCATGTGGAAGAACCTCATCCATTGTAGCGTAGTGTTGTGTTTGCCTACTTCTTCCAGTCTCCTTATTATAGATGTTTTGTTGGTGGTGTGGAAAGCCACTGAAGTATCTAGGAGTATGAGGACTGAGGTGATATTAGCATCTGTGTTGATTTATAGGTTGTTCCAAATGGATCTGAAGCAGATTCTGTTCCCCTCATTGCCTTGAATCCTATGTGTGCATGGTCTAGGATGGTGATGGACTCCACGTGTTCCAGACATTGGCTACTGTGAGGGGTCAGTAATGCGAGGCGGACAGCGGCCTGTGGTTTTTTCACAATTACACATTTTTATTAAAAGAAAAATATTCAAACAGTTCCTCTCTAATCCTACTCTATGAGGGAATTCCCTACCTAGTCTAAAGGCTATGGGAATCACTCCTAACATATACAAACTGGCCGTCACACTAAACAACAAAACATTCACAGTAATTCACAACAACATAAAAGAATGAACAACAATCAACCAGTTTTTGGATGACCTTCACCTGTCCTGGGTAAACCCCTTCCCCAGGATTGTCCAAAGTCAACTTCCCCAAATGTTCAAAAGAAAAAGTTAAGTTTTGTACCAGTTCTTGTAATTTCCAAATAAAACAAAAGTTCATCAAACAAAAATCCACATGTAACAGTTCTTCATCTTTCAACTGAAATAATCCCCTTCCAATTCCAGCCAAGAAAATAGCACTGTACCTGACCACAATATCCTGGATATTCTCTTGCCAAGATTGTTTTGCTGTCACAAGTCTCTCCCCTTCTCACCTGTTTTTGTTGTTTACTTGAGACCTTCTTTGGTGACTTCTTTCGCACGGTCTGGGATTTGTATAGACCCGTGCGCCGGTCTTTGGATTCCAGCGTGAGGATGACAATCCAACTCCAGGATACGTGCAGATGTCCAGGACGGGGACCAGGAAGGAGCAATGTCCGAGCTTGGAGACACGGAATGCCGTGAACCGAGCGCATGCGAAAATCCAGGAATTTCGAAGGTAAGTTTTGAGGAAAGAAGGGAAGGAAGAGGGATTCAAGGAACCAGGAAACAGGATGCAGATGAAAGCCCTGAGCGAACTCCGGCAACACACGTCCAACTACAGCAAGCGGTAGCGTTGAGACGCGCAGAGCCGCGGGGGCGTGTCTGTTTAGTAGAACACACAGCGTGGAGCGCAAGGACTGGCAAACAGCGCTCTGTGTCCGGCAGCCATGTTGGAAGGATTACTGCATTCAATCCCCTATGTGTCAGGGACCACGAAGTCCAGAAAGGACCTAGGCAATGGTTCATGACAGTATGCCTCCTCAGAAGCCCAGGTCCTCTGGGTTTGCCTGGATGGATAAGATGGTATCTTCGAATTAGCCTGTGGGCATTCATGTTTGACACAGGTTCCGAAGTGCGCTCACTGGGAGGATAACCTTTCCACTCGACCAAATATTGTAATTGGCCACGTCGGTACCTAGAGTCACAGATTCTGGAGACCTCATATTCGAGTTGATCATTGACAATCATTAGGGTAGATCTTGGAGCAGTTCGAGAGGGCTGAACATATGGTTTTAACAGAGAGGTATGGAAGACTGGATGGATCCTTTTCCATGATTCTGGTAGTCGGAGTCGAAAGGCCACTGGGTTGACAATTTCTTTTATAGAAAAGGCCCCGTAATACCTGGGAGCCAATTTATTTGGTTGTAGGTGACGGGAACGGAGTTTCGAGTATAACCAGACTTTATCGCCTACTGAATAGGAAGGCCCAGGGCCTTTTCAAGGTGTTCCTTTGCTTCTTTGTGCACATTAATTAGTGTTTCACTCAAGGAATCAACCGCAGGTACTGGGGTAGGGTATAGAAGAATGGACGGTAGAACTGAAGGATGAAATCCTTGACTGCAGAAGAAAGGACTGGTTTTGATAGCTGAATGATCTGAATTGTTGTATGCAAATTCGGCCACAGGTATTAAGAGATCCTGGACCTTGGTGGCAAAGCAACGAAGATACTATTCCAGGGTTTAGTTTACTCGTTTAGTGGCTCCATTGGTCTGTGGGTGATAACCCGAAGACAAGGCACGTTGGAGTCCCAGTATACGACATAACTGTTTCCAGAACTGGGATATGTACTGGGGTCCCTGGTCAGAAATGATCTTGGATGGTAGCCTATGAAGCCGGAATATGTGTTCCAGGAAAATGACAGCAAGTTCAGATGAGGATGGCAGTTTGTATAAAGGTGTAAAATGAGCCATATGAGTGAACAAATCAATGGTAACCATTATAGTTGTGTAGCCCCTGGAAGAGGGTAGTTCCACGATAAAATCAGTGGCAATGATTTCCATGGGTCTTGTTGGTATTGTTGGTTGGAGCAGGAGACCTGCTGTTTTTTGTTATCATGTTTGTTTTGATTGCAGACTGCACATGTTTGGATATGGATCTTGATATCATCCTTCATCTTTGGCCACCAAAACTGTCTTTGTATTAGATGGAGAGTGTTGGTGATGCCACGATGTCCTGAATGAAAAGTATCGTGTCATAGACTTGTGATCTTTTGTCTCAGTCCAGGAGTGGGAATGACCAAACGATTGTCCTTAAACAGGTATCCGTCCTTTGTTTTGAGATTCCACCGATTGTTTCTCTTAAACTCCTTCCAAGGATCAGAGGACTGGGTTTGAATTCTAATATCCTCCAGAAGGGTAATTGCTTGGGCAACAAATATTGGTGGGGAAACATCTTAGGAAAGGTCCGATCTTCAAGGGGTTCATAATCAAGACGTCTGGATAAGGCATCGGCTATAATTTTATGTGTTCCAGGAACATGATGGATTTTAAATTGGTTTTGGGCAAAAAAGAAGGCCCAACGGGGCTTGCGACTGTTCTACATTCTAGGGATTGCAGGACTTGAAGATTCCGATGGTCCGTGCGGACTTGTACTGGGTGTTTGGCTCCCAAAAGAAGATGACGCCAATCAGTGAAAGCTTGACGGATAGCTAGCCATTCCTTTTCCAGGACGGAATAATGAGTTTCACTGGGGGTCAAGGTGCAAGAAAGATAGGCGATAGGGTGTTCTAACTTGTCGCCAAGTTCCTGTTTCAGGACTACCCCAATGGCGTAATTGGAGGCATCAGTTTCGACAAGGAAAGGTCGATCAATGTCAGGTTGAGCTAGGATGGGAGCTTGTGTGAACTCCGACTTCAACTGCTGGAACGCGGAATCTTGGGCAGAGGTCCACCGAAAGGGGGTATCTTTCTTTAACAATGTAACAATGGGATGCACAATCTCAGAAAATGCTGGTATAAATTTCCGGTAGAAGTTAGCAAGCCCTAGGAAAGATTGGATTTGTTTTACAGTGGTTGGAACAGGCCAGGATAGAATTGAATCAACCCTTGAAGGGTCCATTCCAATTCCTTTTGGGCTAAGAACGAATCCGAGATAGTGAACAGTTGATACACGGAAGAGACACTTCTCGGGTTTAGTCAGGAGCTTGTGTTCACGTAGACGCTGTAAGACTGTCTTTACGTGCTCTTCATGTTTCAGGTGGTCCTTGGAGTATATCAGTAGGTCGTCCAGATATACAATAACGAAGAGGAACAGCATATCAGAAAACACCCGATCCATAAAACGTTGGAAGATTGCTGGGGCATTAGCAAGTCCAAAGGGCATAACCAAGTATTCAAAGTGGCCAAATGATGTTCTAAAGGCTGTCTTCCATTCGTCACCTTCCTTTATGTGAATAAGATGTTAGGCACCCCTGAGATCTAATTTCGTGAAGACGACTGCACCTCTGACTGCTTCCAGGATGTCCGAGATGAGAGGCAATGGGTAACGTTCCTCGAGAGTACACTGGTTAAGGCCACGGTAATCTAAGCACGGTCTAAGCTCCTTGGAATCCTTCTTGGGGACGAAAAATAGACAAGCGCCCACCGGGGACTTGGATGGTCGTTTAGTTCCATTTTCCAAGTTGGTATCCAAGTATTCCCGGGGGGCCCTTTTTTCAAGTTCTGACAAGATAAACATTCTGCCAAAAGGGATTACTGCTGAAGGTTCAGTATCAATGGCACAATCCTCAGGTCTGTGTGGTGGAAGAGCTTGAACAATGGCTGTCGAGAATACATCTGTGTAAGCCTGATAGGCCCTGGGAATCCGGATGATGTTAGAAACAGTGACTGGAATTTTCAGAGTTTCTTGAGAGTCTTCAGAGGAGCTTGGTAAGGTGTCTTGTGATAAGCAGTGGGACATACAATGTTCAGAACCAAGCAACAAGGAGCCTGCTGCCCAATTGATATAGGGGTTATGCTTCTGTAACAAGGGCTAGAACCATTGGATATTGGGCCGACCTTATGATGCCAAATTTGATCCTCTCTTGATGGTGGTTTATGGAAATTATGATCTCTTTAGTTTGAAGGGTTATGGGTCCCGAAGACAGGGGTCTCCCGTCAATAGCTTCTACGGTTACATTGTCTCTCAAATTTCATGTGGAATGTTGTGAGAAGTGACCCAATCATGATCTATGAATATGCCCATGGCTTCGCAATCCACTAATGCCAGGATGGGGTAAGATTCTTTCTTGGAAGGCGATAGGAATGCCTATAGAATCACAAGATTATTTTGTCCAGGAGAGTTCAAGAAAGGAATAGATATGGAGCAGACATCTCTCTCCCAAAACTGTGCCCCATCTAGGATCGGGAGCTGCCGTTTCCTGAACGCCGTGTAGGAGCAATAGGGCACTCTCTCGCGAGATGTTTATCGGAGGCGCAATACATGCATAGACCAGTGTGAATTCGGTGCATTCTTTCTTGTGGGGTAATGGGTCCACCGAAGGCCCCAGTTGCATGGGTTCTGGATCCGAGGTAGGAGAAGCTGTGGGCTCTGGTCTGTTTGAGTGGTCTGTGGCAGCCTTCTGGAAGGTTGATTTGGATTTCTTTTTCTCCGCCTTTCTTTCCTGGATTCGAAAGTCGATTTGCAAGGACAGGTCCATAAGAGCCTGGAAGGAGTTTGGGCGAGCTACCCTGGCTAACTCGTCCATTATTTCTTCATTCAGGCCTCTTCGGAAGAGGGTGAAGCTGGCTTCTGGAGACCAATCAGCTTCCTTCACAAGTTGTTTAAAGCGGGTCACATAATTCAAGTAAGCATTCTTGAGCGCTGTAAACCTGCTCTGGTCGATCAAACATGGCTTTTAGGGCTTCCACAAACCCATCGTAATTCTCCAGGAGTGGGTCGCCCGAATTGACTAGGGGGGTTGCCCAGGTCAAGGCGTTACCAGTGAGGTGTGAGATCATGAACCCCACATTTGCTCGAGGAGTGGAAAAGTAGTAGGGCTTGAAGGTGAAGTGTACCAAACATGAATCAAGGAAGGCACGGAGGGTCTTTGATGAACCATCAAATTTGTCCACTATTCCTCCCAATAACACACTTTCCTTAGTTGCAGAGTCATGTGACAAAACTAGCTGCTTTAATGCAGCATTTTCAGCCTTAAGGTTCTGAACTTCTGTGGTTAGTTCCTGCATGCCTCGCATGAGGTCTTGAACCGCGGCTTCCATCTCTGTATCGTTTTTTAGGCGTCTCAATCTGTCACAATTCTCTCCCCTTCTCACCTGTTTTTGTTATTTGCTTGAGACCTTCTTTGGTGACTTCTTTCGCACGGTCCGGGATTTGTATAGACCCGTGCGCCGGTCTTCGGATTCCAGCGTGAGGATGACAATCCAACTCCAGGATACGTTCAGATGTCCAGGACGGAGACCAGGAAGGAGCAATGTCCGAGCTTGGAGACACGGAACGCCGCGACCCGAGCGCGGGCGAAAATCCAGGAATTTCGAAGGTAAGTTTTGAGGAAAGGAGGGAAGGAAGGGGGATTCAAGGAACCGGGAAACAGGATGCAGATGAAAGCCCTGCGCGAATTCCGGCAACACACGTCCAACTACAGCAAGCGGTAACATTGAGACGCGCAGAGCCGTGGGGGCATGTCTGTTTAGTAGAACACAGAGCGTGGAGCGCAAGGACTGGCAAACAGCGTTCCGTGTCCAGCGGCCATGTTGGAAGGATTACTGCTTTCAATCCCCTATGTGTCAGGGACCACGAAGTCCAGAAAGGACAAAGGAGACGGTTCATGACATTTGCCACAGTTCAACGAATAGATTAATAACTTCTTCTTCAACTTCACAATTGGTTATGACCTCTGCAGTGTATTTGGTATAATTGTCCGGATGTTTCTTTTTGGGTTGTTGCTTTCCTTTTGACTACCACTCTTCTACTAATGTTACCATTAGAACATCCTTCTTTGTTCCACAGTATGCTACTACTTCAACCAAATTTAATGTAACATCCACTGGAAATATTATATATACAACCACATTTCTGGAATTTCTGCTTCAACTTTTTACTTTTAGTTTTTAGGCATTTAAAGACAAGACTCTTCGACCTCCACAGGTAGGCAAGGCATGCTTCTTTCCTCCTACTCCAAGAAAACGACAGCCTCTTAGCCTCTTCTGTCTGTCTTACTGCCACCAGTATAACCTACCCCTGCTTCAAGATTAACTCTCTCTCAACTTCAGCAGTCTCAGCATTACAGATTATTTACTCAATCTTCTTACAAGCACCCAGCTCCCTTCCCAAGCTTTATTCACAGATTCTTGGTTCCAGTAGATATCCTGAAGTTACATTACCACACTTCCAACTTCGGGTAACAATGTCACACTTGTATCAGAGGACAATGGACTTTCAAAAACTTCCTTAAGCAGGTGGATGGGTTTAAACAGCTTGCTTCACTATAGAAAGGGTTTGCCTCTTGGCTGGGTAATGCTTGTTCTTCTTATTAGTACAACAACTTCTAGTTTTAAAGAATACTTTTTATTCTTGATGTTACAATGTTCTGTCTTCAGAGGAGAAACAGATTTAGGCACACGCAACCATACTTTAAGGTAGATCTTTAACCTTAAATAACTGCAAGTGTTTGTATTCGGTATCCTGTGATTTTAACGAACGTAAAAGTTTCGAATGGCAAACTTTAGAAATGCCATTCTTTTGAATGACAATTTCTTTGAAAAAATTTTGAAAGTGCCGTCGACATGATTTAGGGTTAGGGTTGGGGCTTGGGCGAGGGTTGGGGGGTTTGGAGGGTGGCGTGGGGTTTGGGGGGTTGGGAGGGAACCCCTCCAATATACACTAAAACCATGAAACGTTACATGGAGCTGTCCACTGCGGAAATTACAGCACTGGACAACTCAATCAAACGTTTTCAAAGTTACAAAAAAAAGCATTGAAATGCTACTTTTAACATGTAAAAGTGCATTTCAATTGAAACCAGTCCATGACTATTGTCGACAGATTGGTTTAGAAAGAAATGCACTTTGCATGTTAAATATAGCTTGTCACAGCTTTTGTTTTCAAACTTTGTTTTCGAAACTTTTGTTTTTCTGAACTTTTTAAAAAAAATTATCACTATAAACCTTTGTATTACATGTATTATCACAAAGATGCTTTCTAACTCCTGTCGGGAATCACAATTGGCAACACGCAACCTTCCTTTGATGCTGTAAATACTTATAACAATTGTGAAAGCCAATGTTAGGAATGTTTTAACAAGCGTTGCCTCTTTGGATTAGGGACATGCAACCACTCCGGCAACGTTATAAATTCAACAATGAAAAATTAGATGCTTTTCTTCTTACGCAAGCACTACAACTTTAACTAGAAGTGCACGTGATACTTTTCCATTGTTAACAATACTTTTCACAATGACTAACAGTTTATACTTGCTTCTACTCTTACGCGAGCCACATTAGAGCTGGTAACAGTTACTGGCAAGAGTTTCAGAGTAAACCTGAATGCCAAGCTTCACTCACTGGCTCAAGGAACACTGCAGTTGCAGGTTTCGTCACCTTCCCGACTTCTTCCACTTCTACTTCTGCTATGGCTTTGGGCACACTTAGGACCCACACCCTTTTGCAGCACTGGTGTCTCAGGTCTGGCCACGCCAACTGGGAGTCTCCTTCACTCCTCTGTCCCTCGGCTTGCTTTTTGCTGCAGGCCTTGGGCTTCAGCACGGTCACAGCTCTGCAATTAAAGCCACTAGGTGCATTTCGGAAAACCTTCACTCTCAGCACGTCTTTCTTAGTGCAGTCACGCCAAGGCCAGACCCTCTCAGAACTTGCAGGTGAAATCTGCTGTCTCCACGTCCTAGTGTCCTTTAAGTGATCACACTTCCTCATGAACTGCCAGCTTCATGCTCTTTTACTTCTGCTACTTCTGCTAGCCTTCCAGCGCTGCCCCTGCTCCTTCCTTCCTCCCTCTTATGCTGCAGCCTTTTATACCTCATAGGTGGAGCAATTGGTTTCATGTGCTAACCATTCATGTCAACTGCCTGATGCTTGCAAAGGCTGTTAGGCCTAATAGCCTGTCTTACACGTCATAAATATGTGATTGAAAAGGGCAATCCCGGATCTAAATACACCCATTAGACTCCTCTTTGAATGGCTTGTATTCAATTTATTTCATATAGTCATATAGTACATCTATAAAGCAATCAATGTTTCTAAAAGTCAGTATTTCAAAGTGATACAATCAAAACAACAACATAAACATTATAATACATGTGCAAAAAGTGCATTACATTACATGTGTATTTAATGTTGATTAAACACATACAGTAATCATCCAAATATGTTACCCCTACCACTAGACTGGGGTTAGCTAAATCTAAATGCCTGATTCACTAGGATATTAAAGTAGTGTGAATGTTGCACTGCTAATTTTCTTGGCTTGTCGACACATCAGTGTTTCAGCCTCTGGAGTGATTGACAAGTGCTCTAGTTGTGACGGCCTTCATCAGGACGGAAACATTGGTTTTATATCCCCGTAGGAAGGGTTCCTGTGTGCATTATTGTGCAAAGTGGATTTCAGTCCCAGGAGGGGCATTCGAAGAAGAAATGGGGGCCGACACAGGGAGAGAGGGGAAACCCCAACCAGAGCCGATACCACTTACCGAGGAGCATGTTGGAACATGCGGGAGAACGAGAAGCAACCAAGAGCTGTCGTGGCAGCAACCAGCTCGCAGGAGGTGGAAGACACCACCCTGGTGGTGCAACCTCCTTACCAGGCAAGTAACAGGGAGAGTGGGAGACCAGGGCAGAAAGGCAGCCACACTACATGGCGGAGCCATATACATACAAGTGAGACAAACTAATATAATGATTGAGATATTCATCCTCATCTATATGCAAGAGATAAAATTAACAAGTGTCATACTCATATTTGCATAAACAAGAGAAACAAATATAACTATTTGCATGCACATATTTGTACCAGTGAGTGGCAATCATTACTGGGCTTATCATACTCCTCAAGTGACCAGGCGAGTGAGAATCATTATAGGGCTGATCATACACGTCCCAGTAAGAAAGCAAGTAACCAAGAGAGAGTCATTACTGGGCTCATCATACTCGACCTAGTAAGAAAACAAGTGACCAAGAGAGAGAGAATCATGACTGGGCTCATCATACTCAACAAACAACTAAACAACGGCCCAAGAGAGTAAGAATCATTACTGGGCTCATCATACTCGTCCTAGTAAGAAAACAAGTGATCAAGAGAGCGAGAATCATTACTGGGTTCACTATACTCGTCCCAGTAAGAAAACAAGTGACCAAGAGAGTAAGAATCATTACAGTGATCATCATATCCGTCCCAGTGAGAAAGCATACAACCAGAAGAGTGGAAATCATTCCTGGAACCTTTATTATCTTCCCAAAGTAGCAAGAACTGTGACAATAAGAAGATTGGTTACATTTCTCAAGAGATAAGTTCAACATTAGAGAAAGGGAAACTGTTTGATTCACCACAAGAAACGCAGCCAGGAGGGTCTGGCAAACTCAAAAGAGGAAGCCAAGAAGTTGGAAATGTCCCGTAAGAGAACTGAACGAATCATTGCAACGATAGCCAAGAACTATCTGAAGATTCTGTATTAAATTGTAGCGCCAAGAAAGCCACCCTAGGAGAACGGAGTAATTCTGCTCGACTTTAGCTATTTTGACAATAGTGGTAGGGTCAGCATAGCTATGTTTTTGGACAGAGGACAGGCTTTACTGTGGACTTCACTACTGATGAGAGGACACTGGTTAGTTGCGTTAGGCAGATAAAACCCATAGCTTAGTGAAAGTGAGGCATTTTCTTAATATGTCAAATAAAATAGTGTTGAGAATGGCAAGTTATAGTTTGTCTCTTCCTTCAAACACTCCATACCAAATACTTAACTCTGCTAGAATTATTAAATGCTAATGTTCTGCCATGTGGTTGGCAACAGACTATGAGAAACCTTCTACAAAGGTAGGATTGTGGGAAGGAGGTCTATATATGACTAGGAAGCAATTGTTAGTTTGGTGGTTCAGGTTACATTTTATGACTAGTGATTTGCAATCTGGGAGGTCCGCAGTTAGAGTTGTTGAGAATCTGATATGTTTCTCGTGTGCCACAGTGATCCCTCTTCTCTTGCCTTTTTGGTTAGCCTATAGGAATTATCTTGTCTTCTTGGTTAGTCTACAGGAATTTGGAACTAGTTGGAATGGTTTTGGGAGCTACAACCTTACAATTATCTGATAGTCATGCTTCTTGTATGAATTGAATGGAGATGCCTCCTTAGCTAATGATTTTGCGGATCTCTATTCTGTGCTTAGACAAAGAGCAAGCATTGATCAGTTTTAAATGTGTTCTATTCCCTGTCTCTGCTGCCCATTTTGATGCTTGTTTTGGCCTTGTCTGGTGCTGCTGTTCGGCTTATCCACAGCATTGGTGGGGGGCAAGGAGAGGGGGGTAGAGTTTGTGAGAGATACTTTTATTGGAATGGGTTCTTTGTTAAATCATTCTAGAAAGTTATTTGTTGGGTCGCTGGGCTCCCCTTGCTTGCAGGTTCCTGAATTGTTGATAGATGGGTGTGGCAGTCCTTTGGGATGAAAGGTTTGTTCTGGTGCAGAGTTTCTGTTAGTGTGCTATGGTCATTTTAGATTATGGCAGGGCTGCTGTCCATTTTTCTCTGGAAATGGTGAGCTTTCAGAGTGGAATGCTTACATGCACCAATTGTGATTCAGTTTGTGTGTGGCCCTTTTGTCTTCTCCTGATATTGTTCTATTTGTTTTTTACTTTTTTGCTATGTTAGTTAAAACTTTCACACAAAAAAGAACAATTAAATACAATCATGTTAAATCAGAATGTTGATCAAAAAGGTGATAAGAGCTTTACATTGTTATACTAAAGCTTTCTAAATAAACAGATTGACCTAGCTGTATATGTAGGACGATCAAACAGTTAATTAATTAAATGGTTAAGCCATTGTGAAACCCAATCATAAGATGATACCAAATGCTGTCTGAGCTCATGAAAGATAAGTTATGTGCAAATTTGCCCTGAAAATTCATATCTGAGACCAAAGGTGGCAGGAAAGTGAATTAAAAGATGTTTCAGAGTTTCAGTGGATGTGCAGCGAGAACAAAGCAGACCCTCTGTTTGATGGGTACAGCCCTGATGGGGCCCCATTGCTGCAAGTTACTGTAAGGGTGCAGAAGGAGGAGACTGACACATAGGTGGCATAGTAATTGCTATAGACTTTTATTAGTCAAGAAAAGAAAGAGAAAATCCCTAACTTTCCCTATCTATAAGACGGGTTTCCCTGCCTAAACTAAAACAGTAAGGGTTCTGTCAGAATGTCTGTGTACATCAATAGTCCACTGTTGTGTGTCAAAACCCCTACTTCAGTCCCTTACACTTAAAACTAAATTTGAGATAAAGTGGATATTCTTGGTCCAGAAGAATGACTCCCTTCTTCTGGACTGTTGATAAAAGTTAACTTCCAGGTTTTGGTTTATACCTAGGGGAATGACTCCCTTCCCTCGGTCAAAATTATCCTCCAACATAAAATACAAAGTTCCAGCACTTCTCTCTGTCAGGTACACTGCTTATCTTTTAACAATGTGTATCAGAAAGTATTTTCAGCTTTGGTTAACATGAGAATGACCCCCATATCCTGGTGTCTATATGTTACAGTTTAACAAAACCAGGGGGAATGACTCACTTGCCCTGGCCTGGGTTACCAGGAGAATTACCCCCTTTTCCTTGTATCTTTGGTATCTTGACTTCAGAGTTCACTACAATCAGGGGGAATGACTCCCTTACAGTGGTATACTTTCACTTAGTTGCACAATTCAACATCACCAGGGGGAATGACCCCCTTTCTCTTGGCCTCTCTTTCACTTTGCTTTCAAAGCTCAACGCGTTCAACCGTTGTCTTTGAGGGTCCCAGACCCAGGCTTCCCTGTCTCCAGACTTTGGTAGACTTGGTTCACTCCCCTGCCAAGTACTGCCACGAGGAAGATGATTTGTACTCCTCTTCTCCTGTGGGAGTGGTTCCCAGACACATATTCCTCTGCTGCCTTGATTTGGAAGACCTAGTTCACTCTCCTGCCAGTTACTGCCATGAAGAAGATGACTTGTAGGGGTCTTATTGTGCGGGTGCGGGTCCCAGACCCGTATTTCTCTTTTTCTTTGTATTTGGGCACTTGGAGCCCTTTTCTCCCAAGTACTGTCACGAGGAAGAAAATAAAGAGAAAACCTAACTTTCCCTATCTATAAGAGGGTTTTCCTGCCTCAACTAAAACAGTAAGAGTTCTGTCAGAATGTCTGTGCATATCAATAGTCCATCGTCTTGTGTCAAAAACTCTACTTCTGTCCCTTAGACTGTAAAACAAAACTTGAGATAAAGTAGATCTTCTCGGTCCATTCTTCTGGACTGTTCACTTCCAGGTTTTGGTTTCTTATTAGGGGAATGACTCTCTTCCCGGGGTCAAAATTGTCTTCCAACACAAAAGACAAAGGTCAGCACTTCTCTCGGTCCGGCACACTGCTCATCTTTTAACACTTTGTATTAGAAACTCTTTTCATCTGTGGTTTCCAGGTTCGCATTTTCCTGGATCCTCGACCCTTCCCTGGTGGCAAGTGGCTTTACTCAACCACCAGACAGAGGGAGATTCCCTCCAATCTTCACAGTTCTCTTTTCAGGGTCCCAGACACTGTTTGCCCCTTCTGCATTTCTTTGTGTGTAACTTTCACAACTTGTTGTTGCATCCTGAACCCTTCTTGGCCTCTTCCTGGGCATCGCAACAATTGCAGCATATGGATTGGAGCCTGCTATCCTCCCTACATCCCAGCCAGTCCGACTGTCGCCCCCATTACCTTTAGATACTCCTGTGCACAGCGATAGCTGTTCTATGGACTGGAGTTTGCCCTCCGTTCCTCCTCTGCAATCGTCAGCTTCTGTGACCCATGACTACCAGCAATGTAAGTATGGTTTTGATACCCCAGGGTTCACCTTCTTACTCAGCCTTTACCTTTGCCTGGCTTCGCGGTCAAAGGACCGACCGACGTCCAGCACTGGAGAGCCGCCTTCTGCAACCCGCTGGACTCTTCTTCTCTTCGGTCTCTGCCGTCTCTCTCCTCCCATGCCTCACAGCTTCCATGCTTGCTGTTACTCAGGGACTGGCTTGAAAGCCGGCTTGACAACATAGAAATACCTTCTTCGTTTATTGCATAAGTGGACATAGAAGACTACACTGTTCATTCATCATTCACGTTCTCAGCATTGCTCTTCCTTGTACTGCACCTCCAACCCCATCACAGTACCTGTTAAGTAGGTCTCCCTAAAGTAGTCCCTGCTCTTCCTCGTCTCAGTAGTTATTACGTTTTCAGGCTTGCAAACATACATGGAAGTATGGGATATGGAGTTGGGTTCTATGGGATAGGAAGATGTAAAGGGTGTGTGTATCGGTACCACTGGTACTTTGCACTTAGCCTACGGTGTGTGTGGAGGATTATCATACAGCGTTCTCATGAGATGTTCTCTTTTGTTCCCAGAGGGGAGGCCCCACGAGATCTTCCTGCTGAATACCATCCCCAGGGGCACTATCGGGTAGTGGCCTCACCACTCTGGCCTCATAGGAAGGGGTGCCCCTTCAGGGAGAAGTAATGAGAACTCAGGATTCATCACAGTACCAAATAAGTTAAAATTAAAACGCATTAAGATATTCCGAAAACTTGGGATCTGGAAATCGTACCAGATAATTTGGGAGTAGAGAAAAATTGCTATTTATTTTGGCATACTTATTGTACAATTTATATTAACTGATTAAATCCTGGTCCTTGGACCATATCAAGAATCACAGACTTTGTTTTTTGTGGGTCTGGATTCAAAATCAGGGCCCAATGGCTGCTGCCTTCCTCCTGCAACACATTTTCACAATCCTGGACATAAAGATTTAGCGGCAGGCATACTCGACTCAAGTCAACATTGTGAAAAAAGAAAAACAAGGATTGCTCTGGTGAATCCAAGATTGTATAGAACAGATTCAACTTCATCCACATCATGGAATCCTACCATGACTGAATCCACAGTTTGTGTTGAATAATCATCATTGGTTCAGACGATGGAAGATCTAGAAGTCTCTTCCAGAGTGGACCTTACAGTACATTTAATTGGTTTTGGTCCAGGGATAAAAATGTCTCCAGCCCAGCTAGCACAGAGGATAGAATTTTATTAGTGGAATCAGATGAATTTTCAATAGTTCCACTTTATTTTTTACATTTGGGTATAAAACAGTTTGGATCTAAGGTTGACAGATAGGCCGCCCATCCTTGACTATCATAGAATGGAAGTCATAGATAAGTTTTTTTTTGCAAATAGTTCGGAACAGCATTTCCTGCTGATCTAGGAACTTTTTATTTTTTTTTTTTATTTTTATTTTAAGTGAAAACAGTGTAAACAAACTTGTGACATTATACACAATAAACCAATAAAACACTTAACAAAGCACAACACTACACTCCACCCCTCCCCCCCAAGAGCTCATCCACAGGGTAGTTCCGTATCGACCTGGTGTGGCCGGGTGACTTCCTCCTCCGAGGCAGTAGGTTCTCCTCGTACCCCAAACAGACCAGTGATTAATGACCTCCAGGCTACTAGGTTGCCCACATCCTCCTCCCCGCATTTACTGCATGCCTCTTGCCAGACCATGGTTTCAGCCTCCGCCCATTTTTGGAGATCCCTCCACCACATCTCTATCCTAGGTTTGTAGCATTGCTTCCAGTTCATAGCTATCCTCCTCTTAGCGAGTATATACGCTAGGTCTCTCAGTTTCCCCAGATGTCTGGTGTTCTTTGGTCTGGAGAACCCCCCTAGAAGGCAAGCCCAGGTCGTGTCAATGCTTATCGAGACCCCTTTGTCAGCCAACTTCTGTGACACTTCTCCCCAGAAGACTTCAATTACTGGGCAGGACCAGAACATATGCGTCATGTCCGCGTTCTCCTCGTTACACTTCGGGCATGCTTGCCTGCCCGAGTTAGCAAACTTAGCTATTCTCTTGGGGGTCAAATACGCTCTGTGTGTGATATATAGTTGGATTTGCTGTAATCTAGCATTCCTGGACACTTTTTTATGATATCCCAGAGCCCGTTCCCACATCCCATCCGTCATCTGAACCCCCACCTCCATTTCCCATTCTAGTCTCAAGTCTGTCAAGTCCTTTCCCACTCGGGACATCACCACCTCGTACAATCTGGAGATCTCGTGTCCGCCCTCTGATATGTCATATATTGTGTCAATCAGGGCATCCGGATCCTCCGCTAACACCGTCTCAGGCCAAGATTTTCGGATAATCTGTACCAACCTGAAGTATGTAACATATTGGCCCCCATGTAACCCAGCTTCTTCTTCTAAGTCTGCAAAATCCTTGATGGCCCCATCTTGCCATATATCTCCTAACGTGGCCAACCCAACCGGTTCCCAGTACATTCTGATCAATTTTCTAAGTTGACCATCCCCCGCAGTCAAGGCAACCAGTGGCACCTGCGGCGAACACGGATCCGGGCTTTCCAGTAACCGGCATGCTCTACGCCACATTTTCCACCCAAGTAACAGCATACCAGGGCAAAGGTTTAAGTCTTGTCTAGGGACCCAGATGATCTCCTTCAAATAAAACGAGGTGCAATCTGTCCCAACCAATCTGGACTCGGGAGATTCCTCATCAGAGAGCCACTGTGTAACATATTGCAATTGGCTCGCTACATAATAGGCCTCAAAATGTGGTAATTTAATTCCTCCTTTGTCGTAGAAGTTTTGTAGCTTCCACAGCGCCACTCGGTTGCGAGTGCCGTGCCATAGGAAGTCCCTGCACATACTGTCGAGTTTGGTAAAGAACTTCCTAGCTATTAAGTATGGTATGTTATTGAAGAAATGCAGCAGTCTAGGCAAGACAACCATTTTAAGCAACGCCCCTCGCCCTATCATCGCTAGCGGCAGTTTTTCCCAAAATCGCATAGACGCACGTATTTTATCCACAGCAACCTCGGTGTTGTGCAGATGTTCGTTTCTCACAGTGTGATATATGTCTATTCCGAGGTATCGGAAGGACTCGGCTGCCCAAGGCACGGGCAATACCGGTAAGCGTTCCGTGGGGACCCTCGAATAGTACCCTAGAGGGAACATGCTCGACTTGTCAGGATTAACCGCTATGCCGGACAATTCGGCATACTTCTGCATGACCTCCAAAACATACTGGAGGTTCTCTTCAGGATACTTTAGGTACAGCAGCAGGTCATCGGCATATAAGGATATCAAATGGCTCTTTCCTCCCACCTCGATGCCCACCAGGTCATATTGCTGTCTAAGATATACCGCTAAGGGTTCCAAGGCCAATATGTATAACATCGGGGACCAAGGACATCCCTGCCTAGTACCCCTACTTAGGTGCCACTTGTCGGATATCACTGATCCTGTACGCACCCTAGCCGTAGGCTGGCTATACAGTAGTCTCGCCCATCTGATATAGCCTGGCCCAAACCCATATTCCCTCAGGACCGCAAACAGCCATGGCCACCTCACCGAATCAAACGCCTTAACTGCGTCTAGGGAGATCACTGCCATTTCCTCATCTCTTCTGTTCCCTTCTTCTATCACTCGGTGGAGCCGCCTGTGATTATGAGTTATGTTCCTGCCAGGGACATAACCTGTCTGATCCGAGTGTATCAGCCTGCCGATGACCTTGCGCAGCCTATCCGCCAAGACCGCTGTCAGAATCTTACTGTCTTGGTTTAACATCGACAGCGGTCTGTACGAACCACAGTGTTGTCTCGGCTTGTTAGGCTTGGGCAGTGGTACGATCAGCGCTTCTCTGAGCGTGTCTGGCAATCGGCCTCCCTCGAATGATTCGTTGTACATCTCAAGCATAGGGGGGAGTATCTCTGCGCTATACGTTTTGTAGAACTCACTCGGGAGTCCATCAGTGCCCGGGGTCTTGCAAGTAGGCAGCCGTTTCACCACCTCTTCCAGTTCATCTAGCGTAATGGGGCCATCTAACTCCTCCCTTTCCTCTGCACTAATCCTGGGCAGTTCTATATCTTCCAGTGCGTCCCTGATTTTATCCAGATTGTCTTCCCCTTTGTCCTCATACAGCGCTTTATAATAATCTAAGAAAGCAGCGTTAACCTCTTCCTGAGTGTGAGCCTCCTCTCCGTCTTCCCTTTCTATCATCATGACCGGGGCCCTGGGGGTTTCCCTCTTGTAAAGCCATGCCAGTAGGCGACCCGTTTTGTCACCTCCTGCATGTTGCCTCTCTACGTATTTCCTGTAATTGAGGTCACAAAGCCGCTCCCAAAGCTCTGAGCATCGTTGTTGTAATTCGAGTACTAGGTCTGTGTCCCCTCCCCCTCTGGTACATTCACGCTCCAATTCTTTCTCCACTTTTCCCAGCTCAGCTAAAACCCCCCCCTGAAGGCCCTTTGATTTAGAAATAGCATCGCCCCTCACTACCACCTTGAAGGCCTCCCAAAGTGTACCAGCCGACTCCACACTGCCTGTGTTCTCCTCAAAATACCTTGTAATCCTCTCTCTAATATCTTCTCTGAAGGCCGGGTCTCTGAGCGCCTCCGCCCGGAGGCGCCATGTTGGAATCCGCCCTCTAGGGCGGCCATATTGCCAGGCCATCACCAAGGGCGAATGGTCCGACAGGACCCTTGCTCTGTATTCAACCTGTATAGTTGTTATCGTCACTTCTGGCGTAGCAAAGAAGTAATCTAGTCTCGTGTGCAACTGTTGAGGGGCCGAATAATGAGAGTACTGCAAGGCCGTGGGGTGTTTCAATCTCCAGACATCCTCTAGTCCATAGTCGTCTAATAGTACCCGTAGAGCCCTGGCCGCTGGGGTGGGCCTATCTACTTTCCTGTCGGACCTATCTATCTTGGGGTCAAGAACACAGTTAAAATCCCCCCCCCAGATGATCGGTTCTCCTGCGCACGAGCCCAGGCGTGTACATAGAGTCCTGAAATATACAGCAGTATTCTGATTGGGGGCATATGTATTAATAATACTCAGTCCTCTGTTCTCAATCAGTACCCTCAGTATTACCAGCCTACCCTCCGTGTCTATCTCCTCTCGTACAATTCTGAGTGGGACATGCGGGGCCACCCAGATCAGCACACCTCTGGCATAGGCCGAGTACGGGGAGCCCACCACTGTACCCCCCCCATTTTTTCTTTACAAGGTCTAGTTTATGTTGGGCCAGGTGCGTTTCTTGTAGCAGGGCAATGTCGATCTTCTGTCGTTTAAGATACAACATGACTTTATTTCTTTTCAAGTAATTATTGAGGCCTCGGACGTTCCAGGTGGCAATCTTGAGGTCACCCATGGCAGCTATGTGTCTTCCCACCCCCCTTAAGGGAACCTCCAACAGTTCTCATGACACAGAAAGCGTCCCACTGCGGCCACTCCGCAAATAAGCTCATTCCCAAACTAACCGCACACACAACTAAACTCCAACCCCCTTTCCCCTCCCTCACCCACCCTCCCCCCAACACCACACACCCCAACTGTTGCCCAGCTTCAACAAAAGAGCTCAGGCACCCCCACATCTGGCTCCGCAAACACCAGTCCGTACACGGAGCCCAGTAGGGTGAGGTCGCCCTAATGGCCACCTAACCTAAGCTATTGTGGGGAGAGAGTATCGCTCCATGGGGCTCCCGTTCAATAATAATCTCAATGTTTGTGGCAAACAGTACAACCAACTGACCTTCCATACCGAAGGTTCCGAACCGACTATAATCAAGTCTTAGGGTCCATGTGTCGCGCCATCTTGCGACGCCATTTTACGTCTTCCGTAGTTCCTCCGAGTCCTTCTGGGGCCGGTCCGCCGATTCTTGAGGGCACCCTTGTGCGTCGAGCCACTCCATGGCGTCCTCTGGGGTCTCGAAAAATAAAGTCTTATGCGCCTGTATGACCTTCAGTTTTGCAGGGTAAAGCAACATATATTTGTAACCTGCCTCCCTCAGCCTCCGTTTCACAGTTCCAAAGTTCATGCGGCTCCGCTGCACAGCTAGGGTGTAATCCGGATACGCTGTGATGTTTGCTTCTCCTCTCTTGATCGTGCCTCCTTTACGAAAATGTTCTAATATTCTTTCCCGATCACGGTATTTAAGAATTTTGGCAATGATGGGTCTGGGCGGGTTTCCAGGAGGCGGCCTCCTCGTTAGGGCTCTATGTGCTCTCTCCACTGCGAAGCCTTGGGATAAGGCCCCTCCGGATATCTCCTGCAGCAACATGGTCTCAACGAAGTCAGTAGGGTCACGGCCCTCCGTCCCCTCCGGTAGGCCCACAATGCGGATATTGTTGCGACGGGCCCGTCCTTCCGCCTCCTCCGCTCTACTTTCCAGGTTGCCCACCCTTTGGATTAGGGCGTGCAGTTTTGTCTTGTGGGTGGCACAGTCCGCCGTATTCGGGCCGACTTCTTTTTCTAGGGACTCTGTGAGCTCTGCCAGAACCCTAACGTCTTGTCTCAGTAGATTGACGTCTTCCTGGACCTCCCCAACTTTGAGGTCCAATGCCGTTTTTAATTCAGAGACAGCCTGTTCTAATTTCGATTCCCAGGCCGCTCTCAGGTCCGCAATCGCTGCTAGGATTTCTTTGTTAGAGCTCGAAGTCGTCGCGCTACCTACGGCCGGTGCATCCTTATTCTTGGTGGCGTCCGAGCCCGGGGACGTTTTGGTGAAGTCATCCAGCGTGGGTTGTTTCGCCTTAGGTCGCACTGCCTTACTGGACATGGTTCTGAGGATGTGCAGGTCTACCGAATGATGAGTGGGCGCATTACGCGCTGACCTGGTTAGGTCTTCCCGCGACTCTTTTCAATCCCGTCTCAAGTCTATGTCGGCCATTTTGAATCGCCCTTTGTTCTCAGCGTCTCTCGACTTTTCTTCTCCGATCTCGGTCGTCGTAGCTACTATGACCTCCAAAAGTTCACAATACTTCGGCAGCACCTTCACACGCTGGCATGCATGTCGTCGGTTTTCAATAAGCAGTCGAATTGCACTGATTTGCCCGGATCTGTTCAGGATCTCGGGAGCTCCGCTGGAACGCGTCCTCCTACATGGCTCTCGTAGCCACGCCCCCCAAGTCATAGATAAGTTATAGTGGAAACTACACCCAAACCAACACCATTGATAAACCAATTAAATTTGGGGATGTGGGTAGACCTCTTGGTTATTAGAATAGATGTTTTTGACAAGTTGATCTTTAAGTTGTTCCTGTGGACATAATGGTTCAGGCCAGTAGGGGCTTGTTGTAGGGCAATTTGGGTCCTGTCAAACAGGATTATGTTGTATTTTTCCTGCCATATCTTGCCTAGCCTCCTTTGTTTTGTAAGTCGGGAGGGTCCGTAAGTTGAGCTGCAGCACGATATGTAGAAAGTCGTTGGTCTTGGTTGAGGTGCCTCACTACACTATGCATCTTGAGCAGAGTTGTTAGGAGTTGGGAAGGTAGGAGGTTCTGTGGTGGGTTGGATGTTTTTTCTTATAGTAATGTCTTAGTTGTTTGTTAACTTCTTTTTTGTTTTGCTCTCATTCCTTGGGTGAGCGATTCTGATATGTATTGCCTACAGTGAATGGATTGAATAAGTGGTTCCCATTTCTCAGCCTCCAGATTGAGACTTTGTCACAAAATATACAATTGACCTAATTTTGGGTGGTATTTAAGTCCTGTAACACACCCTGGCCGCATTCGATTCACTCAGTCAAATGTATTTGTTGACCGGCATCCTGGGTCCTGTTCACGGTAAGCATCTAACGGTTAAAGGGCACCACATCATCCTCTCCTTCAAAGCAGCCTAAAGAGGACAGAAACAATTCCTACCATCAGAGCTGGCAAGTTTTCCTGATTCATGCGTGACACCTTGAGCCAGTCCGGATGTTTCCCATTGCATGCTTGGACTTGGAGTTTTGTTATTTCCATTGTAAGTATGGGTCTACAAGTTCCATCATGCAATAGGAAAAACACGACTGGCTTGAGGTGTTATGTATGGAAATAGGAATCTTGTTAGCTATGCTCCGGTCCACTAGGGCAAAGCCTACACTTATGCAAGTTCAACAGGTTGAGATACTGTGCACCGCTGCCTCCAGTGGGGTTAGGTTAAGTTTATACGTGCAGTGCGCAAGTACCCAGGTGTATTATGTTCAAGACTTTTTCTAGGGTGGACTGGGTCGTATAGTGTCTCCCATTATCCCATTATCTGAAATATGCCTTCAATAAATGTTTATGGAGTGATGTATATGTATGAGAAACTGTGTCCCTCCTGAGCACATAACCAAGGCAAAAGAGATTAACCTGTTGAAATAAGATCCACATCGCCTTTCAGCATGCTAAAAGGGGCAAAGGGCTCTGAGTTATCTCACTCCCTGAGCAGGGATTATAATGGGAGGGTGAACAAATGGAAGAATAAGGGATCAAATACAAATGCGTCTCTGGTGGACACAGTTTTTCAGCCCACATATACAATTTTAATTGAGAGTATTTTTAAAGAGGACCAGCATATTTTACTACACAGATGTGGCATTCGTTTGTTGTTTTCAGAAATTTCAATTTCTTGAAAGGATATTGAAAGAGTGTTGATTTTATAGATCTTGAATGGACGAATGTGGTCATAGTCAGTTTCGACTCTAGAGTTGTCTTTGAGCTTATATTGAAAGAGGTGGCTACACTTAGACAAATAGTTTTTTTATGACACCTTTTAATGCTAGTTCTAGTAATAAGGATCAGCAGTGTTATAGTGTGATGGCTGTAGATAGGACTAATACCATTGAAGTTTCCATAGGTAATGGTTTCAACAAACAAAGAAGTGTACATTTTGGAAGAGGAGAGATTATCAAAGGAAATATAGACCACGATTGGTCATGGATAGAGGGCTCCTTATCCAACCAAAGGACTTTATAGGCTGCCACACATAGACTCTAGTGTTAGCTGCCACAAACCTACTCTCATGGAATACAAGGGGCCATTAAAGCTATTCACAAACCCTGAGCTAGGTGTATTTTACAAAATTTTGAAATAGTGTGTTTAACAGAGATATATTTGACAGAACTCCCTGCTTGGGACGGGTGTAGTGTCATTTTTCAAGCCTTCTAAAAAGGCCCTTTGGGAAGACCTATTGGGGTTTGGCCTCTGTGTTTAAAGTAGACTGTGGGTTTGTTAATATTAAGCAGAATAATATTAATCACTGTCTATTGGCTGAGGAATACAGCCTAAAGGTGCGAGGAACTACTACTCCGGTTCTGCTGGTCTGCATATGCCGTGTGGAAAGATGTATAGCCAGTCTAACTGATTTTATTGTCATTTGGACTGCTTATGATACTAACGGCCACGTGGTGGGGTTTTCTGTGATTTTAAATCAACTTGCCCTACAGTTGACAAAAGCGAGTAGAATCTGTTTAGTATCGCTGGTGAGCCATTTAATTTGCTAAAAACAGCAATGGTGGTAAGTGGCAGAATGGACTTAGAAATGTAGGTTTGGTGAAATTAAACAATGCTATTGAGGGTGATCTTACTGTTTGCCCCACTTGGCATAGAGGAACTTCTTCTTCAATGTTAGATTACATCTTTACAGATGAATTTCTTTTTGGAAAATGTAAGAGATTCAAAATTGTGCAGAATACCTGGAGTGACCACTGCATGGTGCAGTGTTAATTCAAACTTAATCTGAGTTTCTCTTTAGACACTTACAGTGCTGACATGGTGCCGAATGTTACTCTGAATAGAAATTAGCGGAATGATAACAAGGTTATCAGAGTAAATGGGGAGATGGCTAAAACTATGGAAACCTTGAGTTACGAGTGGAAGTTGATAACACTAACAACAGACAACTTCAACAATTGTTTCTCTGACATATTGGAGAATACACTGGGGAGAGATAAAATAGGGAAGATCCCAGGAACACGCACAACCAGAAAGACCCAAAAGTGCAATCCCAAATTAGCTTTTATGAAAAAGGGAAATGACGGCCGATATCAGGCATATTAAGGAGGAAAAAATACCTGAGATTGAGAAAAAGATAAGTATCAAAAAGGCTAAGCAGAGTTTTAAAGTTGGGCGCGGAGGCACCACGCTAGCCTATTTCGAGTAGATGTAGAAGCGATGTTGTCTTGCCTTCGAACCAAAGACATTACAAACTTTTGGAGAATTGTCAATGCAGCAAAAGCAGGGCAAGTGGAAGTCTGTTTATACTGAGACTGGACTCCCTTATTTTCAGAAAACGGGACTTGCTGATGCCTGTTCTAATGAAGAAATCGTCACTTTTGATTTGGAAGATATATATTGTATCATTCTTAAAGCAAGTAATTTGCGAGCACCTAGCCCCAGTCAGTTGTCAAACAAGCTCTTTAAGGGAGACCCGATTAGTTGGGCTAGGATATTTAAATGTCTTTTGGATGACATTATGGTAAAAGGGTGATTTCCAACTTCTTGCTAGACATTGTATATAATTGCCATTTTTACACGTGGAACAAGATCGGATCCAAAGAACTACCATCCAATCAAAATATTAGATGCTTGTAGTAAAATATTTGTGATTCTAAGACTACAAAATTTTGAAGATTGTGACTGGCAGAAGTTAAAAAACTCAAACTGGGTTTAGGAAATTCCATGATGCCAAGATTTAGTTTATGAGAAAAAATATGAAGTGATTCACATGGCTGCAGTAAACTTGTCGTCTGCTTTTGATGTGGTAAGTCACAATTGCTTATGGCAGAAATTGGAAGGTTGGGGAATTCCAAAGGGTTTGTTAAAATTAGTTAGGTTGCATGACGATTCTGTTGTACAGGTGCAGCTAAATCAGAAGGGGTTCTCTCTCAAAAAATATCCACCCAGATCATCTTATGGCAGGGGCCATGCCTTTTTAACTTGTACATTTCAAGCGTTGGGGAATTTTTAGATCAGACCGCCTTTGCCTCTCCCAAATTTGGATCGTTGGCTGGCTTACACCAATGATTTTATCTTATTAGAGCCAAATGGTATAGGTCTTCAGAGACTTTTAACTGCTTTTGTGAATTATGCAGGTGCACATTTTTTAAAGATTAAGTGCAAGAAAAACAAACATTCTGTCAATAACAACTAGAAAGAAATGCATAAACATGAGATGGACATTGAATGAGGTTGCATTAGAAAAAGTGAAGTGTCTGGTATATCTGGGATATCCTATTGTGGGCAATCCTGACAAAGTTTTTACAATGAATTACCTGAAGCAAATCAAAGATTCCCTTAGATTTCAAATGAAGTTTATAAAAAAAAATGATATTTCAAATGTACGTGCATACCATTATTTAACTATTATACAGGAAAACTGAAAGCAAAGCTCATGCATGGAGTTGAACTTCACCAGAACAGGGTTTCGGAATTCCTAGGAACCTTACAAAGTTTAATATGGTGTATGGTTCTTGGTATTCCAACCGCGGTCCCGATAGATGCCATCAGGTTTGAGTTTGGGCTAATTTCCCTTAAGGTAAGAGGATAGTGGAGAATATTTGCCTTATATCGTACATTTGTATGCCCTTCTTTAAACTATTTATATGAGTATTTGGGAGATTTATTTGAGGAGGGCACAGTATTAGTCTTACTAGGTTTTGCCGAAAGATGTGATCAACTTTTAGGCAATTGCAGTTTCAGTAAGGTGGATTTGATAGCTGATCCCATCAGAGACAAAAGAATGCTTTTATCTTATGGTGTTTTGCACAACGCATAATTTTCATGCATACGTTAGCTTGAACCACTTAGCCTTGGAACATAAGCGTTTGGGAGACACAGCTTCTTACCTCATGGTCTGTCCTTGCCATAAGGTTAGGTATAACTTTTTTCGGAGTCGGCGGAACCTTTACCGAATGGGAGAGACCTTATTAAGACGTAAGAAGATTAATTAGGTGGTGGCAAAAGGTAGATTTTGTAATAACCCAGAACCTTTAGCGACTCTCAAGCATTTCTTGGTATTTTGTCCCTCTGAATTCTTCGCGCACAATGCCATCCTAAATCAATTACCAACGCAGTAGTAAACAATAGTTTGCATTCAGAAGAAAAGGAGATCATACATGGATCAAATCTGTGGTTGAAGCCATTGCTCTACTCAAACCTTGCAAAGCGAAACCCACTAGCCACACCAATGCATAGTTCACTGCCGACCTCTTGCAACTCTGAACCGAGAGAAGGGCTGCCTTATCCCTATGGCAATCAACCCACAAAGATGCAGTGAAACTAGACTTCAAAGCCCTGTCCAAAGAATATTAAAAGCCATCACGCATGCCAAAGCCATCTCATTTGCATCCAGGATCCTCAAAGCACAACAAAACACCAAAGAAATCTTCTCAATCTTCAGGGATTTGGAGACTCCCACTCCTCCTCCCCAGAACTTCACCAAAGACAAGACTTGGTGTGATGGAATCAAACAGCTTTAATCAACAAACTTAACACCCTCCAAACCAAAATCCAGACCGCACAACACATCCTGATGACGAACAACACCCTTCTGCCCACCCCCTCGCACCATTTGGCCCCGGACTCTACCACCTCATTCTCCTTCAAAAAAATTGAAGAACATGACATGATCAAAATCATGAAATCCATTAAAGCGTCAAACTGCAAGGGAGACATCTGTCCCGCCGCAATCATCAAGGACTGCGCAAGCACTCTTACACCATTTCTAACCGCATTTGTCAATGCTTCCTTTGCTACCGGGAAAGTTCCTTCCTGCCTCAAGGAAGCCTGGGTGAGTCCCCTCATAAAGAAAACCTACCCTGGACCCCACCTCTTATGACAACTACAGGCCCATTACCACTGTCCCCTTTCTTCTTAAAATATTAGACAAAGCTGCCTACCTACAGGTGCAACAATTCATTCAAGAGAACAAAATCCTGGGGCTACGCCAGTCAGGCTTCTGTCCAGGTCATGGCACTGAGACAGCCCTACTTGATCTAAAAAATCAGATGGATGATGCTAGAGACTCAGGTAAACAGATTCTTCTCCTCCTCCTTGATCTCTCGGCAGCATTTGATCTTGTCGATCACAATGTCCTAGGCCACCAATTAACACATACAGCCAAATTATCACCCTATAGCATCTTCATGGATATCATCCTTCCTACAAGGAAGGACCATGCAAGTCTTCTCTGATACAGCATCTGCATCCCCTACCGTTATCCTCTGCGGAGTTCCACAAGGGTCCTGTGTCTTACCCACCCTCAATAATATATTCACTTATGCCCTTGTCCACATTCTTGACTCACTGGGTATCTCATGCACAAACTACGCGGACGATACAATTCAGTCACTTCACCATTGATAGCATCAGATTCCCAGTTGCTGACTCTGTAAAAACACTCGGAGTATATCTTGACTCCAGCCTATCTATGACAAGGCATGTCAAGGCCATCTCCTCCTCTGCGGCATAACCTGCTAAACTCTTAAATGCAGCCAGACCATTCCTCTCCAAGGAGAACTGCATCACCATCGCCATAGCTATTACAGGGTCGAGACTGGATTACTGCAATGCCCTCTTTCTAGGCACCTCAGCTAAAAACATGGAAAAACTACAAGTCATTCAAACTAACTCCCTGCGCGCCGCCATTGGTATTACTAAAAGAGAGCCCATCACTGCCGCCAGGAAACAGGCACACTGGCTCCCAATCAAAGAGCGAGTATTTTCAAAGTCCTCGCCCTAACTCATAAGTGTGTTCACCGAACTGCACCCCCATACCTCTCGGATAGGATACATTCCACTGCATCCACCAGACTGACTAGAACACGCTACACAAACATGCTCACAGTATCCAAAATCAAGAGAGCCCACGCAGGAGGTGCCAGCTTCCCATACTTAGCAGCCCTACAAAGGAACACTCTGCCACCCTCCCTACGAGCTGAAAGATCGCACCTAGCATTCCGCAAAGCGGTGAAAAATCCCGATTTTCACCTGAACTCCACCCGATACATCCAGCTAAGAAATATACCTGTATTACAAAATGTACATTGTTTTATTTGTAATGAAATGTAATGAATTATGTACAGTACTCTATCATGTGTAACTAAGCTCCTTACAAGTAACAGCGCTGCCATGTCCAAGGGCTGCCTGTGCGCTATACAAATGTAAAAATAAATAAATAGATGCGAGCAGTTGCTAGCACACTGCATTTATTTAAGCTCTGCATATCAAACTTAGGTATACATTGTTATTTTAAGTATGAGCGTGAAAAGCTTTCATTTGAATAATGTTATATTGTAAATAGTACTGCACTTGCACTTTCAAGAAGTCATCTTTATTATGTGGTATGCAACCATTTCTTTGTTTATGGCATTGCCAGTACTGAATCTAACTCCGTATTGTTATTTTGCACAATTGACAGTTTCTTAAAAGAGGATAATATTTTTAAGTTTTGGCCCATGTTATATATATATATATATACATATATATATATATATATATATAAGTATTTCTTTAATATTTTTTTTTCTCTCTCTGGGGTCTGTATGTATTTCTTTTAATGTCCTTAGTTGTTCATGGTTGATGTTTTAGGAGCTTGAGAGGTTTTGTAGTTTGGTTTAGGACATTTTAACTTTTATGTATTCTATTTATGTATTCTATTTACATTAATATCGAATGGATTGTTAAGGTTGAACATTTTGATTTAACCAATAAACAATGAAATATATATATATATATATATATATTATCCCTGCTTAACATGTTGAAAAGTACGGTTTTAGTATAGTATAAGTATACCGGTTGTTTGCCGAGGATATGGCTGTAGTCACTGCAAACGTGGACTGTCACCGACACATCTAAATATTCCGTTGACTAATTAACATTTCAATTGGTTTTACTACAACCAAAGACGTGACGAAACGTGTTTTCCCGGATTCCGACAACACATCTTTCAACATTAGTTTTATCTGCCTAAAAGACGGAGCGGAGAGCGCAGCGCCACCTGGTTGTGGAAAGTGTCGGCACCCAACGCATGCCCTTGCAATCCTGTGGGGAAAGGTCCTACTCTTGCCAGAACACACTTCCTGTTCCGCCCCTGCTCCGCCCTCCTCCACCCACGCCCCACCAACTGAGAAGGATCTACAAAGTGTCAACAAAGAAAGAAAAGAGGAAAGTTTCTGATGCGGACACTGTTGGCAGTCCTACCAAGTGGCGGTGAGGTGGCGCTGCGTGAGCACGAAGAGGAGGAATCGGGGCGTGCAGGCTGAAAGAAAGGGGCAACGTCACTAAAAGTTGAGCCGCAAACTTGAGAGGGTCTAGATATGCCCAGAGGGGCAGTTGTGCTGCTTAGCTGGGCACTGCTAAGCCCGTAACTGTCCAGACAGAAGCTAACCCCAGCCGCTTGTGCATGCGGGCCCCGGTCTAGTCTGCGCTCTTCTGCTCTCCTCTCTGGGCGCAGGAGCCTCCCGGGTGGTATGCAGACTCAGAGGGGTAATGGGAGCGACGCGGCCGCCCCCCACGCCTCCAGCAGCAGGATGAAGAAGCCTGACGTGAAGGTGGTGCTGCTGGGGGACGTTCACGTTGGCAAGACTTCGCTGCTGCACATGTACGTGGAGAAAAGGTTCCAGGACACGGTCAGCACGGTGGGGGGCGCCTTCTACCTCAAGCAATGGGGCCCCTACAACATCTCCATCTGGGACACTGCAGGTACTCCTGTGTGAACATTCAGTGCTTTAAACAAATCCAGTCTTGAAACTGGGTGATATACCCACTCTGTCCCCCAGCTGTGCTTTCTTAGGTTAACATATTTTTTATAGTTTACAATGAAAACATGAAACGCATGACAAAAAGAGAGGTTGATATTACTTTAAAGAACAGCCACGAGCCGGTTCCTACACCCAGACTCGTTATAAAGTGCAAGGCAATTGACTGGTCCCTTAGCATATAGAACACGGCCTGTTAAGCTATTTTTTTCTCATTTTCTCGCCTGGAAATACAGATTTGCATAGCTCTCAACCATTTGTGTCACAAAGGCGGGTGAAAACACCCGATTTTATTTTTGGCGGGTGAGAGGCCCATTGAAATGAATGGGCATGCCCGAGGCTTGGCGGGTGAGTCAGCTGTTTAGAAGGCGGGTGACACCCGCCAAAAGCGTGTGAGTTGAGAGCTATGGATTTGCCAGTGTACTTAATTAGAATAGTTCCCCAATTAACCCAGTGCCCCGAGGGGACTGCACTCTCGCCATGTTTGCATTTTTTTGCCCAGTTAAAACTTCCTTAAATTGAAGTTCCTAATACTGAATTTATTTTCAGGAAGGACTCATTTGCCCTCACTTGTGCCTTGTCCTCACTGTGGCCTATCTGCTACCAAGGCCGCTAATATCCTGGGTTCTGGTCACCAGATCATACGAATGCATCTTGGAAGCGGTAGTTTCTTTTAATGCCCTGTTGAGCAAATGGCAAGTGTGTGTACACGTCACCGGTAACTGATTGAACGGAATCCCGGGTCTGTTAGTGGTGTCTCGGAGACATGAAGTCATCTGTTCGCCCTAGACACCATCGATTCTCTTAGTGAACATAAAAATAATCTAACCGGCACAAACGTATAATAACCCAATTGTTTAGAAAGCGCTTGCTACCATACTGTAGTTTGTGCAAGTTCGTAGCGCTGTAAATGCATCGGGTTGTATTTGTGTGTTCACGAATGTGTGTGTACCTGTGATGCATGCTGGCATAAGGGCATGGGTTTGTTCTTCAATGCAAATGTGTGTGTGTGTACACATAAGGCAACACTTATGTCCTTGTGGTGCATTTGTCGAGTGCGTATGAATACATGTTAGTGTGCAACTGCGTGCGTGTGTGCATGATGTAGGTCCATGAAAATAGACTTGCAAAGTATGCTATTCACTGGGACTTCTTGAAAATATGGTGGGCCGGGCTGTAGCCTATTTATCTCAATATAATGTGTGTACCTCTGTACCTGGAGTACATGCGCACATTATGGCATTTAATTGGCAAAGTGCAAGTAAATATGATTGAACTGCCAATCAATACGCTTCACTTTCTACACAGATCCGCTCCTAGTCCAACCTGCTAACCATAGATGAACACCGTCACTCGTGCAATCCAAGCCACACGTCTAACCTGTTACTCTGCCTTGTATAAAGCACCATAGCACCATTGTGTTAGTTTAAAAGTGCTGAATCCTTGCCAGTGGCATACAGCTAAAACACCAGTAAACCTGCTCTAGCACTGACATAACCAAACACATTCTAAACCACTTATCCCATCTATTGACTTTGCCATTGCTTTGTAAAGGTGAGCCCAGGATCACGTAGTCAGAATAACACTCAATGATGGAGGACTTGGGTGCACGTCAAAACCCAGCTTTATTCAAACAACGAATCCAAGCTGGGACCGCATACAAGCATCTCATTGTCACAGCTCTCAACAAATTCAAGCAAGTTTTGTATCAACTACGCCCATCACATTACAATACAGTTTACAATACCTATGCTGAAGTTGGGTTGGTTGGTGGCTCAAAATACATATAGTATGTATAGGGGTTACTTACTCTATTGGTAGATACCTATATGATGGCTCTGCCTGGACCCATCCCACTACAGATATTATGTCTACTACATCATTACAGGGTCAGTTAATTGGTTGCCCTTATCCACTATAGGTGGTGTGGCACAGGGTCTTTCTCATTGGTTGGCATCTAGCGTACCAACCTTGCACTCCTTGGCAAAGCATCAAAATATGAGCGAGACATAAGTGGGTGGAGGGGAGAGACCTCTTCAGTCTGCCATCAGTTCAATTAAAGGATATTACTAATTATCCCGAGACGATGAGGCCTTCCCTTTCCTTAGTGGCCTTGTGCACTGTCTGGTGTCTGCACCTGTACGGAGGGAGTTCTGCAGTTGTCTTATCTACATTTGGCTCGTAATGAATAGCTAGTGTTTCTTGTATCTGGATCATGTGTTAGGGTACTGTGTTTGAGAATGGATTGCCTTCTATTTATTAAGGTTTCTACTAATTCTAATGTGCATGTTGTGTTCTTTGTGGCCCCTCATGGCGCTAGTTACTTTCTATGAAGTCTTTTGGCTTACTGATCGCGTGCACCTGGACATCAATGGCTGTTTGTGCTCTTATTAAAATTGATTAACTTGGGAGTCTACCGCTTCTCGTCCTGGGAACTGTTGTCTCGAGCCTGCGTTCTGTTAATTATTACTCCCTTCCTAGTTTCCGACCTTGGCTCTGGCCACCAGCCACTGTCTGAGCTCTGCACGAGTTTCTCGAATACATGTGTTTTCGTAAATTTAGCAACTTGGGGTTTGAGACTTTGCTAATTCTGAGACCTGGTGCGGCCTCTGCGTTAGAAAAATGGCTGCACTTCTGTTTTACTGTCTCCATATTGGCGACCTATAGTCGCATCTATTCATCCTGTATTTCTGCCATAGGATGGTTTACCTGCCAGTGTATTCATCCTATCTACCTACAAGCCACCTGCCCTAGCGGTGTAGTGAGTCCAGAACCGCCTTTTCTTTTATACTGTGTTGCACTATTTATACTGCACATTGTTTGTGCACCCTACAAACTACTTTTAGCACTTAAAAGTTTTTTGCATATACTCCTTAAAAGATGGACCAAGCCTTGTTGGGATGTGTTTGCCTTTATTGCTTAAATCAACATTTCAGTCCTTCTAGATGACATTTCGGCTTCTAAGCCTTTTTCAAATTTGGACTAGGTAAGCAGTCGATTCTGTTGCGCCACACCTTACCCCTTGATTTTACTTATCGATTGCTACTAGATTATGTTTTTGATTCACTACCTCTTTTAACATGCTCTTTGGAAGGATCAGCATGAGTGGAAGTCTGTGGGGCTCATCACGAGTCTGAACTTTCAGCGCAATTTCCGTCGAGCGGAATTGGCGCTACCACCCAGTCGTACAGCTGTATTAGCTCTGCATCACAACCTGGCATGAACGTGTGCCCCACTCCGGCAGTAACGTTAATACCGTCTGGTGGAAACTGTGGTGAAGTAAGACTTTCAGTGCTAATAGCACTACTGCTGGCGTTCTCTGGAGCTATTAACGCCAGCGGAAATTGCGCCATCGCCAGAACGGGAAGCATGGCGGCGGCCATTTTTGAAAACTCAATCCAACCAAATTCGCCCATTTCCTGCAGCCATTTGGGCCTGAAAGTCAGCAAACATGTCGCAGGAGAGGACTCGAGGTAAAGTGCCTGAAAACCGACTAAGCAAACCCAAATTCAGTGAGTGAGAACTGATGGTCCTCACTGATTAGGTTGTGACCCACTGCAAAACTGTATGGCAGCAGGCAGAGGAAGACATTGGGCCAGTGCAGGACTACCATCTGGTATGCCATCAGCCAGAAGGTGACATGATGCTGAGGACTGCAGAACGCGGTGGAACAACCTCAGGGTCAGGGTATGGGGAGTCCTGTCCCAACACCACCAGGAGGTCTGGGTAACTGGAGATGAAACTGTCCATTGTGGTACATGAGTAACCACAACACCGTGCAGCAATCACACATGTTGCGTGCCCAGTTGACCTGCCCCATGTTGGTATGGCAGACAAGCCCCATGGAAGTACATGTCCCCCTACACTGACATGGGCATAGCTAGCCAATCACTGAACACCACAGCGCATCACTGCTGACTGCACATCAGTCCCCTTAGAGACATGTCACTGTCATAGACAAAGCCACTAACACAATGTGTGCGTCACCTGGGGAGGGGCTGTAGGGCCATGAAGGGCCAGCAGCATACATGCCATGCATCAGCAGCCCCAGCTTGGACACCCTACCTTGCCCTCCCCACAGACGGGCCAAATGCCTCCTGGCCATGTGTCACACACACATGGCTGCAACCATCCTCACTATGCTGTGCCCACATGCAATGTCCCCTGACCCCATGCCCACCTGCCCAAATGTGTGGGGTGCCACTCTGTACCATAGCAAATGTGTTATGCCAACACACATGAAAGAACCATACCTGACCATATTTCCTACGTCCCCCTACAGGCACACAAGCATCGGAAGATAACGCAGGGGGCAGGCCCATCGCGAGAATAAAATTAATATGTTGCCATTGGTTGAAAACATGAGCTAATTATGAACAGAAACAAAAATAAGTTCTCACAATGTATACTGTATTAAGATGTACATATGTGCGTTTTCTTGCCGGTCCGCACAGACAAAGCCAGCAACATGGGCCTGCTGCTGCTTTCTTGTTGTGAACTTTTTGGTTTGTGTTTTGTTCACTGACACCCTGACCTTGGTTTAAATTTGTGGAGCAAATGGATACAAATGTGTCTATGAAACGCATTTTGTTTTTTGTTTCTGTCCATTAATAGAATTAATGGAATGTTCCATGCAACAAGATTGATTTAATTTTTTCGGGGATGCTGCACATTTATCTGTTCAGCACTGTGCTGTTTTTATGAAGAACTTTCATTAACTCATTAACAGTCAAAAAGTTAAAGTATGTGAAATATATTTGTCAACATTTAGTTCGAATGGCGTTAGTACTCTGTTTTATAAAGAGTTCATTAGCAAACGGTTGACATTTTGATTATTAGCATTTTTTTCTTTGTAAGCATTCAGCATTTCTGTTGCTTGTGTTATTCATGTTGGTAAGTGTATGAATATTTGTGCGTGCATGCACAGTGCACAATTTTATTTATTATTTTTTTTTTTCCAACACCCTTTCAAAAATGTCATCCCATGGTGAAACACTATGGTGTATAGCCTGCTATGCAAGGACCTATGGCCTTGAGTCCGAAGTCCAGGCCCTGCTCTAGAAAGCAAGATTCTGGAGTGGTTGCACACTGAACAGTGTCCAAATAAGGTCACTTCTAGTGTCAGGGAGTTAGTATCTCGGCTCACTTCTTTTGTATTGGTGGGTTCCCGTCCTCTGAAACTGTACTTTTTTGCATGATTACTGTTCCTTGGGTGTACCACCGCCTGGAATAGAGAGATGGCATCCAGTAGTTCTTGGATCATTTGTGTCTTCAGGGGTCTGCACTGGGCAGATGCATCCCACTCACTTCCTGCTCTATGTGGGTTCTTCCCGATGGGGTTCCTCCCAACCTCCACCTGTGTTCTAACTTTTGGGTTATGCTGACGGCCTGCTCACTGCCACCCTAGTGGGAGCCCATAACCCAGTCTCTCTGGACTTTCTCTCTCTGTTCCTGGGGATATAGTGCGTCACTCAGCCTGCCAATTATAGGGGATATATTGCTTTAACAACCTTCCTACCAGTCTCTCTAACCACTACCAGCTTCTATTCTCAGGTCAATAGGTCTCCTGCTTTAGCCAGAAGTCTCAACCCAGCATCTGGTTGCCTGGATTCAGCCACCTCCTATTTGCTGCCTCTAACTCTGGTGACCTCTGGTATAGACACCACCGTTTCTACACCCATCTGCTCCGGCTCTTCCTCTTCCTCCTTCTCTTATTCCTGCTCCTCTGGCACCCTCTCCATGCTAGTACACAGTCCACTTTCTAACACAGCTTCAGGAGGTCTGCCCCCTTGTTATATTGTGGATCATAGGGTGTTTTGACTGATTCCCTGAACCATTAGTCTTAGGTTTCCCTATACTTCACAGAGCCATGATCCTTGCACCTACTGCCTCAACTTGTGGTAGCCCACCCCTCACCTCAGATAAGGGCACTTTTGGGATGTTTGTCTAGCCCCTGCGTGAATCTGTCACTTTGGAATCAGGCAGGTGGATATCAAGACTGCATCCTGTGCCAGGAATACAGATGCCTGGTTTGTGGTTAATGTGCTCATCTCTCTGTGATTCTGCTCAGTTGCTGATGATGGTGGATAATGGATAGTAGTGAACCGGGACAGCCGACCCGGCCCTTTAAGACGAGGTAGCAATACTTTGAGATGAATGGGGATGCAGAAGATACGCAAACATCAGTAATCAATACAACTCAGGAAGTTGACAAAGTTGACTGTTTTAATGTCAATTATCTAAAACGGGGAGTACAACAGACGTCTCACAGCATGATCTCAAAGCAAGTTATAAAAAACATCATCTTTATAGGACGTATTAACATACGTCATCCTACGTGGTAAACTACAAAAACCTAGTGGCAAATGTGATCGGCTTAAGGGGAACATCTAGGTATACGTTCCATACTAGTATAAGAAAGTGATAGGCTCCTTTAACGTCAGGTGGGACTATTAAGCCCACCCTTCAAACGGGTCACTATGAACGTCACCAAATACACGTCGTCTCATTGGCTACACAAACCATAGGCCTCTTAATTACGTGGCCCCCTACAATTGGTTGGGACTCTTACATCCGTCAATACTTTTCCACCTACGTTAGCAGCATGCAGGTTGGACTTCCAGGTGCTGGTGCGCTGGTCACAACAAAAGCTTCCCACCAATTGGCATATCATCTATCATCACCTCCGTGAACTGCACGTCAATTAAGGTTTGGAACTTGGCCTTGGAAATGTTCTTTTGCTCTGGAGAATACAGGGGAGTAGAGGCACGCTCTGCCTCTCTGCGTAGGGGTGGTTCGTCATGTTTGTTCAGTTCCATCCATGTGACTGAAGACCACAAATTTGAACTCTGGTGCATTTAATACTACTATTATGAACCTGACGTCTTCCTTGTTTTCGTTCATGTCTTCTGAACAGGCGTTTCATTCTTTCACACGATTGTAACTAATGTCTGCTCATCGCTGTCCTATAAGACTGTGGCTTCTTGGCGATGATCCATCCTCGCCTTTCTGAGATTCACTTCTGTCATTCAATTGTTTTTCAACTGTGACACACTGAAAAAGGCCTTCCTTCTCTGGTCCAGCTCTGCTATGATATGTAGTGGAATCGTTCATTCTTTATTTAATGATAGTCGCATGCCGCAATCTATTCACTACTTAGCTAGCCCCAAGATTACTTAATCTGCTTGCATTTCTTTGCATCTGTACACGTGTAAAATAACTTGATATCTTCATCGTTTCTGTAGCATATGCCTTTTCATCTCGAGATGCTTGAAGTGGGGGTACTTGGCTCCTTCTCTACAGTAGTGGTTTGGGGTCACATGCTGAGTGCCTGGTTACTATTTTTGCCATAGGTTTTGTTGTGAGAACCGCTATCCATCCTGTGCTTCGTCTTTCTGTACCTGCTAACCCGGTTCAGACCATATGACTAGTATTTCTTTCTCTCAGCCTCATGTCTGTTTTTCTGTGTGTGCCACTGAGGTTTCCAACTCTATGGAAATCTCTGCCAGGACTAGGTGAGCTGCTGGGCATCCCCCATTTATGGCCTCCATGGGCCACATCATGGATAAGAGGATTCCTCATGGCCCTAATAGTTCTGCACCGCTCACCGACATGGCCAAAAGTGAATTTGTCACATGTTATTCAACAACTAAGGGTTTCCAAACATTACTATAGTTCATAAGCCATCGGAGTATCATGAATCACAACTAATGCCATCTCAGAGTATTCCTCCTTCATCATGTTGACCTCCAGTGCTGATTTTCCCCACCCACCATCTGCATGGGTCCGCTTCACAACATGCAGCCAGCCATGGTGAACCTTGGGCACAGTGCCTCCTTGTGGAATTGGCTGGTGAGGGGTCAGGGTTTATTTCCAGTTTCCATGTATTGGTTGTTGTCCTGAAGGTTATATACAAAATCAAATGCATCACCTGCAGATTCCACATGATCATTCCACCAGGTGTCTGCCTCACTACTAATGCAGGCGTGGGGGGTTCTATCAGGAACCTCATGTTACCAGTGTTTGAGTCGTCACATCACTGCAGCACCCCCGCCTCTGGACAATGCATTCCTCAAGGTGTTCAGGTTAAGGCTAAAGCAGTCTAGATATGTACAGTTTCCCACAGAGGAACCAGGCTTCATTACACACAGGCAGTCTCCTGCTGCTGTCGTGCATTGAGGCAGCTGCTCCTTCCAGTATTTTATTTATTGGATGTTTGTGGTATTTCACGGCATGACCTTGCCACACTGCCAAACTCTGGTCTTCCACAGTTCACTGGGAGGCCAGTTTCCACTCTTATTCCCCCCCCCCCCCCACCTCCAGCTTCACCCAGCATCTGATTCACTGACCCTTGTATTTGAGACTGGGCGTTGGGCACAAGGAGCAAATTGGCTGCCATCTTGGATCCTCAGAAAGCAGCTCAGGAGGCAGCGTTTTCAGTTATTTTTCTTGTTAGAGTAAGGTGCTCCAAGGTACATTTTGTTAACCCTATAATCACTAGTAGTTCTCTTCAGTTGACCTTCTCCTTTGGCATGGCCGCAATGCAGCATATGAATGGTGGCGACTATACTGAGCGCAGAGAAGGAACATCCTCTCAGCAGCCTAGCTGGCTCTGTCCCCCAACCTCCAAACCCTTTTTGTCATTTGAACTACCTTTGATGTTCCCCCTGCTTTGGACTTGAAGGTGGGCAAATGCGTTGGCTATATAAAAGCAAAACACTATTGGCTTTGGCAGTGCTTGCGTTTCCAGACTATTTAGAAAGCCTTGTTTCTGATGTGTCCCAAACCTCATCACCATTCTGTTGCATAGTGACCAGGGGAACAAGTTGCAAACTTCTAGCAAGCCATAAATAGTCACTTGCACCTCAACTCTACACGTACACACAGCACCCACTTTCTTACTCACCAAGAGTCCATTATCACTAGCCAATGGATCATGGAAAGTGCAAATATTGAGCCCTTATATTTTCAGTATGGATTGCACGTGTAGCGTTTGGACAATGCCAGCTGACTCTCCATTGTATTTGATGCTGGTTCAGGTTTTTTTCAGTGCTGTGTACTAGAAGTGTGTAACATGGGAATTATATGACATGATATACCATGTCATTGTGACATGACACCACACACCATGATATAACTTCATAGTGATGCAATATGGTATACCATGTCATTGTGACATGACACCACACACCATGATATAACTTCATAGTGGTGCAATATCATATCACGTCAATACTGTCACCTGACATTTAACAACTTGCCCTATAACAGGGCTAATATCAGAAATATTTGAACATTGTGTTGGGGCTTTAGTTGACAATAGAGGTGCAATTAACCTATGTGTGCTGTCTTGGTGCTTGCATGAAGATGGACATCGCTTTGGTGCTTCCCACTGTGGAAATCCTGATTTTTGCACCAGTGCAAACCCTGCTATATTTATTTTCATTATTTGTGTTTTATTTGAATGTATGTAGCGCTTTACATCAAAATGCTTAACACATTAAAATGGTACATTAAATGATTTCAATTTAGGAGGAGAGAATATAGTCTGAGGCGAGAGCAGCAAAGAGTCAGACGAAAGAGAGTGAAGACAGATCGGTAGCCTGTTTCAATGTAACGGGGCCAAGAGAGAAAAGGAGCGAAAGCAGGACTGGGCACATGGAGAACAAGGGACAGTAAGGAGGAACAGAGATTGAGAGTGAGTAGGAGACCAAAGTGATTCAAGGGAAGAGATATATGGTGGAGGAAGGTTCTGAAGAAACTTGGACTAAACAAGGAAATTGAATTTGAGGCGGGAGTTAAAGGAAACCCAGCAAAGGGATGAAAGTGCAGCAGATAGTCATGAGAGAAGAGGGAGAATAATGGACAGATGAGTTATTGTTGGATCTTGGAGGACTCCGGTGCAAAACGGGAAGGCCAAAGAGAAGAAGGTAGCGATAGAAAAGGTGTGGTAAAATGATGGAGGATGTTAAGAGATTCGAGGCATGGAAACATTCCTCTGGCACTGCAACCACCTCCAATCCAGTCACTGCTCTGAAACTAAGACCATTGCAAAGTGATTCATGGCAAACCCAAGTAATAAATAAAATTACGCTGGAATGTGAACACAGGTCATGCATACGCAATAAAAACACGAACTCGGCAGTGGCCAGACACTGGTTAGACAAAAGGCACAATCTATCACAGATACGGTTTCTAATATGGAAGTAGTGAAGAAATTAGAACCAAATGAACACCTCCATAAGCGATTGGACAGAAGGGAATGCTTCTGGATAGACTGGCTGGGAACACTTGCACCAAAGTGCTTGAATGAAGAAGTGAACTGGGCTTGTTTTATAACATCATGAAAACTACAAGATTTAATAACAAACAGAAACACTGCGAGAACTGGGAAAACTGGCTGAGTACTTTTAATATGCACAGAATCTTGGATATGAGCAAATGAGCTATGTCCTGAGAACATCATGTGATAATGAGCAAGTACAGATTAGATCTAATGCAGCCCTTTTTTTGGGCACCGGTTATTCACAATTGGTTTCATAATGAAATAAACTGAGTTATACGCACATACACATAGGCACCATAATGGAGAGATGGACACGGGAGTATCCTAGTTAATGTAATTTCCACATAAACTAATTAGAACATTTTGCTCTAAGATTTGGTCAATCTCGTAGTCTGCACTGGACACACAGATGGACGGGACACAGAGAATTATACAGGATGAACATACGGACATAGGAGATCTTTAAAGGGAGATGCATCTTAGATTAGACATGCATATATGCGCAGGTCATAATGCATAACAAGATTAACAGCCGTTAATATTCTATCATCACGGGGAAACATCATATTAATATGTAATCCACCTTTCATGGCGGTCACTTCCCGTGTCCCAGTAATAGTGTCCTAATTAATGGCATGACTTTATAACACTAATTAGTACATTTCACTTAAAGATTTGCTCAATCCCCTAGTCCGCACTTTATACACAGCCAGACGGGACATAGAGAACTATACAGTATTAACATACTGACACAATAGGCATTCGAAGGGAGATGTAGCTTGGACTAGACATGCATATATGCAGAGGACATTGCATAACAAGATTAACAGCTGGTAATAGTTTATCGGCACAGAAAACATTTAATGAATATGGAATTCACCTTAGTCATGGCGATTGCTTCCCGCTTCCCCGTATCCATGGAGATGTGGGACATGAGGTGCCGCCACGTCAGCACATAGGCTGGCGTGTCGAGACGCTTCAATTGATCGCCAACAAGAACAGTACACATAGGAAAGGGAACAACGTGCGGGTGTACAGTTTCCTTTTGAACGGCAGACACTGCTGCAGTTTGAGGTAAGCGACACCGAACGCTTAGAGTAAAGAAATCCATATTGTGTTTGAACGCGGATAGTGATAACATCCATCTTGTTAAAGTTACCAGGATGCAGATTTCGAGGAGATGGAAGCAAACAAGGTAAAAGCCATTAATCTCCCCACATTGTGCGAGTGTCTTCAGTTGAGTTTTTGATGGGATGACGAATGCCAACGACCCTCTTTGTATTTTCCTACTTCTATTTTAACAGAACAGTATGGCCCAGAGATAAAGGTATGATCTGCTTACATTACACGTGATATAACCATACTATCTCACCAGATACTGAATATGTAGGCAAACTTCCTTTGGTTCAACTTTATTCTTACCCTTATTTTCATTTCTCTTTTTTTTGAATTTTGGAACTATTTTGGGAATACCTTATGGACATACTTGGTATGTATCCAATCAACCAATTATGATTTATGTTGTGATCTCATTTTAATTTGATGTGGTGATTTACATGTGACATGGCATATTTATAGCCCTGAAGATGGAGAATCATTCCGAAATGCATAGGCTCTCTGACCATGTATAAGCCTAGAAAATGCTTCTAACAAACGAAGAATTAGTTTTGAGTGACAATAACTCATGATGAATAAAAAGATTAATATTTGCAACAGAAACGACTAGAAGAAGTCTTGATATGTAAAGGCAACTTTCTACAGAGAATTACTAAAGGATTAATGAATATATGTACTTTTTTATAAAGAAAAGGAACTTTGAGTAAAAAGCGCCACACATAGTTGGGTGAATTCACCCATTTTTTTTGCAAGGTAACGGTATGAACGTGTGTCCTGGTGTTTAAGGATCACAACATTCTGGCTGCTCCACTTAGAATAAACTATTCTTCTCACGAAAAAGAGGAATTACATTATATGATAAAGAACACGGTGGTGCCCACCTCTAAACCTCCATTTTCCAAACCCAAGTAATAAACCTGTGATAAAGAGGTCTCCAGAGTGAAGTCTGACACCAGATGCACACCTGGCTGCTTGCAGGCTGGTGGCGGTGGGCTGGGCCTGGTGCTTAAGCCTATCCAAGCAATCATGTAAGCCACAACCAAATGATGCCTTGCTGTTACTTAGATGCATGACAGATTGTTCTTATAGAGGGCATTTTATATGTGAAATCATTTTTTGGTAATTGTTTTAGTTATTGTTTCGACTGTGCCTATTATTTTCCGACCAATAGGACACAACTATTTGTCTAGTTATTTTGTTGATACTGTGCACAGATCTTATATTTTTTTTTATTTGTTTTTAGCTGTGCTCACTACTGAACTACATTTTCCTATTGCCCTAGCAGTGGTGTTAACGTTCCATGCACTTTCATGCATACGGGGCTTATAGGAGTCGCATCAGCGCTTTGATGCAAAGATTTGAATCTGGCCTCGTTGGCTGACCACCCCCTTCTCTCTTTGTGTTGTATCTACTTTGCTGCCTGCTGCATTTCATAATCTTGAAAGTATTAAGGACATTATTTCTTCTGGCCTCATGATGTCAAAACCTGTATACTCCTCTGATGAATTGAATAATCACTATTATCTTGCAATTTTCCAAAGAACCTTTTATAAACTTACCTTGCTTTCCATCCTTGATCCAAAACTCCCCCTAGAATCATCACTGTGGCTGAATCCACTCTCTTAAACATGCAGATACACTCTATGTTAAACTTTCTACAGTGCCCTTTAATGCCAATTTGGCAGTTGTCCATGTCTTATTAATTGACATCTTCGAAATATTATACGTGATATGAAGTTCTTGACAGAGATATGGTTTAAGGACACCCTCGGCCATTCTAAACTTGCTGTTACTCTCTCAGATTACTCGCTCTAATGTCTTCAGAGACATGGAAAAAAGAGAAAAAGCTATTGTTTGACGGCTCTCAACCTGAGACAGCTTAAGGTCTTTAGCTTATCCTTGGGTGAATTGCTTATATGGTAAACTGTCCCTTTCCTACCTGCGTGTTCATTTTGTGCTCTGTGCTTATGTATTGCCCTCCTTCCAATATAAAAGGAAGGACTTGTTTTTGGGAGCAACTTAATGATTTCCTTTTTCTACTCTCTATTGAATACTAAAAAGTGCCTTATGCTCAGTGATTTCAATATATGGGCCAGTAATTAATCAGCCCATAAATGTCTTTAAATGAGGGTCTATCTATGATCTACAGGTTTTCCATTTTGACTACTGGTTCTACTCTGAGCCCACCACCTCGATTAGCTTATATCCATAAATCTCACACTAGCTCTATCTTCTGTAATTGATCTTGATTGGTCTGATCATAAATCTACAGTGACTGCTGTTCTGGATGTTGAAGAGGTCTTACTTCGATATCAATTACTCTGGTTTAGTGATAGTGCTGAATTTGGCCGAGGCAATTGACATGCTGGATCACCAGGTTCTCCTCCAGAGACTGCCCTCTGTTGCCAGAGTTTTAAACTCTGCTCTCGAATAGTTTGCCTTGTTCATCATGGGCTGTAGTTTCGGCATTAATTTAGATGGTCTGACCACCGACTTTATCTCCAAATATGGTGTCCCTCAGGGATCCGCTTTCTCTGCTACTGTTTAATATGTACTTTCAGCCATTTCATGACTTATTTAATAAGTATGATGATAAATGTCATTGTTACGTGGATGACACTATTCTTCAAACTCACAGGGTGCCCTCCATCAGACAACAACATCTTGTAAGTCCAGACCTGGAGGCAATGCAAGTGGCCCAGTCTTAACACCACCAAAACTGAGCCGATGGTTCATCTTTGTAGCCACTCACTATTTTTGACATCTCAATATTCTTCTTTCCAGCTAAATTCCTATGACATTACAACATTTAACGAAATCCACACTTCAGGGATTTATTTTTACGCTACTGGACTTCTTTACTCACATTAGTCAAAACATGAGTAATGCCTCTTTTTATCTGAGACCTTTCAAACTGATTCGACCATACCTTTCTTTTGACCATCCGTCAATTATTGCCCACACTATTATTGGATTAAAATTGGTATACTGTAACAAGTTCTATTCTTCGTTACCTAAATCTCTCTATCATAAGTTTTGGATTTTGCAGAACAATACAGCTAGAATATCAAGCTCACCTGAAACCGTTCTTAAATCCTCTTAAATGGCTGCTGATCTTAGCTAGAATTAGAATAGCCACTCTGGTAAGTGTCTTTATGGAAAATCCCTTATCTATATTGCAAATGGACTAAAATGTTATACCACTGATGGACCTCAGGGGGCAGCTACATTTAAACTGTGGCCTGCTCTAGATTCAGGCTTAACTCGGCTTGTGGCAGAACTTATTGTGAGGGGTCAGTAATGCGAGGTGGACAACTGCTTGTAGTTCTCAGAATTCGACATTTAATGTTAAACAAAATTGCAAAGAAAACCTAACTAATCCTACCCTACCAGGGGATTACCTACCTAGTCTAGGATCTAAGGGAAAATCTCCTAGCATACACAAAACTGGCCCTCGCAATAAACAACAAAACAAAGCATTGACAACATAAATGAAAGATTACCAAATAACCAATGTCTCGGATGACCTCTACTTGTCCTGGGTAGATCTCGTTCCCCATGAATGTCCAACGTCCATTTATTCCAAGGAAAAATAAAGTCTAAAATCAGTTTTTGAACTGTTCTTCAATCAAACGAAAATCCACCGGTAACAGTTTTTCGTTTGTTGAAAAGTTCCCTTCCCAAGTTCCACAAAGAAAACTGCACCAATGGTAATCCTGGATAACCTCCTTCCAGGATAAAATGGATAAAGTTCAAAACAAAAGTACAATTTCTGCTTTAACAAAACTTCTTCTGCACCCTCTGCAGCGTCTTTAATATAACTTGTCAGGATGCTTCTTTTAAGGGGGTTGCTTTCTCCTTGTCAACTTCCTTCTGCCAATGATACTATGGAAGCAGGCTCCGTTGCCTCAGTCTACTACTACTTCAACTACATTCAAGTAGAAATGTTCTGACAAAATGATGGACAGCCACAGTTCTTCTGCTGCAGCTTGATACTTTGAAATTATATTAAGCTCTAAGACAAGACTCTTCGGCCTCTACAGGTATTAAAGGCACTCTTCATTCCTGTATCGTAAGAAAGGGCAACCTCTGTTCCTCTTCTGTCTTACATCTAACTTAAAATCTGCCTTGGCTTCTAGACTGCTTCTCTCTCTCAACGGTCTCACCTTCACAGATTATTTTTTTTCAGTTCTTTTAACATGCACCCTGCTCCCTTCCCCAGCTTTATGCACGCATTCTGGCTTCCAGTAGTTATCCCAAAGCTGTATTGCCACTCTTCCAGCCTTGGATAACCTTGTCACTCTTGTATCGGAGGACTCTGGATTTATAACAGCTTCAACAACCCCACAACATAGGTTTTCAGGTCTTAATTGGGCTAGTTTCACTTTAGAATGGATCTGCCTACTGTCTTGGGCAATGCTTTTTCTTTTCGTGACTTCAGCAACTTCTACAACTACTAGATAATTGTTCTGAATGTTTAGAAACAAACTTATGTACACGCAATCTCTTTGTTGTAAAACCTCCACTTAAAGACTTGCACTCCCCTTTGTTTGTGCAGCGCTCTGCTTTAATGTGGATCTGGAAACAGTTTCATACATGCAACCTCCCTGATGTTGAATCGTCTTCTAACATTTCGGGAAAGTCAACTTCTACTTCTTTAAATGGTTACCGGCAACATTCTCCTTCTTAATAGGAGACACGAAACCCCTCCGATAATGTTTTAAATGCAACAATGGGGGACAAAATAAAGCTTTTCTTTCTACGCAAGCACTGGATAAGCACGTGATACCATTCTCTGTGATAATTGCTTTCCCACGACCACAAACAACTTTACTCGCTTCTACTTACACGCAAGCGTTAATTCAGCCGGTTACAGTTACCGGCAAGCTGTTTTGTGTGATTTGGAGTACAGAGCTTCATTCACTGGCACCAAGTCACATCGGTTGCAGGCTGCTTCCACTTCCCGACTCTTTATTCTGCTATTACTGATATGGGCACTCTTGGGACCCACACCCCTCTGCAGCACGGGTGCTTCCGATACCGCCTCCAAAATGGAGAGTCTTCCTTTGTCCAGCTTCCCTCGGCTTGCTTCTGCACATGGGCCTTGGGTAGGATGCATGGCTTCCGCTCAGCACTCATAGCAATTAGGCACAACTGGAAATACTGCTAGTTTTTCCAGTCTCTTCCAATGCAGCCACAGCCAAACAAGGTTTGTGAGCACAGGACCAACTCGGAGCCTGCAGGCGGAATCTGCTCTTCTCTTGCTCTGGAATCCCTTCTGTAGTCGCACTTCCTAGTGAACTGCTAGCCTTGTGCTCCGCTTCTTCTGCTGCTGCTGACCTTCCAGTTCCTGCTTCTTTCTACTGCCTCTTCTTGCTGCAGCCTTTAATGCATCTCAGGGTGAGGCAATTGGCTTCAGGTGCAGGCCCTTAGTTAATTGCCTGACCCTGCCAAAGGCTGTTAGATCTGCACGCCTAACCTGTACCTCTGCATGCCTCTTCAGCCCTCTTCTTTGTCACAGTCCCTGAGGGATTCTGGGACATGTAGTCCATTTTAGGGAAATTTGGGTTTTCTGTTGCTTTACTGTTTTTTTAACAGTGATTTTACCTCCCCTGATATTATTAGAAGAGGGATTATAGGGTTTAACTTTTTTAGAGACAGATTGGACAGGAAAGGCCACATTTCGGCATTCGTTTTGGTATACCTTTGGCATTGGGGAGGATATGGGATTTCAGGGGTATAAAAGACTTGTTCATTGGATATAACCCTTTGTTGTATTACACCCTTGGAGTTTACCCTTCCATCTTTTAGTAGGAGTTTGAGATGTATCAAAATGACAATAAGTCAATTCCTCCTTCAACCCAGTGTTAAGAGTATCCTTCTCCAAGGAGAAATACTGTCTCATCCTGCGAAATCCCCCCACCGCCCTGGGCCTTCTCTCCACCCAGGTGATCCTCCCACAGTACACCGCTCCCAGGATTGGGATCTGGAAGTGTTTGCCCTCTCCTTGCCACCTGGGAAGAGATTCTAAGCAGGTATTTAGGGGGGGGGGGGATCCACCAAATTCTCCACGTTTTTCTGTGCAATGCTCTAAAATTTTCAACAAACGCCTACCACCCCCCCGCCCCCAGGTCTAAACCACATTTAGGAAAAACTAAGCTTGGTGACTGTGCCATTTTGTTCAACTTTGTCTTGCAGCGCCACTATGCTAGTGAGTTTGAGCACTTTAGAGTATTTAATGCTTAGTCAAATGCTGGTTGCACCCTTGTTGCCTTTTGAGGCCAAGACCATGAAGGGGAGCCTTGGAGTCCTTTCTTATCGGTAGCATGAGGTAAAACCTACTTGGCGATTGCATTTAAGGCTGTGCAGTGGTTCATTAAGTGAACATAATGGGAGCCCACCATAATAGGAGGCTAACGGCAACTGGAATTTGTGTGCAAAGTGTGCTTAATTTAAATTGGCCCTGGTGTAGGAAGTGGGCTTAATGGTAATTGGGCAATATCTGTGAGCATGAGGTAATTTGATAGCTGGTGATACTGCAAAGTGCTGTTGTGCCTAATGGGTTTTCTGGAATACAGCAATGACGTGCTACTCTAATAAGGATTAATGTGAATCGGAAATTATGTGCTAATTTCGTTCAAATCAAAATATGATGGAAACAATTTGTTCAACAACATTTTCTCTATATGGCACTTTATTATCACTTACATTTTCTTTTAACTGTAACTTTCTAGAATCAGTTATTGTTTTTCTACCATTTCACCAAATCGGTGCAAGCATCTATTTTGTGAGTACATAAGGCTGTACGTTTAGAATTTGTGTAATTGTTTTGCTTGTGACATTTACATAAACAAATTTCACTTATATTGTGCGGAATCTAGGATAATATTCTGGTAACATGCACAACATTTTGGCTATTGCTGGAGTCCAGACTAAAGAAAATAGATTTCCTCTTTTGGGGGTGAAAAGGAAGGTGAATTTTCTTCACAATGTTATTTATTATAATGAAATTTAGGAAGGTTTAATATGGACTTTCCCAAATGTGTACAAACCTGGGCACCTTGGTTGAAAAGATCTTCCACTATTAAAATGAAAGCTATAGGGCAGAAAGACAGAGTAGTAGGAAGCGTTAGTAAGGTAAAGGGGACTATTTTTCAAGAAAGGGCACCTGGTTACATCCCTGCTCTACCCAGGTGGGTCAACATTTATCAAATACAATTGAGCAAGGTGCTATGAACCCATGACACAACATATACTACTTCTGATAGTGAGGCTACTTATAGATGGTAGCAACAAAAGGTTGCAAGTGAAACAAATTTAATGCATCAAGCAGATATCACAAATGTTATTCAGTTATATTTTGGAAAACATATTTTCGAAATACCATTTTGTCACAATTTGCCTAATTTTTTTTTTCTTCGAGTGTCAATAAAAAAAAAAAACGGGGGGTTGGGGAGGGGAACCCCGATATTAAAAAAAAAAAACATTCGAAAATTGTTTTTTTTTCGGCAATTTTGTGCCGACAAAATGGCATTTCGAAAATATGGCATTTGAAAAAGTCACTATAAAACCTCACAAATATGTAAAAAAAGACCTAGGACATTCAATAAAATATATATAACTTACATACAACAATGAATAAATACATGTGCCAAAATAACTCCTTTTGGACAATGTTATCAATGATCGTTACAAACTTCAGGGTCCCTTACAAGGGATACCATATGGAAAGTGATTTAGGATAACATGTGGAAAGTGTCTGGCAGAAGCAGGATACATTTGCTCGTGCTAGGCTGGTTCCTGGATATCCTCACGCAGCCCATCGGGCGGACACCTACAATCAAGGTGAATCTTCCACCAAAGTGGAGCCTAGGACCGGCCTTCCTCCTTTTTGAAAAATTGTTTTCAACACAGCAATCTAATCTGGATCACACCGACCGATTTATTATTATTTCCCCCCCCCCCCTCCGCCCCCCCTACAGCTACATCACTTTCCATATGGTATCCCTTGTAAGGGACCCTAAAGATTGTACCCGTCATTGATAACATTGTCTAAAAGGAGTTATTTTGGCACATGTATTTATTCATTGTTGTATGTACGTTATATATATTTTATTGAATGTCCTATGTCTTTTTTTACATATTGATATCTACTTGATGCATTAAATTTGTTTCATTTGCAATCTTTTGTCGCTACCATCTAGAAGTAGCCTCACTATCAGAAGTAGTGTATGTTGTGTCATGGGTTCATAGTACCTTGCTCAATTGTATTTGGTAAGGTAAAGGGGAGACAATGCGAAATGTCCCTATGTTAAAAATAAAGTGCACAACGCAGGGGATGGGGAACATGAACTGGATGGTAGGAAGGCAGACAGGCGGTAGAGTTGGGGTGAGAAGAGAAGAGGGCAGTGAAAGGAAACACTTTCAACAAGACAAACCAATGTAATGTACCAAGCAAATACATATCTTCAAACTTACATTTTAAAAAAAAGAATTAAAGGCATGGCAATGCGCAGTGCACCAAAAGGTACATTTCTGAACTTTACCTTTTGGATATCTGATTTTCAAACAAACTTAAGACCTGAAGAAGTCATTGATTTTTTTAAAAATTTTTTATTTATTATGCGCTTATACACAAGTGTTTTCAAAGCGCAACCATGCATGGGAGGCAGGGGCATAGACACACAAAATCTGGGGGGGCACAGGGGACACCTTTGGGACTTTGCTAAAGACACAACATAACCCAGTCCAAACCGCCAGAGGGTCGAATGCCAGTCCTTAAAGCAATTTAAATATGTGTTCTATGTTCTTAAAAAAAAAAAAAAAAAAAGAAAAAAATGCTGACAGTTTTAAAAACAAAGTCGCACTTCCAATAAGTTTCAGCAGCACAAAAGCTCTTTATAAATACATTTTTAGCAAAACAGTGTAGAAATAAAGTATTTATGGACTACTAAAACTAAGTTTCAAGCATTTGCGATTTGACAGGAGGGGTTTTAACTAAGCAAAGTACTATTCATCTTTTTGAAGCTCTCTGTCTAACTGTTGTAAGGGGCTTTATATTATTATTTTGTTTTGTTGCATCCTTTAGTTTCCCAAGCAAATTATGTTGCTATTGCTTGTATTTCTACCAGATGCAGGATATCTTTATGTATTGCAGAACAATATAATTCAGTATTTTATGAGATATACTTGAACACAGTCAGGTTTTCTGTCATCGCAAAACACTAACCCTTCTCTCAGCCTCAGAGAAAGAAACTGGAACAGTTAGGCTTCACCTGTGCAAAGAAAGATGTTTGTCTGGGAAGAATCCTTAGAAACATATCTACACGTTTTGGGGCTAAAGCATACTTGTGGATGCTTGATAAGATGATGAATTGTGCAGAGAAGAGGGCATATTTGATTTCTGGGTATTTCACCATAATTTCAGTGCATCTCCCTGGTTAGTGAAAGAGTGGAATGGAAGAGTTCAGAAGGGGAAGTGGGGGAGGGTGAAAGAACGGAGTAGTGGATAGTTGCTGAGAGTCGTGGAAAAAAGGTGTTCAGGGAGGAGGAGCATTTAAAAGGGCGAGAGCGGTATAGATAATGTCCCAAAAAAAGGTTGACAGATTAAATTACTCATTTGGCTATTAGCATGCCTGCTGAACATTTTAGACTCCACTTAGAGCAAGCACTGGCAAAGAAAATAGTGTTGGCCTGACGTATAAACATTTTATATGCATTGGTGTTAATCTCCTGGTACCCATGCTAATTACCAGCTATCACATCATAGGCCCATAAAGTACCACCATTTGCCAGGTATGGGCATGATGTGCTCTGCTACTCGCACCATGCACCATATATTTCTACCCTGTACCAAGTAATGCAATGAAAAGCCCAAGTACTTACAATTGTAATTTTTTCTGTTCAGAATCCAAGGTACACATACCATCAGCAGGTATTGGCATCAATACATCGGGTTCAGGCACAATTACCATCCAATGCTTAGGTACTCAATCGATTATAGCCAGCGTCCACGATGCCCACTTAGAAGGCAGTGCCGGATTCCATTATGTCCATTTAGCAAAGAGGTTACTGGCTACATTGTGCCCATTTAGCATAGCAGTGCAATATTATGTTTTACTCAATTATGATGTTAATGCAAGGTTACATTATATCTACTTAGCACAAAAAGACTAGATACCAATATGCCAACTTATCTTATGCAATGGCAGATTCAAATATGCCCAACTAGGACAGTGATGCCACATTGCATTATTTGTAGTTTTGACAGTAGAGCAAGGTATCATTATGAACACCTGCACTGTACGCGCAGACTTCAGTATGCTTGGATAGCTCTGCTCTTCTGCATATTCTGTAGGGGCTGTATGTGTGTGGTCCAGTTGGATGTAGGTGTGTGGTGCTGGGGGCAGCTGGAGTGAGCAGTGCAGTGCTTGGGTTCTGTATGCACAGTAGGGTGAAGTATGTGCATTGCTATGCTAGGGGCAGTGTGAAGTGTTGTGTTGGAATGCTGTGTGTGTGCAGTGTGGTGATGTATATATGCAAGGGTGGGTGGTGTGGGCATAATTGCAGTGGGGTGGTGTGTAGACACTGCCCTGGGTTTATCCTCAGGGCTTTGTGGTGTGGGTGTGCAGTAGGGTGTACACTCCGTGATGGGCAGTTCTGCTTATGCAATCCTGGAATGTTTATTGCCAAAGCATACTTGGGCATGCACCTGCTACATACTTGGAAATTAAATGAGTTTCTTAATGTTGACCACATCTCAGAATGCATGTCCTTTCAATGTACCTAATTAATCAAAAAGAAATGCATTCAAGTGTTATTCTCACACTTTTTAAAGATGTTCTTGCTTTGCCAACTTTCAGCCAAAATGAAAAACAAGCATTGGCAAATGCCAACAGTTTGGGCATTTGTATAGACATTGGAAAGGCACTTGCCAGGGACTGCTGTAGTGGTATCAACTGGCCATTGATGACAGCAGGTGCAACATTGTGAGAATACCTGGGCATCTAATAGCAGTGCTTGACACATGCCAAATACTTAAACTGAAGCCAAAATTGGTGGTTTTTCCAATGCTTGTTTTTCTTAGGACTTCAATGAAGGGCATCCATAATGCTTACAAATGGAGTGGCTGAAGGCAGAATTGGTTAAGACATTTCTACTGCATTAGTTGCACGTTTAAAGCTCCAAGAAGTAATTAACTCTCAGAAGGTTGCTTTGAAAACGCATTGGCAGGAACTTTGAGTGTAGATGGCAAGGCTTGATTAAAGCAAGCTCACAGATGGTCATAGAGATTAGTGTGGCCATGGGCAGTCAATGGTGGGCAAATAACCAAGCAGCACCTACAACCTTTGTTTCCCATCTCATATGCCACTTCTCTCTAGCTGTACTCTAATGCAATAGTTGTGGCTTATAGGTGGCGCAAGGCCGAGGGTGGATCATTAGAAAAAAATCAATGGGTCAGATTTTTAAAACCTTTTTGACGCACGTGAGATGTGCTGAAGCATCTCCTCACTTGAGCCAAAAAAAAGGAGAAGCGCATTTCACAAGGGTCATCTGAATGAGTGCGACCTAGATGCACTCATTCAGATGCCCTTTTCCCCCCTTTGTGCATTTGCGTAAATAACAGGGAATCTTAGGGTATTTAAATGCCCTGGAATGAGTGTTCCCCCCCCCCCCCTCCGCCGTTGGAAGAAGGTGCAGTGAGGAGGCGCAAGTCATGACAGGGTCATTTCTCACTCTGTCATGATTGTTTGTTTTAAATGTGACAGCCCTGGAAATCCTCAACAAAGGCACAGAGGATCTAGACAAACACAAAGAAACAACCAACCCCAGCAAACTAGTAGATAACCCACACACCTCACCAACACTGATATCCAGGAAAAGTATCCAACAAAGAGTCCTCCAAAGCGTGCATGCTACACTGCAGACTGTTTAACGTATGATCTATGGCAAAACACCAAACGGAAATTAACGACTTTGTTAGCGAAGGTGGCATTGACGCCCCCTTCCTCACAGAAACATGGCTATCCGACAACTATAAAGTAATCGCTCATGGAGCCATACACGGCCACTAGAAAATAATACAAATAAAACGGAGATGGCAGATAGGAGGTATTGCCATGGCAAACAAAAACCAAATCAGCTCCACATATTTATCTTCAACAGACAAAAAACAGAGAATCACTCTGTCAACCACAAACTTGGCAAACAATCCAACATACTCTTCCCTACTCTTCCTTCTTATCTAGAGACTGCTCACCTTCGTCCTCATAATTCACTGATGCCCTAGCCAGCATAGCCATAAATCATGATAACATAATCCTTCTGGGAGATTTCTACATTTGGTGTGAAAGAAAAAACAAAAACAAAACCAAAACTGACTCCATCGGCACACTCCTGGAAATTATCCTTCTCAAACAAATGGTGAACAGACCCACCCACAGATCTGGACACATCTTTGACAGAATATTCTTCAGGGATGGACTCTCCACTACTGCCCCACTGATACCAATCATCTGGAGGGACCATCATATAATCCCTTTCAACGTTAGAACACCAACCCGTACAATACCCACAAACATAAAGTAATCAGTGACAAACAAAAAGAAACTGGAAACGGCTTGAGCTAGAAACACAAACCCAACTAATAGAAATCACCAAACCCGATTCCTCTCAACTACATGAAACGACACCAGACACTGTTGAAAAGAACCTTCACACCTGGATCACAGGTGGAGTAGACCATTTGGCACCCTTAAACATTCAAACCCACACTGAAAATATTTACTGGTTAGATGGTTCACAGGAGAACTGTGAGAACTCAAGAAAATAACCCGTAAACTAGAAAAGACGTGAAGGAAAAACTACAAACGACTGGACAAAAATAACTACCAAATACAAATGTATCTATACAGATTGGCAGTCTTCAAAGCCAAGAATGCACATTACGCTGCACGAATCCAATTGTAAACAAACCCCCAATTGGAAATGTACAGAATTATCATGGATATATAAAACCCAAACTCCTGCAGTAACAACACTATACCCTCGCAAATGTTATATGAGAGTATTCCAGACCACCTTGGAGTAAAAATACGCTCAATCCAGGAAGCTGTAGAGGCGTCCAAGAGGACCATTTACAACCCCCCCCCCAAGAAACCACATCTCCAATAACCAGTGCAATATTCACCCAATCACTGGCATAGCTGGGGCCCCGCAGCCCCATTGCTGTAGGGGGAACCCCCCCCCGCTGCCACGTGTCTGGGGGGGGTCACGGTCACTTGGACTTCAAAAAGAAATATTTATTTTTTAAGTCACTCTGCTTTTATGAAGAAATTATATCCGAACAGAAATTATTTCTTCATAAAGGCAGAGTGACTTCAAAAAGAAACTATTTCTTTTTGAAGTTTGATGGCTCCCCCACCACATGACATGGAAGCATCTAGGCAAAAATCGCCCAATACCAACCCAGAAGAACCTTAGGTTCTAGCACTGACCTCCAAAAAGAAACAAAACACTATGCGAAAACTAAACGGAGTGACTTTTTTCTCCATTCTCAAAGCCGAACTATGGACCTCGATCCCAAAGGAAATTAGGATGGCGGAAATCCAGCTAATCGTCTGGAAATGGCTTAAAACCTGGTTATTCAACTCGCCGAGATAAAAACAGATAATGATCACCCTCATGGGCAGGCCATTTCCACCTTGTACAACGTCCAAACCATGGGCAGGCTCTTTATACCTCATACAATGCCCAAACCACATCCACAAAGGCATTGGAACTCTAGCCTCTAGGGACAGAACAGCAAGGACCCCTACAACCGAACACTCCTCAATTCTGGGACCAATGTTTCAAGAAACACGCACACAAATTTGCATAATGGGTCAGGAGGGCCTATGAAACCAAATATCCCCTCTAGATATTTACCCACCCCAGTGACTGTTAACAGTCCCCTACACAATACTTTCTACCATATTAATCTGTATCCCTCCTGTAGTCTCGTCCCGCCAATTCAATTCTAACCTCAAGCCAATGCAAAGGTGAATGGCTTGCAAAAGGAAAACCATAGCATAGCTGCACAATAGCCAGATACCACCCAACATCCTACTAACCACTTCCTCTTCTCTACCACCCGCCGTCACCACACACTTACCACCCACGCCCAGATGGCTAAGGAACCACCCTGCTAAACACCCAAAACTGCACATCGCTCTCAAATCAACTCATAAACCCCAATAGTCTCCAACACTCAACAACACAAACACTGGACCCTGCCCATCTGGAAACAATAAGCATGCAGTGTACAAAACACACCCAGAAAGCACACATGCACAGACTCTAGTTACTCCTGGTTCTGCATGCATCAACCCACCCACTTTACCTTACAGATCCACGAGAGTCCCTGGAGACCATGGAAATGGCAACAGTGTGCAGTATAAATAACTTAACATAACATACCATTTCCATCCCCAAACAGGAACGAATGATTCTTTTTTCCTCAGGGCATTTTGCAGAGATGGGCCCTTTAATGGCCTGTCTTGGTGAAATGCGCATGCAGCAATCACATGGTTGCTGGGAACCTGTCATACATTAGTGTCGGGAGCGCGCTAATGTATGCAAGGGGGCTCAACAAAAATGCTCAGGTCACTTGGTGACTATGGTGATCTGAGCAATTCTGAAAGCAGCAAAATGAAATTTAGTGCATTTGCTGTGCTTCTTTTTTTTGCGCTGTTTTTTGACAATCTGGCCCAATGTCTGACTATACTATCCCACGAGCAAATAATGATTCAATATTTCTCCTTGTTGGAGAACGAAACCTCAATGGTTGAATACTCTGCTAAACTCGTGTTTATTAGTAGGTGACATTTGCATAGAAATATTTAATTAGAAAGGCTTTAATAAATTACAGTTACATACATTGTATTTGTATAATACTTGTTTTACTCTGAACTATACAAGGTACATTTTACTTTGCTGACTTAATACGCCAATCTGTTCACTGTCTTTGAAAAGATTCTCTGCAGATTATCATTGATGTCTGAGATTTGCCCTGCAGCCTCTTACATAAAGGGGGGGGGAGGGGTTGTGACAGCTGTGCATCCACTCATCCCCTATTCTACTGTTACAGTGACCTTACTTTTGCTCCTTAAGTAACCCCCTTTAATAGGAAGAGAAGCACTGCTAACCCACGTTACCGGACCAACATGACTTCCTGCCCCCTTGCGCATCCCCTTGCAATATCTGAAGAGGCTCTCCAAGTCTGCATATACTTGCCAATTTGTCTTAATTGTTGCCTGATGTAGCCCCTTGTATCTAGAGGCGAGGCTTTCCCAACCGGTATATTCGACTGTCATTATTGAACTGTACATATTTGTAATTGCCGCTCCTAGTCCTGCGTTGAGACTGAACCCTACCTACATGTAACTACCTAATGTGACCCTCCCAGTCTTGCGCTGTGACTGAACGGCATCTATATGTATCTACCTAAAGTGACCCATCCAGCCTTGCTCTGTGCCTGAACTGTACCTACATGCAACTATCTAATGTGACCTACCCAGCTCTGCGCTGGGACTGAACTGTACCTATATGTAACTACGTAATTGTGGCTCACCCAGCTTAGCGTTGTGATCAAATTGTACCATCCGTAACTTCCAAAGTTGAATATGCACTTTCTGTAACTAGTGCCTAGATACCTTGGGTTTTGTGCGCTGAAATAAATGTCAAAAATAAATATAAACTGAGCAGTTCATTGCAAGGTAAGCAGTGTCTATATATATTTCAAGCATTTGGAATAAGAAAGGCACATTTCCCAAAAGATGCCCTGCACTGCAATTGGAAAAATGAAGAGCCCTTCTTTCCCCTTGCTCCAGATTGTGGGGGGGATAAATCATATTGTATCCCCCCCTGCCTAAAATTGTGGGGGGGGGTATTTATTGCGCCTGAGCCCCCCCCCCCCCCCGCACCCCCATTTCCTACACCCATGATGGGAGGGGAAGACAAGACAAACAATCTTACTAGGCATGGTACATTCAGATTATGCAGGTGAACAGAAAGAAAGTGTGTGTGGGGGTGGGGGGCAATAGAGACAAGTGCACCCAGTCCCATCAGAACAAGGGTTAAGTGCAGAGAGATACCACTCTCATGGGTCGGAACCGAAGTACAGGAGTGCTGCAGCAAGTGCAGGAGACTGGCGATGAAGGCTTGGACATGTGAATCTGAGGGTACACCACGCAGCCAGTCAGCGAAACTGAGCAGAAGTAAGAGAACAGAAAGAGGTGGTTAGCAGGGGAGGGTGATGAGGCGAAGAGGAAAGTCTTGAGGAGTTTCCGTAGTTTAAGGAGATCCGGCTCAAGATGGAGAGAGACAGGTAGGCTGTTCCAGAGGGAGGCACCTGCAGAGGATAAAGCTGTCCCCCACCCCCTCCCAAGTCTCTGCTTGGAGAAGTGGCTCACCTGCAGAGAATTGAATATTGGAAGAGAGCATTGCAGGTAGAGTGGGCCCATGCCCCAGAAAGCATCGTGGACAATGCAAAGGGTCTTCAACTTAATCCATGCAGCCACGGGGAGCCAGTGAAGGGATTTCAGTGCTGGAAAGATGCAGTCCCTGGGCTTGAGGCCAAGGATAAGTCTTGCGGTTCTGTTCTGGGTGATTTGAAGAGGACGGAGAGTAGAAGTAGGCAGGTTGAGAACAAGGCTGTTGCAGTAGTCCAGCTTAGAGAGGACCTGCGCTCTGTAGACGGTGAGCCTCTGGGGGAAGGTGAGAAAAGGTAGACTACCTCTGAGAAGGTGCAGTTGGTAGTGGGACTTTTTAGAGATGTGCGACTCGAAGGAGAAAGTGGAGTCAAAGATGGGGCGGGGCCCTCACCCCTCGCCCCAGGATTTTTGCCTTGTTGGTAGGTGGAGGTGCAGAGCCAAGGGAGGCTGGCCAGAGAGAAAGCGGGAAGGTGGGAGCAGGGGTCCCGGTGAGGGCAATCTGTCTTACTGGCATTGAGGCAGAGGTCGTTTGCAGCACACCATGATTGAATTGCGGACAGTCGGGTATGAGTGAGGAAGAGGCCGAGGGTTGCCTGAAGGAGAGCTGCATGTCATCCGGGTAACACTGAAAGTTGGAGGTGAAGGTGGCTATCATGTGGGTTGGGGGTGGTGGCATGTAGCTATTGAGAAACCAGGGGGATAGGTTAGATCCCCTAGGGGGACACCGCAAGTAGAGAGCATGATAGGGGAGAGGAAACCTGGGATGGGCGGGCGTAGAGAAAGGTTAGCCATGCCAGGGCCTGATCAGTGATGCCCAGGGTATCACAGGGACGTGCAATCAGGGTGCTGTGGTTCACCGTATCAAAGGTAGTGGAGAGGTTGAGTAGGATGAGGACAGAGGAAGAGTTGGAATCAAGATTTGAGAGCAGATATTCAGATCAGTTTCTTGCCTCTGGATGATCTAAAGCCAGACTGGTGGTCATGGAAGCAGCCAACAGATTCAGTGTGGAGGGTAAGCTGGGAAATGGGCAACTTCTCCAGGAGTTTGCCCTGGAAAGCAGTGATAGAGATATGGCGATAGTTTGTTGGAATGGAAGGGTCAGCAGAAGGTTTTATGAGGAGAGGGTGCACAAGTGAGTGCTTAAGAGAAGTGGGGAAAACTCCTGTGGTGAAGGAGAGGTTGCAGAGGTCGACCAAGGCTGGGGCGATGTTGTCCTTGATGCTTTTGGAGGGACAGGGGTCCATCTGCTTGGAGGATGCTTTCATAGACCGACTTGTCTAGTGACCTCCTAAGGTGTGATCGGGAAGAGAGAAGAGAGAAGGGGAGTGGTGGAGTTGGCCATGGGTGGAGTTGGCCATGGGTGGAGGTGGCCATGGGTGGAGGTGGCCATGGGTGGAACGAGATGTTTGTGCATGGAGGTGGTGAGGAAGAGAGAGCGAGGATAGGATAATAGGATATCCTGTGTTTTTTTTTATTTTTTTTTTTAGGTGAAGTGTACAGCCTGGGCCGAGCAGAGTGCCTGGGTGGTCGCATTGGTGGAGGAGTCTGTGGTAGCGTTGGCTAGTTCCTTGCAGACTTTGAAAAGTTTGGCCATGTTATTGGATGCCACAGAGATGCAGGCTTGAATAAAGACTCTTTTCTTGGAGCGGATGCAGTGTCTATACTGCCTTTGGAGAAAGTGGCAGGCCAGTTTCTCAGAGGGTGTGCCTGAGGAATCCCATTCCGGTTCGGCTGCCCTGCACTTCTTTTAAGGACAGCTAATTCGGAGTCGTACCAAGAGTTGCACTTTTTGGTAGGTTTGAGTCGTACCTTCATGACCGGGGCAAGAATATCAAGAGTTTGGAAATAGGTTAAAGCTAGAGAGGGCTGTGTCAGAGTGGGAGTCAGTGGCAGGAGTGGAAGGAGCAGAGTGAGTTGAGGCAAAGGCAGCTACTGACGCTCTTTTCATGGTTCGGATAACCTTGTACATGGCCGGAATTGCCAGGCTTACCGATGCAAGAGGAGAAGAGAGCTTTAAGTGGGAAGAGAGGAGAGTAAGATTAAAGAGTGAGAGAGAATATGACCAGGTGGCCGATGGAAGCTGGCCAGCAGGAGTGAAGAGCTAGCAGAGAGGGAGAGCCTGCGGACCAGGCACTCAAAGGATGAGTGGGAATGACGGACATAGGGATTTACTCGGGGAAGATGGCAACTCCCCCATCTGGTCTGTTTGGTCCAGGCAGAGAGAGTATCTTGTAGCCTTCTGGGAGAAGTGTCAAAACTCGTGACCGAGCTATCCTTAAACTAGCTTTCAGTGAGGGCAAGAACATCATGATCCAGGAGTTCAAAGAGGTTGCAGATGTCAGAGGAGTGTTTGACAGCTGAGCGAGTTTTCAGCATGGCAGTGTGGAGCAGATTGCCATCAGTGAAGGACTTGTGGAGGGAGCAGGGGACAGTGGTCCCCCCATGAGTGGTGAGAGTGCCTGAGGGACAGAGGTAGAAGGGGGTAGAGAAGACGAGGCCGGCAAGGGATCCGGGACCATAGTGATTTAGAAGGGAGCCAGTGCAGGAGGCGCCGCAGGGGACAAAGGATCCCCAGATACAGTGTTAGCAGGTGGTGAGTTCACAAGAGAAGGAGGCTGACTGGGTTGTCAATGTGTGGGGTGGTGTCAAGGAGGCCATGGCGGGGGTAGAACGGTGGTTAGGAGGCAGCAAAGGTAGCAAGGGAGCCAGGGCTGCGGAAGGAGCTAATGCAGAAGGAAGAGGGAGGTTGATAAGGTGGGGGAAGGAGCCCATCAAAGAGAAGGTTGGGTTGAGGACCCTGTACCATGATGGTACCATTACGGTAGACGTTGATGATGACCTTGGAGGTGGAGAGAGCAAGAAGGACCTCTGAGCAGGTGCCACCATTGATTGGTGAGGAAGAGAAGAGCGATCATATAGAGAGTCCATAGGTCGGGTGAGGAAACGACAGAGTATGTCGGTCAGAGTCTCTCTGGCAGAGGCAATGACGTAGGTCTCTGCAATCGGAAGGCCTGGGTTGGAGCCCAGGATGTCCTCCTTGAGTTTCTTCCTGCCGGACTTGGTAAAGCGTATATGATATATATGTATATATAATATAGAGAGAGAGACACTCTGGGCACACGTTACATGGGTTTCTGCAAAGGTGTGAGAATCTTGGTGGTTGTATGGAAGCAGAATCTAAAGCTCTGTGTAACACGGGTCTCATACTCAGTGATTTCATACTCTACAAGCAGGGCCTCTGAGCAGAGAATTGGTGCCATAAGCCTGTGCCATGCAAGCAAAGCTTTATATCCTCTGCCTAGGAGTAAAAGGATTACAGCAATTCTGTTTGAGCCTGTACATTTGACATGATGTAGATCAATATTGCAGATAGCCTGTAGAGCTGAACATTTTCACCCCTGCCTTGAGTTGCAATTTGGGAAGTGACTCACTGGAGGATAATTGACTTCCAGGTTCTAGAATATGACTTTCGGGGGCAAAGTTTAACTGCAATGATAGTGTCGAGTTTTACGTTCAGTGCCTTGATGTGTATGTATCATTCAGTGTTCAAAGGTTGTTCGAGTAAAATGTTTTTGTTTGTTTTTTGGCTCGAAGTTTAGCTCCCGAGTTAAGCGCTTACCTTAAACGTGGGTGCAGCCTAAATTTTGCAAGTTCGAGTTGCGGCAGAGCCAATTCAGTACCCTTGTCCTTCCGAGGTGGATAAATTAGGTACCATTTTAAATTCAGTTATAATGCTTTTTATTACAAGCTTGGATGAGTGAGGAATCTGCACTACATAAAACATGATAATGTTATGTTGTTGGCTTTTATGCTGCTCTTCACTACCGTTTGCATAGTCTCGTAGTGCTGTATTATTGATTTCCGGTTACACAAAGTGAAAATATGACTTTCATCAACCGTGTTAGTTAATCATTAGTGTTGTCTATCTGTCCCCCCGCACCCCACAAATGCACGCATGCCTATTTGTTGATCAAACTAAATTCAATGGCCAACCTATTCCAGCTCCTTGTGTGCGGCGAATAACTTATTATGGGCATGGCCGTAGCGGAGGCAGCTTTTGGTGCCTGGGGGGCATGGATCTCCTGAGGGAGCATGGTTATGGTAAACTATTCAAGGTCAGTGGCAGCAGGTGCAGGGGCATTTACATCTTTTACAAATTGGCACAAGCAAGGCAAGAGAGCCCCACGTTGAAATGGTGCATTATGCAGCATATGTTTGGAGAGAAATGGTTTAAAAAGTAATAGAATTTGCAATTGGTTCTCTAGGGTGATTCATGATAACATCTAGAAGATGCCATGGTGCCAACAGTACACAGGAGCATTTTGACATGTTCATGATGCCTGAGTTCCCATTGTTATGCAGCTGTGTCCACTGTATGCCCCAGTATGGGCAGTGTAAATTATTTCATGAAGAAGAGTCCATAATAAATGCCAGCATTCCTAATGTGGCCACAATCTATGCTATTATGGTCACTGAAAAACACGTTGATGAAGCTGCTGCCACATTCTATTCCAAAATTCTCCATATGGCAAATTGAATGATGTTCCACAAACACTGTAAACCAACATTGTGCCCATTAATAGCTTCCTTGATGCAGCCCTCCTGCTGCCAAATACATGGATGCCTTGCACGCATCCACTTTAGCATCGCACCTTTCCCCCTTCCTAAACCCCCTCCTTCCCACACAGAGAAACACAAATACACGTGCACATCAATCGCACAGTAAATCAGAAGCAAGTACCAAGGACGTGTGCAGAGTTGAACTCCACTGGTGCAGGAAGGAAAGAACCAGAAGATTAGCCTTCGCTGTCTAAACTCCCAGACTCTCCCCATCAACACCAATTGGCCTCTTACACTTTCACATTTCAGGATGGAGTTCAAGACCCTTCTCTTCAAGGAATGGCTTCTTCCTAATGCCTAGATCCATATTGTTAGGGCTTGTCCTAATGCTGCTTTATACTCTGATGAATCTGAGGATGCCGTCCATTCTCCCCCAGGGGGAGACCTCTCCCAGGGCTGGAGGGCGGTGTGTCCACAGTGCGATAGTCCCCCTGGGGGTGGTGCATCGAGGGATGATCACATTGGGGAGGAACCCCCTTATAGGATTATGGAGGACCATCTGCAGAGAACGCGGTATGCCCCTGCAGTAATACCCCCTAAACCCCAATGATCCACCCATCCCTCCTTATGGTAAGGCCAATGTCCACTATGGTCATGCCAGCCAACCTAATGTACTTAACAGGGTTCAAACTTTAGAAAATGCAGAATATATATCATATCTGACTCTGACATATACTGGCAAGAGGATGATCAGGAGTCTGAACTCATGAACATTCTAGCTTCTTAAGGACTGAGAATAGTTAGATGATAAGAGTCCAAAGATCACCATCATAAAGCAGAATGAGCACTCTAGTTTTCCAGCAAACATGATTGGTCCAAAGCAACTCTTTCTCAATGCAGGAGTTTAAACATCAGACAGCTGACCTGGACAGGGATTGATCGGAGGAGGATGAAACTGGCAAACCAGGTAGTGGCGAGAGCCAGCTGGAGGGAAGCTGAAAGCGGAGGAGGAGGAGGAGGAGGAGGAGAACGTGAGCAAGGTCACTGGATCCAGGGCCGCTCACGTTACTGCTGTCCAGTATCTCCGGGCATCCTGAGCATAGCCGAAGCATCGAGAAGAAGCGGATGTCCAAGGAATCCACTGCTGATCAGGAAATACCTTGAACTTGAACAGAGCCTCCAGAGAATCTGATGCCAATCTGGAAACGCTGGTACCTTCTAGAGGGTAGCAAACGGGTAAGCTGGTTGCCCGAGTAGTGCAGTAGGTCCAGGGGAGTGAGGAGATGGAAGGCGGAAGCCATAATAATAGAGTCTGGGACCCTGGAAACTGAACCGTGCGAGTCTGGGACATGCACCCATTTGAAAGACAGAAACTAATCCGAACATTGCGAGTCAAGGACCTGCAACCATATGGGAAACTGAGACAAAACCAAACCATATATTGCAAGCTTGGCACCTGCACCCAAAAAGAGACGATCCGTGTTGGAACTATTGCTTAGCAGGAGAATAAACCAAGCAACCGTGAATGTTAGGAGTCTGGGACTTAGTTTTATAAAGAGTGTCAGTCCTCAAGAGGCAGGATAGTATACCGAGCCGAATGGAAAGGTGCAAGTTTGGGGAACGGCACCCAAAGGATAGGTTTTGCTTGGCAGCAGATTACACCAATGCAAATTGTATGATGAAAGTCTGAGACCTGCACCCAAATAAGTTCCATGAAAGCATAACCGCTTGGCAGGGGAGTGAAGCAAGCAGTTATATTGCAAGACGGGGATCGCACCAAGAAGAAAATACAGTAAAGCACATCCTATACTTGCCAAAGGGTGTGTGCCAAGTTGGTAGGATAAATGAGCGAAGCATAAGGAAGATATTATTGTGACCAACCTGTTGACATTTGTTTAAGCAACCACAGGCCCACAAGGCCCCAAAAGAAAAGCATGAGGATCAGGAATCTATGAGAAAGATTTACGACCCTAAGCTTTGTCTACAGTTTTGAAAATGTCTTTATTTCTGCCACTTCACCCAAGAGTCTGGGAACTGTTTTGTTTGTTGGATTCATGAAGAACATCTTTACTTTGGGAAGAGATCATCCTTGCACAGTTAGTTTGTTATTCTTGTTCGGGACAGAAGTAAGTCTTTTTGAAACACAACAGGGACGGACTTGGACATTCTGACAGGTTCATTAGTTCTCTTAGAGGCAGGGACACCCTGTTAGTTTTAGGGACAGAAAGGCATTTTTCCAACCCTTTTTCATATAATAAATATTTCTGCCCAAAAACCTGCCACCTTACTTCTGCACCCTTACTTCTGCACCCTCGCAATACACATTCATAATACGCAAAGGTAATGTCTCATAGGCATGTTTGTATGGCAGCAGTTGGTCTGATGAGTCAAAAGTAGCTCCAGTTAGTGACTAGGCTCTCCTAGGCTAGAAGCAGGAGTTTAAATGGCTCTAAGCAATTTTCAACTCTGTCTGGTATCTGCCTCATATCTTCGTATTATCCACAAGGCATGGAGGCTGTGTGCGGAATTATTTTATGCATTCATGCAATTGTTTGTTCTGTATTTTTGCCTGCTTCTTACACTCTTTACTGATGTTAGGGTGCCGATTTAATGCAACAAAATCCCAGAAACTCTGCATGTGTTGGAATCGGTGCCCCCATTGTGCAGCCCATAGGAACACTGATGACCTCGCAAATGAAGCTAGTTTCTAGTTTGGAGAATGTCATACCGATCCATCCGATGGCTCAAAACTGGCTTACTTTACATAGGGCGACATATATTATAGGGATTTGTGAAGCCTGTATGTACATAGACTTTCCCAAAATTTCTATTGCTGATTTATGACTTGCTGGATGGATTTGGATTCAATTTGAAAATGAAAAAGGTTTGGCACAGCCCCCCAAACTGGAAGTTCTGAGAAACCTGTGTGAACAACAAAATGCTGTTTGTGGCCTAGTGGTCCCAGTTCCCATAGAGACTAGTGCTTCGAGTGACCACGCGTAGTGTGTAAACTGCTGGATGGATTTGTACCAAATCAGAAACCTGGTCGAAAAGCATTGCAGATTTTTCTTTTGCTGGTTTGGGTTAAATCGGTACAGTAATTTTAAAAAATATTCAGAGAATGTGGTGCCCCCTGCTCCCAAAAATGTTACCGTTTTCTTCTCGATGCAGGTGATTTCCATGATAATATCAGGGAAAGTCTAAAATGAAAGTGTTAAAAATGCTATTTAGAGGAAGGAAAAGGATGCAATCACATCAAGCTAGTGGTGGGCAAGAGGAAAGAGGACACCATGTGAATTTGTGGAGTTGGGGGTAGGCTGGGGAGCCAGTTACGGCAATACCTTTTCGGCTTATCCGGGGAGTACCTGGGGAATCTTGGAGATTACTGCAGCAACAATGCAACACACGCTTGGAAAAGAAACTGTGTTGCACGAACCGAAGAGTGATGGACAATAATGGAGGAAGAATAGAAATTAAATGAAGTGAGGGTGGGGGGGGGGGGGGAGACTGAGGAAAGGGGACACCTGGACACCTGGTGAGTGACTGTGAGAACAAGGAAGACTTTTTTATTTTTAAATTTGTGAGGGTTTTTAGGGAATCTGAACACAATAGAAAAGATTTTATACCTGCAGTGATCACATCTATTAGGCAGGGGGCAATGGGTACAGTGGCCATGGCCAAAGGCCTTAACTTCTGGGCCACGAAGAAGCCCATCGGTGCAACATGTACAGTGGTCATGGCTGAAGCCCATGGGTAGTGGGTCCTGAAGGAACGTATTTGTGCAACATTTACAATGACCACATCTTTCATTGCCAAAGGCAATGAATGGCTGGTGGGCCACAAAGAAACTACTGTATAACAAAACCCTTGAAATTCAGTGAAAAAACTTTAGTTCAGAGAGGGTCTATATGACCACAATGATGACATCACTAATTACATCATGTATGACATCACTGATTGCATCACCTGTAGCATCAGAAATAACCTCATATGACTTAGCTAATGAAAGCTTTGAGTATATAAAAGAAATTGAAATGGTAGGACTATTTTATTGCATGTAAAATACTTATTATAAAGGTACATTATTTTCTACTGCAATTATAAGGCACATTTTTATTCAGCTATAATTTCTTTAAATATAGTGTATTCTCTACAGCTTGAAGTATGTACAGAACTGAATATAATAGAAATAGGACAGTATTTAAAGATGTTTCTACTTTTTGCAGTTGTTACTTTAATTTCTAATTAATTTAGAGAAGAAAAACTGAACATTATACAAATGTAATTTCATGTTTACAAGTAAAAATGAAATTTATTTTCTTCATTTCTTTTGTGTATGTATAATATATATGTAATTTTTGCAATTTTGCAGTAATCATTTTTTTTTTTTAAGAATACCCATGCTTAGAATTTCTATAATATATCTCAATTGATATAACTCGTCTCGGTTACAAAACAATACGTGTACATACTATTTTTTTTTAATTTCTTTTTTTATAATAAGCACACCCAAACATTTCAATCTGTACATTTAAGATGTATGAAACGATCAGGTTTCAACACGTTTCCATTTGTATTGAATTCTATTAATATTGTTTTACTACTGTATATACATATTCATATTTTTACTTGTATTTGCCACAATCGGTGTCATTCAATACAATTGACAATTGTATTTGCCTGCTATTTACTAAAGGTAAAACTATTTATATAATACATATTTATACTTTAATTTTCATCTTTTACCAAGTACTACAAATGAAAGAATCACAAATACTGATGTCAATGTGTAGACATTTAATGTGTTTATACAATAGTCCCATTGTTATGAAGTATGGTGAAAGCATATATAGAGGGGTACTTTAAATATTGTAAGCTACCTAATGAGTCCTCTTATGTCGGTTGCCATCTCTGATGCCATCATTGTGGACTTAAGCTGCACAACAAAGGGGCTGCAAGTTAAGGTGGCTTTGCCTGAATTGTCTGCAGAATTTCAGGGGCTTTGTAGGTGCTACTAATTAGCTAAAGTGTAGGAGATAGTAGCTGTTACATATAGTCGCAAAAGAATTGAGACTTGTAATGAAGAAAACATAAAAATGCTGTTTTCAGCCTACATTACTTTTTCCATAGAGAAAAAGTGAAGTCTTTTTAAACAGTCGTTGGTTGAAAACTGCTGGCTGATTTAGACCAAATAACATCAAGCATGCACCCCAGACCAATCAATTCTACTTGTTTCATGCCATAACTGCAAAACTGGAAATGTACAAACTTAGAATTAAAACATCTGTACATTAGTAATACCATTGCTAAGTCTATAATTAAACTTTCTAATCTTCTTTTCTAACTGATTTTGTTTTGCATATTAATCGAACTTCGAATTCTTAGATTATATATTATCATGATGCACACATCTTTTGTATGGGAATTAATTTTTTTATAAAACTTGCCATTTAGAAAAGAATGTGGTAATGTAATATTAGAGTAAGGTATGTTTGAAATAGAATTGGCTACTTTCCCTGCAATTATTGTAATTGCTTACTAATGAAATTCAAACCATTTTTTTAACATTACATAGTTTTATTTTGAACTTTATAAGTTGATAAATACTACACATGAATGCTCCACATGTGTAATCATATCATACTTCTGTATCAGTGTATTGTTCCATTTTTTTTAAAGTGTAATCACAAAAGAGGTTAACAAATATTCAAACTTATTTAATCGGTAGTGTCACAATGTAATTGATCTCATCGGTGATGTCATGTATGAGGTAATTGGCGATATCGTCAGTGATGTCTTCTGTGATGTCGTCATTGTGGTTATACGCTGTGCAAAGAGGGGTCGAATAGTTAAGGTGGAATTGCTCAAAATGGCAATCAGCCATGGCCAAACATGTTTCATGTTTCATAGTTCCTTGAGGTCTCACTAGCTATGGCCGTGGCCTTTGTGTGTTTTTTGTACTAATATCTTTCTTTTGGGCCCACTGGAAATGTCAAACCATTATTTTGTTAAACAGCCATTTCCCCTGCCCAGTAGCTGTGCCTATATGGAACCTTTTTTTTTTTTTTTTTTGTTCAGCTCCTTATATTCGCGATAATTTAACAGTAATCCTTTCCAATAACAGCAAATTCCTGCGGTAGAGACCACAAGAAAAATTGCTCCGAATTTAAAAGGCTTCCACGTTCTCACAGGCACTCAACATGTGCCACACACACCTTCGTTTTTCCAGGTCCCCTCACTCCGCTCAATTGCTTTTTCCCTTCATAACCCTCTCCCATTACCCCATATCACTTCATAGCTTTGTGTAATGCAAAATTAATTTGGGAGTGTGTTTTACAGCATGGTCGCTGTAATCTCATGCGATTCCCGTTGTCTTCCCCTGCAAACCAACTTTTTATTTATTTATTTATTTTTTTACCCGTAACTGCTTCCTCACCCACCCGCAAATTCCCAACTTCACATGGCGTCGTCTTTCCTTCCCACTCCTAACCTCCAGCCTGATGCGATTGCTATTTATATAGCGCCTACGGCCAGGCCATCTAAGCACTGCGGTTCAAAACAATGTGTTCCCATAGGAGTGACTACATAAACGGAGCAGTCTGTATCGTAGCAGCACTCCAGAAAATACACATAAGATGTTGACAAAGGAAATCCAATCCAAGTACCAGCCAGGATTTGGCTGAAATCTTGAAGTTGGTTAGGGATGCGTGCCCTCCCCCCGGCTGCCAGAGTGCAAAGATTTGGAATTTATTAAGAAGACAAAACAATTTTTCTTTTACAAAGTTGCCGCCTACTTCCCATTCATTTCCCTATAGACAAACCAGGTCAGTTTTTGCTGGACCGCACAGCCCAAACCGCTGGCCGGATTTGGACCAGGTCTGAAACAACTTTGGCATGAAGCGTTTAAAACGTATGGTTTGGGGTTATTCTGTGCAGTAGTTTTGAAGTATTTGAAAGAGAAGGGGGTGCCCTCTTCTCAAATGGATAGCTAAAAGTGTGAAAACCGGGTTTGTTTTAGAAATGAAACGGCTGCCATCTTTTTTTTTTTTTCTCCAAGTGAGAGATGGCGTGGCACAAAGAGTAATTTGGGAATTGGACGGGGTCTAGGGACTGAGTTTGCAACACAAAGCTTTTCTGTAACCTCAGCTATATCTGCGAATAGCTGACATCTCAAAGCAAACTGCGTCACAGAAACAGCGTGTGTTGTGGAGAAAGGGGGAGAGGGCAGGTGATGAAGCAATCTGGGGAGTGAGGGGAGCTGGCACAGATGATGTGGCACTTGGTGAGAGGCTGCGGGGGGGACAAAAATGCATTTTTCTTCTACCTTTTTGCCTGATATTCACAACTATAGAAAAATACAGATCGCCACAGCTATCTGTAGTTCCATACCCGCGGTTATAGTTCTTTTTTTATAGTGATGTCAGTGGTGAAAAATCAATGGCCATGTCCTTTTGGCATCCATGCAATAACCAGGACAGACCCTGCTTCGCTTCAAAGTGGAGGGGGCAGACCCCTCTGGCCATATTACCTAATAAATGAGCCAAAGTTACAAGACCACTTAGAGAAACATGGCTTGAGGGGGCAAACCCTTTCCTTGCTTTGAAGAAAAGCAGGGTCAGTCCCAGTTACTGCATGGATGGGTGACCGAATGGGCATTCTATTTTTTTTTTTTACACTGTACTACAGTCAATCGTTGAAGGTTTTGAACTTGGACTTTTTTTGTTGAATTGCATTCTGGTATTTGTAGTGTCCCAGTCGAGATGTGGGGGGCGGGGGGCAATAATGCCACAATTGTACACTTTTTGCCTAACCTAGCACTATGGTGATTTATATATTCGAGTGAGATGTGCATCTTTACAAACCAGAGTATTGTTGTAAGCCACACATGGGGGTGAGGATGGGAAATTATGAGAGGGCAAGTAAGTCATGAGTATTTGCCCACGATGTGGCAAGAGTTTGTAATCCTGGACACTGGTGCAGGTAATTTCCCCTGATTGTGGCTGCTTTTCAGGGCACAAGTAAAGGACACGTGGGTGGACAGCGTAATATTTTTTCAGAGGGTGGGCGCAACATTTTTTTTTTTAAAGTTTGGCAAGCTTGTTCAAGTACTTGGCTGCCAGGATTATACTCAAGTTGTCATGCTCCTAGTGCAGATGCCTACTCACAGGAACACAAGCACTTGTTTCGTATTGGGATTTTGTTTTCCAGGGAATATTTCACAACAGATTGTTGGGTTTAAAAGGTGAGCACCTTTTTATACTTTGCCAGCATGTTTCTTGGAACACATCCTCTCTCTCAGGATATTTGTCCGGAGTTCGTTAATTTTTTTTTTCCAATGCTATTTTGTCTTGCACACTTTCTTGGGAGAAGGTCTAATGAACTACATTTGTAGATTTCCCTTACTGTGCGTATATTCATGGGTGCCAGCTTTTGATTTTTTTCTGTGGGGCAAAAGTACCTGGGCATATGTTGTTCTTGCAGCCGGTCATTTTTTTTTATTAAGCAATGCTGCTTAAATGTGGTTAGTTGGGGCCACTGTGCGGAAAAAATCTATGGAATGACAAAACGCTTGAAATTCAAGGAAACATCTTTAGTTGCAGGGTAGTTCAGGTGAGCACTTGCACAACAAAACCTCTGAAATTCAGCTAAAGCCACCTTAACTGTGCGCGCCTTTTTGCGCAGCCTATGGCCTCACTGGTGAACTCAATGGTGACATCATCAATGACATACACAAAGTCAATGTAACAGAAATTGGATGTTATTTGAAGATTACTTTTACTTTGTATAGTATTTGTATACATTTTGACATATGAATCACTTACAAAAGAGACACAAAGAAATAACACATCTATGTACATAATCAGTTTTTTTTCAATACCCATGTATGGAAATCTTAAAATATATCCTAATACATAGTTGTTTCGTGTTTTTAAAGCTCTTCTCATGTCATTTAGAAAATGTGTACACATTTTTCTTACAGTAAAACAATTTAGTATTTGTTTATTTTAAAACTATTATTTGGGTTCAGCATGTCTCTTTCAATTCATTTCTGCTAATTTATTTCTAAATGTGTATACAGATTATATTATAGTGTACCTGTTTTAGATATATTTGGCACAAACAGGCACATTCTAAGCAGTTTCCTATTTATAAATCGGATATCTTTTACCAAGGTACCACAAAAGAAAGCTTCACAAGTGATATAACGCATGTGTAGCTGTTTGCTGTTTTAAACAATGTACTTATTGTTATGAACTATGAAGAAACGTAAGGGTTGTATAAATATGGGGAAAAACCTAGTCATCTTATGTCTGATGCCATTAGTTAAATAATCATTGATGTCACCAGTGATGGCACAGATGTCACCAGTGATGTCATCATTGTGGCTATAGGCTGCACAACAGGGGGCATGAAGTTAAGGCAGCTTTTGCTGAATTTCAGGCAGTTTGTTGTGTTTTAACGTCCCTGCAAGTAAACGTTTTTTTCCTCTGGAAAAATATTTTAAGGAACTAGGTGCATCCCCATGTTCTGTTGAATATTTATGTCCAGTTTAGTGGGGCTCTTGACAAACATTTTCTTTGGAAAATGTCCTCCAAATCCATCCAGCAAGTCAAATTATTAGCATTGCTCAGCCTTTCTGCTGTAAAAAGCACCAAGGATGATATAAAGTTTTTAAGGACCAGGGGGCACCCCCTTCATGATTGAATATTTTTAAAACTACTGGATGAATTTACCCAAACCAGGTAAGAATTGGTTCCATGAATTGTGCCCAAGTGGTTTTTATTTGGTCCAAACCTGCCAAGCAGTTTTCACGCCTCAGCTGTTCAAAAACTGCACTTCTTCTCTCTGGGAAAATGAATAAGCTGTTAACTGTGGTGTCTTGTTTTTCATAATAACTTTCATTTTTATAACTTCTGTTTCCATAATTTGGGCAGTTTTGGGGGTGGGGGCCTTGACAAACTTTGTTTGAAAATTTCATTTGCATCCATCCAGAAAGTCAAAGTTATTAGAAATAGAATTTAGGGATAAAATTGCAGATTTTCATTTCAGAAAGGCCTCTATGCTGAAAAGTACCAGTGACGATCTCTCGAATTTTGGGAGAAGGGGACACCCTTCTGGATGCAATAACCGCAGGCTTCCAAACAGTCGCAAGTCAACGCATTGTGCCAAGTTGTTTCGTACCTGGTCAAATTCCATCCAGTGGTTTTCGCTGTGCAAAATTTGACCTTTTCCGTCTATGGGAAAATGAATGTGTTTTTTTAATTCTATGTTTTTCTTTTCTTAATAAACCTTTTAAAATGTATATATTTTTTTTAACCACTCTTTCCCAAAATGTCCACTCTGGGGACAGAGAGAGGAAGGAAGGAAGGGCGGGTGGGTAGGAGGGTTTGGGGCATACGTATCATTTTATTTTTTCCTGCAGAATTTCAGCCTATTTCATCATACAAGTCAAAAGTCATTAGCAATTCATTTTTTGAAATTTCTTATGGTACTCAACGGGCACCTTTTTAGCACTATAATTATCGTCCATATATATATATATTATAGGGTGAGGTTAGTCATCCTTTAGCTAAGGTGAAACCTATCATCCTTTTGGAAATGCATATATTATATGCATAATGCCTTTTGAGTCGTATGACTGAGTACGAAATTCTCTAAACATGATGTCTCGCACCCCAAAACTGGAAAAAGTTGTGCAAATCAATGATTCAAAAGATATAGGGTAAAAAAAAAGTTGTTTACTTTTTTCATTGGTGTTCCTATAGTAAAAATGTCCAATTTCTGCTTCTTACACACACAGCCTAAAGTGCTGGATGGATTTCGGCCAGTAAGAAACCAGTACAAAGCACTCCAAGGACATATTTAGCTGGTTTGGTGTAATATTGGTCCAGGTTTTTTTTAGTTTTTTTTTTGTTTGTTTTTTTGGTCGAGGGCGGGGTGGCCCTGTACTGAAAACATTTTATTATATCTCCCGTGCTGCATTGCTGGACTCAAGGCTTTTCATTCCTGAAAACATGCCTTCCTGTAATTCAAGGTTCACATCTAGATTTGTTTTTTGCAAACCGCTCCAAAATGATAGGTGTAGGAGTAGGTAATTTTTTAAGCTGGGCAGTATCTGAGCCCTGTACAAAGAGGATTTGTGAAGGTTTGGGGGCTGGGGCTATTGTAGATTTTTTTTTCTAGTTTTTTCCCCCAACCTCATCTAAATCTCGATTTTTGTTTCGAATGACAAAAGAAAAGAGCAAATACTTAACAAATATAAAATTTTGAGATGCGACAAGTACAGTAAGTGCTAGTTGGGGAAGAGTAGTATTTTAAGTAAACTTAGGAAGCAATCCCTGTTTTTAATATGTAAAACAAATCAAGTGATTGCTTCCTAAATTGACCTAAAATGTGTGGGAGCAGGGTGTTGGGGAGCTATTATTGTTTGGGGGTGTTGGATCTGCTTTTAAAAGGTTTTACTTGGTTCATGGTAATAAAAGGTGTGCAACAGAACATCAAGCGGTGCTGTTGCATGTTTTCAATAGCCTTTGTTTTAATTGGACAAGCTTTTCATGTGACTTAACATTTAAGGCAGGTCTGCAGTGAAGCTCTGTCCTTTACCCTACATCCGTCTTCCCAGTAACCCAATATTAATCCATGTCATTACACACACATCCCTCTTCCTTGTCAATCCCCCCCCCACCAACTCCAATACTCCCACCTCACTCTTCCTCGTCGCATTACCCAATTAACCCCACCTCACTCTCCCTTGTCTCTTCCTCGTTAGTCCTTCAATACCCCTACCTCACTCTACCTTGTCAGTCTGCCACTACCATCACCTCACTGTACTTTCTCAGTCTTCCAATATAATCTCTTCACTTTTTTCCTCATCAGTCTTCCACTACCCCACTTCACTCTTCCTCGTCACAATCCCCCCATTACTCCACCACACTCTTCCGCATGCCAGCACACCATTAGTAATCCATTCTTTTCTAGTGGATAAAAACAAAGTTACGCCTGTTAAACCCAGTGTTGCATTGCTGAATAAGGCATGTTGATAACCATGGACCTGGCATTGGTTATGTGGTGTGAAGTATAGCATAACAAATCCCTTGAAATGCAGTGATAAAAACGTATGTGGACGTGACGTTAAGGTGCTAATTTAATGTAATAAGCCCATGAAATTCGGCTGGCGTTGAAAGTAACGCCATCTTAACTCTGAGGCCCCTGTATCGTTTGCCCAAAATTTACATTGTTCCGTGAAGTTGATTTGCTGTAGATTTACTATGACCATACTTTCTGTAATCTGCTAATTCTTAATGCAACACGTGGCCTTATGGTGGGCTGTTTGCTTGTCACAATTCGTTTTAAATCGTCTCCAATCACTAACTGTGGGCGTTGTTGCACCCTGAAGCCTTCAACTCAGTGGTACCTTGTAATTGATCTTGGAAGGATGAGCCACTAAAGCAACCCTCGAATTAGTTTCGGAGGTCTGTAGGTTACATACAAATGCCTCCCGCAGATGCATTAAGTCAATCATTATACAGTAGCCCTTTTAAAACCTGCTGATGAAAAAGAAGAGCTATTGCATCAACAAAACTGCCTGATGTCATCATACCTTCCAAGCATATCGCAATAACTATTTTGCCAAAAAAACAGACTTAAAAAAAATAAAAAAAACTCAGTACCAGATACTCAAAACGTTTTTTGGGGAAAGCACTTGCACCAACAAAAGGAGCAGCACAAACCACACCTGAATGGTGAGGTATGTGCGCTCATTCAGATGCCCCTTTTCACCCCTTTGTGCATTTGCGCATATCAAGGGGGCATTTCTGTGCACTTCAAAGCACATCCCGAATTCACAAACGGGATGCGCTTTTACATGTGCATAAAACTAAGGCAAACTCATACCCCTGCTCGGAATAGGTGCAGGGGAGGTGCAAATTGCATGGCAGACCCTTTTTTTAAAAAAAAAAAAAGAACATTATAATGTAAAGTGCGACAGCAGAAATATGGGACGCTGCTGCCTCACTCGCTATTGCTCAAACAGTTAACAAAATGTTTTTGTGGTTGGGTTTTTGGATCACATTTTACAGTGACAGGCCCTTTAAAAACCTGTCATGATGAAATGGGCTCCTATCGCCCCTAAGGGTGCTGGGAGCCTGTATAACAGTGTCACGAGAGCGCTCTTGACACTAATGTATTCAAGGTGTTTGGCCCATCCATCATATCCACCACAGCTCAGCCCCCTGAAAATGCGCTGGTCACCTTTTGAAAATAAGGGGGGGATATGCTAATTTCCCAAAATTAGGCATCTAAAAACAGCACATCCTCTGATCTATTTATTAGATGCACCATATTTTTTGAGGATATGGCCCAAAATCTGCATTTTTAAAAAAGTTAAAAATTGTCGCACCATGAGGAGGAAAGGAGAGAGATGGGGAGTGATGGGCAAGAAAGCAGCGAGAGAACAGTGGGTCAAAGGGCAAAGCAGTGGGCCCGAAAGCAGAGTGGGAGCGGTGGGCTAGAGTGGAAATGGTGGGCCAGAAAGGAGAGAGGGAGCAGTTGCTTGGAAAGAGGCAAAGGACTGCAGATTGGGGAGACATGATAGGGGAAGAGTACGATGGAATGGGAGAAAGGACAAAAGATGCAGAAGGAGTGAGAAAGAATGAAGGACTGTAGATTGCAAGAGGACTGGGAGTGTACAGTGGTAGCATGGCTGGGAGTGTGACAAGGACTGGGGAGTGAGTTGTGACTAGGCAGTGTGACAGAACACACAAGTATGTGCATTACTGGCCGGGTGAGAGGTTTCGGAGTGTAAGTGGTGGTGGGTGGTGGGGAATTGGTCAGTGTGAGGGGTGTTGGTGAGTGGGGTCTGTGGGTGCTTGGGGATTGGAGAACAAAGATTGGGGGTGGGCGGATATTTTTACCATCATAAACAAGAACTCTAATAATATTAAATGGGTTCACCAGAAAAGTAGAGCAAAACAAGTCAAAGGCATTCAGGACTCTTCCTATTAAATTGATACAGAAGGTGCAAATGATAACTAACAACCTGGCTCTCCAGTAACATACTACACTTCTAACCTGCCAATCTTACACCTGCCTGTCAATAAAAAATGTGCTGCAGAAATGCTGCAATAAATACAATATTGTGCTCCATAATTTTCAATTTCGTGCTGCGATGCCCTGCGTTGCATATTACTTAAAGTGGGATAACCGAGGTGGAGGCACCAACATTCTTTATCCTAGTAGGAGAGTATTTTTAGCATTTTATTATAATTTTTTATTTTATTTGTATAGTGCCCAGACCCAGAGGTATCACAGCGCTTGTACATGGTTGCTGCAGTAGTGAGCTAGTAAAACAAGGAAAGAATATATAAGTTATACATATTTGTTGAATAGCCACTTTTTTAGAGATTTTTTGAAGGCTGTGGTTTTTTTTTTATTTTTATTTTTTTTAAAATGTGGTCAAGGAGAGGTATTTCAGAGGGTGGGGCGGTCATGCAGAATCTGGTGCCCCCTGCTCCCTTGTGCTGGAATCATTCAATCTGTTTATATTTGTGAGTGTGTGAGGTTCTGTCTGCCGGAAAATTAAATGCATTTGTGTGGGTGTGTGGTTGTAGTCTTGCTGAAATGCTGGGGCTCGCGTTGTGCCGAACAGCAGCCACTCATCTGCCAAGATTACAGATGTTGAGAACTATTACTGTATATTGCTACACTTTTTTTTTTTTCGTTCTGCTAACTTTGAAAAACTTAAACGGCCCCTTTCGCAGATTTGTGTGTTTATTTCAGATTATAATGTTTTTTATGCAGTGTTTATACCCCACTTGAATGGCAAAACGCAGATGTTTAAATAAACCTACACTTGGAAAGGCTGAGCTGTCCTCCATGGGATTTGATCCTTTGACCAATGGATGCTTACTGCAACGGATGCATTGATTCACTGAGATTCCCTCCCAAATAAGTCAGACATGCAGAGAACACGGAATGTCTTGCACAATGAGGACAACCTGACAATAGAAATGTAATCACAGCTACTTGAATCATTGTTAGCCACTCTTGCCCGCTCCCCAGAACTGGCTGATGTGGAGTGTTGGACGCCTCAGCGGTGGAGTGTTGGAAGCCTCGACGTTCTTTCTGGTTGTGAGTGGTTTTCAGTGGTGTGGACACACAATTGTTTGAATTGACACCCTGCCAGAACTCCAAGTGTTTTCCTGTGATCAAAATCTATTGCAGGATATAGTCAGGAAGTCGTCGGAAATCTAAGCGTGTGCTTTGCAATTTCCTGCAATAAGTGTTCTTCAGTTGGCGCTTTGAATGCTGTATATAAAAACAGATTTTACATAGTTTATTAGAGCTGCCTAAACCCAATGTACAGGAGATAAATTGTCTTACCAAGTTGCTCCAGCCTTATTGGCTGGCTAAATACCTTTCACCACCCCTGAACCTATTCTCTATCCACCCAGCAAAAACACACTAGGCTGACGGAAGGGGTACCATGCATTAAAAGGCTTTACCGTATGCCATTCTGTTGAAAAATCCAATGGTTCCTACAAGCAGCCTAATAAACCAAAGACACTTACTTGAAGATTTGTACCTAGCTAACCTGAACCTCATGCCCACCGAAGCAATTTTGAAGAAAGGCTACTTGTAGCGCTGTATAAAAAGGTTTGATCAATAAATGTATCCATTTGTAGCTTTTTAGTAGTACTCCCTTCATTGGTTGCCCTATTTCATTCCATGTCTTCCAACAGTTGTCAGTGAAAATGTAACTACATCAGGATTAATCTTGTGCTTTAGGCCTAGTTTTCCTGGTGAATTCTTGAACAATGTTGTAAAATAAACTTAAATCGTTCCAACTGCTTTCACTTTATAGAAGTGGACTTGCACCCTTTTATCATTTCAAACTTAATTTAACTGATTTGGCGAGTCAGGAGGGCGACATTTTAGAAACTTGAATATTATGTTGGCCAAACATACATTTCTCAAAGCTTGCCTCAAGCTTCCTGAGTCCCCAAAATAAGAAGCTCTGTTTTGGCATTGTTGAGGGCCAGTGATTTGAAAGCCATCCAAATTTGGATTTGAGTAAAAACATGATTGATAAGCTCCAGGTCATCAATAGACATACCAGATAGCCTGATGACAATCTGCGTACCATCAGCATAATTACCAAAATATATGCCCATGGCCGAGAGAAGATTGCAGAGAAGTCTGGAGTATATATTAAAAAGTAATGGCGAAAGATAAGACCCCTGGGGCACACCACATGTAAGATTTGAAATGTTAGAAAAAGCATTGTCCTTAGTAAAGTCATACTTCTAGGGCCCAAGAAAGATTTGAACCAAGCAGTTGCCTCTGTAGAACATTTACCGACCGAGGTCAATCTGTCCGCCAGGAGTTGGTGATCAACAAGATCAAAGGCGGCAGCGAGATCTAATAGCAACACTAGTGCTGTGTTGCCCTTGTCTGTGATACCTGCAATATGTGGAATCTTGATTGCTGAGTAGCGACTATATTGTTGTTCTCCACAAATGCCTGGTACTGTGAATAGGCAATTTTGTTCCATATTTTTAGGATGTAGGGGACATTAGTTATCGGTCGATATTAGCAGCTTCTGCTGGGTCAAGATTGTCCTTTTTCAGAAGGGGTGTTACCCACGCCTCCTTAATATTTTCCGGAACATGAGCCTCAGAGGACCGATTTGATAAATCTAGTGAGCCATGGTACAAGAGTCAAAATAAAGTCTTGGAACAAGGATGCAGGAAAACTATCTTTACAGGAGGTGGGTTTGAGCTTACAAACCACTTCAATAACCTCATCTCCAGAGACTGTCCTTGAAGGTAAAAAGAGGAGAATCGATAATCGGTTCAACCACATTAATAATGGGAGTCGTGTGCACATTAATAATGGGAGTCGTGTGGGTAGATGGTGTCTTTACTTGTGTTAATGTTCCCTTGGTGCCTAAGTGTCTTATTAATGAAACTATCATGAATATGTTGGCACCAAGGATTATCTACAGATATAGAAGAAGTAGAGGCACATTCTTTCAATTCTTGAAGGATCGAGAAGAGCTCCTTAGGCTGAGATTTGGCTTTTGAGAACTGAGAATTAAGGTGTGCTTATTTAGTCGTGTGGATAAGGGTTTTAAACCGCTTGTTTATATAAGATGTGAGATTTAATTCTGAGGGATGTTTGTGCCAAGCGCTTTCTAATTGGCGCTTTTGAGTATGAGCCTCAACAACCTCAGGTGTAAACGGTGTATTAGGGGTGGGTCATTTTTATTTGAGGCTTTGAGAGGAGCGAGTGTCTCAAAAGCTTGATCCACAGCTGACCCAATGCCAGATATGATGTCTTCAAGAGGCATCTTCTCTTCAAGAGACGGTAATAATGGAAGAACAAGAGCTTGGAAAGCTTCATGGGTAACCTTCTGCATGTTTCTAGATAGGCGGGGTATAAGAGGCTGCTGGTTAACAAAGACTATATCTTTGGAAGTAATCTCAAAGGAGACTAGGTGGTGGTCTGACAATCTACAGTTTTTCACATTGATATTGGTAATTAAAAGGTTTTTTGATAAAATCATTCTAAAATGTTACCACCTATGTGGGTAGAAACCTTGACATGTTGATAAAAGTCAACAGAGTGCAAGGATTCAATAAGAGATCTAGCCACGCCGTCAGTGGAATCATTGGTCCAGGGATTAAAATCTTGCAGAATAATAGTAGGTGAATGCAGCTTACATGCATTACCAAGAAATACTAATAACTGTTCTTCAAATAAGGGAGTGTGCATAGGTGGTCTGTAGAGAAGTAGGAAATGTACAGATGATACAGGATTAAGATTGTTTTAAAAGGAGCCACACAATGATCTAAAATAGGAGGGCTTGACACACGTAATTTAAAAATCGATTCATAGATCACTGCTATTCCAACACCTCTCTATGAAGCCTATTCAGGTGAAGAAAGGAGTAGCCATTAGTAATTGCCAATTGGAGAGAGTGGTTGGCAGCATCGTGAGCCGAAGTCTTAGTCAGCGCACATATATCCGGTTGAGTCTGAGAAATGAGGTCTGCCTCTTCATGGCAATGTTTATCAAGAGACAGCGTATTTAATAATAAACAGTTCAGTGTATGCATACTAGGTATAACGCTGCTTGATACACGTGCTGATGCCACAATAGGCTGAGAGATTGAAGTTAAAAGCATATTCTGATCTGATATAATAGAAGTAGCGGTTTCCTGAGTTGGCAGATCGGCACAGAATTGTGGATGAAAACAGTATTCTCAGTTGCATTATCATGCGACATGGTCTGCAATCGGGTTCTGCGATTTCTTTAAGATTGCAGAAACAAGGTCACAGCAGGACGCCATATTTTTGGCACCAAGGAAGAAAGGTGGAGCAAGGGAACGTAGAGTGATACGGGTATGGGTACTCGCTACCACAAACGGCCCCAGACGCGCTTACGTGCCTGACGTGTCTAAATACGCTGGTGAACTGCAAACTCAATGGGAGTTGAAGTTCCAGTCAAGCTTGTTTTGCTCCTAATTTCAGAAGCAGACAAATAAAAGGCTAATAGGCTTTTTCGCTGTGCGGATGAAACAATGTTTGAGCAGCGTAACCTAGGTAAATTGTTCAGTTAAAAATATATTAAACTAAGTTGTGGCACTGACTAAGATAACTAAAATGTCAAGCAAAGTAGAGGCTAAAACAGATTAAAAACGCTGAATCAATTGTAGACTAAAATATCGCACCAGTCAATAAAATACAATAACTAGCAATGAGCTCTACACAATATTATAAGAATGTTCTCCTTTCTAGTAAGTCTATAGAATTCTCGCAGTAGTAGGAATTCCTCACATAGTCTCTTTGGATATCTTTCATCAGTCTCTGTAACTCTTCACGTGTGCCTTGTAGTTTTCCCTTATCCTTAGAGTTGCCCCTTGTGTTTCTTATGTCAGAAGAGCCATTTTGTCCTGGCTGATTAAGGGCTGTAGTACTTTGGTACGTTGATCCCTTATTTAACTTCACTTGTTTGATTTCTCTAAATTCACGTTTGCTGTAATGATTCCTATTTATTATCTCTTCTTCTTGTATACCTTGGTTTAATTCTCTCCCCGTTTCCCACAGAATGGTTATCTCCAATTGGGTTTTCTGGGTGTTATTCTTTTTTTATATTATTATTTCCTCTTTTCTCCCCAGAGTTTAAGTAATTTCCTTAAAGAGGACTTTTATGCCGTGATTTCTTTTGAGACAAGTTATTTTCATAACTTACTGCTTATTCCTTGGCAGCCCGTTATATTCGCTACTTCTGTTACCTTCTACTCTATTCTGATCTGGTGGATCGATTCTGGTAGACTAGTTGCATTGTGACCACCTCTCCGGTCTCCGTACTTTGTACACTGTAGTTTGGCGTTCCATTTCGCCTTTGGTTTTCTCTCCTCTTGGTGATTTCGTTGTCCTTTGACAAGGCGTCGGCCACCCATGTTCGTTGGTGCTCTGTGGCATCAGCGCTTTTGCGGGGACCGACTGTCCACCACAGGGTTCCCGTGGTCTTGCCACTGTCTAATGTTGGGCTCCTGCCTCACTGCTTTCTCTTGCTCGGTTGCGCCATGGCTTTGGCATCCAAGCATCTTTCTCTGGTTCCCGTCTCTGGATTTCTTGTGTTCAACTGGCACCTTGGGTTTGGTGTTTCACCGTCTCTCTCCCAGTTTCCCCTCTCTGGGATTGTGTTTGGCTGATGCCCTCGGTCTGGTGTTCCAGCCCCTCTCTTGTCCGTCTCTTGCTCTCGTGATTCTGTGTCAAGTGAGATTCATACACCCAGGCTTGTCTGCTTGTGCTGACTCTGCCTCCTTCCTCTTTGTACGCTGGACGTCCATTATTTGTATTGTATTTGTCATTTATATAGTGCCATGTCCCCATTTGCTAGACCAAATTTGTCATAGGTTGTCGTATTCTAATGGCAGTGGTATTAAGGCGAGTCTTGGTTTTTAGTGCGAGACGTTATGTGACCAGCTAGACCGAATTTGTCATAGCCGTATTCTAGAGAGCATGGATGGAAAGCTGTGCCTGCGGCAGATGTCCACAGACTAGGTGCGTTTATACATACCTAAACTCAGAAGGAGTTTATCTTCGATGCCGCTGTGTTAGAATGTTTGTGGGTTTATGGGCTGGCTACCCATAAGTCTACCAAAGTGATAGGCTGGTTGTCCAGGAGCATCTCCTAGTAGGGGTGGACATGCTACCATGGAAAAGGACCAGGCTAATGGGATTCTTGAGTGCAATAAGCAAATGCATTAAATCAATGTAGCTTCTACGTGTCTTCCACGTTGTTAAGAAGCTAACCAAGTGATCTAATAAGCATGATGTCAAGGGATACTTGCATGTAACCACTGTGCGATTCAGCATCTAACCTAAGCATTTATAAGTGCAAATGGGGTTGTTAGCCATTCCTACCCCCCAAACTCCATCTAAGTGCATACCATGTCCTATCCCCAAATCTTACTAGATGCACCTCATTTCTACCTCTGCTGATCCATTCTATCGAGCATTTAGTCTTTTGGGCCATCCCCGTTGATATTATATAGTACAGGATCTGCTGGTGCAAGCCCTCTAGGTATTCACCCGAGGCGGAAGTTAGGATGAGACTCCATTGCCTATTTCAGGGCCTGATCTGTGGTCCAGAAACCTTTCAATGGTAAAGTATAAGCTACCGTCAGATGTCTGGTAACCATAGCACACCAGTTGGAGTGAAGGAAGTCTGGAAGCAGATTTCTGATCGTATGGTGGAGTGGAGTGGAGTGGGGTGGAGTGGGTTGAGTTTAGCAGGACGGGCTGCCGCAAAAGCAGCCGGCATCCGCTACAATGTGAACTGTTGATGTTTCGGTGAGTCTGGCTGGTGCTTGGGTGCGAGGACAGTCATGTGAATGCTGAGGGAGGAGGATGCATGATGGGATAGGGAATAACCCAGTTTTAAGGTCCTTTCTGAATGCAAGGCGGTTGTCCATGCAGCAGATGTGAAGAGGACGAGAGTTCCAGATGGTAGGAGTTTCGATAGGGGTTGGGGGTGTTAACGAGGAGAAGCGCTGCACCGGATCTGAGGTTCCTGGTGGGTTGGTAGTGTATGAGTTTATTCTGGAGGAATTCGGGACTGGTGTTGTGGATGGCATGGTGAGTGATGCACATGGCTTTAAAGGTAGTCCGTCAACCATTAGGGAGTCAGTGTAGGACTCTGTGTGTGGCTAATGTGTTCTGTAGGTGAGGGGTAAACGAGGGGACGGGCAGCAGCGTTTTGGATTCTTTGGAGTTTCCTGAGCTGGAAAGCCGGTGTGCCTAGATAAAGGCAGTTTGCATTATATAAGCAGGAGAGGATGATGGGTAGGTGAGGTACGGGACGATTCGCCTGAGGCTGCATAGGTGGAAGAAGCAGGTTCTGGATACAGAGTTGATGTTTTAGGAGAGGGATAGATTAGAGTCCAGTGTGCATCTGAGGTTTTTCACTGAAGTGGAAGTTGTTGTGTGGGGGCCTAGAGAGTGAGGCCAGTGGATAGGTTGGGGGAAGGAGAGTGGTTTTACCGCATACTATGATTTCTGTTATTGTAGGGTTGAGGGGTTGGTCGTCATCCAGTGGTCATTATAAGAGAGGCATGCGCGATCCGGATGGGTGGCACCTACCCGTTCCAGTGTATGGGACGTTAAGATTTAAAGGGACATGCTTCTTGTCTGTAAATTGTGGCATCTATTCGGTGTTTTTTCATCCCAGTTGTTGTTGGTCTTTTTGGTGGTGGAACACCTCATGTAGGTGATAAGGTGGCTATCTCAAGGGAGTTCCTCACAGCAATGGAGTCCTTGTCCTCAAAGGGTGAGTTTTTCCCGATTAGGTCCCATTTACCTCTACACCCAGGGAGGGTATTGCGGAGTGGGCTCACCTCCATAGCCTCACAAGAAGGGGCCCTTGGGGAGAAGAGATGACTTCCCTCAATTTGTCACACTGCATAGGCAGTTACTCATGTTTTCAAGACATTGGACATTCACAAACTATGGAACTTAAAAGTTGAACCCTCACTTTCACTGAAGAGTTAGAGATGTACACCTACATCTTAGGGCTTGGCTCCCCTGCCTAGCCTTCCCCCCCCCCCTGGCCTGCCTTTGCACAATCAACTCTGGGTAAAAGCCCTGTAGCAGCGTGGACCGCATGGACTTCTGCTTTTTTACTATTCTGCCTGGGCCTCCAACATGGCCACCCTGCTTGCAGCAATCTGAGGAGGCACTTGACCTGCCTCGATCGAGCTGCTTGATTGGCTCAAGCTAGTCCAATTACCAGAAGGCCTGGGGAGCCGGCAGGTGATGCAGGCTCCCTTCGAAGGGCCACCATCAAAGGAATTGGGCTCACCCTGTCTGGCCCTGTCCAGACCTGGAAGAGGCCTTATTGCAGCATGCAGCTCCTTTTCACCACGCTAAGCCGCAAAGACTTCTCTTCTCTCTCCGGGATCCTCCTATCACCAGCACCTCTGTGTGTGATCCGCATGGTCCCACCATTGTTCTGTGTCCCCCTCCCCCTGTTGTGGTATCACTGAATTTCGCTCCGTCTGTTCCCGTTTGCTCGCAACCTTCCCTTGCCACGGTTTATTCTTCTTTGCCCTTAGCCCACTGCTCATTCTCCTTGAGCCCTTGGTGCTTCCTGCTCCCTTTGCCCTCCGCAGGTGTCACCCACACCTACTGATTCTTGTTGCACAACCTAACTCCGACTTTTCTGGTGATCTTCTGCTGCAACACTTCCACCGCCTCACCTTAAGTGCCCCCATGCCCGCCTTTCACTTTTGTGCATATTGGCCCTCACTACATCTGAATTGTTTTTGCCCGGATGCGGAAAAATCGAATCCGACTGTTGTGATCCATGTTTGCCTCACTTAAATGCTGCATTTTTCCTGCTTGCTTGAATTTCAAATGTGGCTGTTGTGATCCATGTTGGCCTCACTTAAATGCTGCAAGCTCTCCGCATCATGTGCAAATTCTCGTAACTGCCATTTTTAACTCCCTTGAATGTGTTTTCAACCTGGCCCATCAGCTGCTTAAAAAATAAAATAAAACTGTTGTTCATTGTAATTCCTGTTCTAGTATTTATAATGTTGGCCCTTCACCTGGCTGCCCCCTCTTATTCATCATGTTGTGCTACTACTGCTTGCTGTAACTTGGCCCTTTTTCTTCTCCTTGGATACCCGACTTACTGTAATGCTGTTTCATCTTCCCTGTACTGGCTGCTAGGCTGCCTGGTGAATTCCTCTTGCATAGTGCTGTCCCTCTTCCTGACCCACCCACCCCTGCATCCATGGTGCTCTCAGTCTCCCCTATCTTCTGTCACTCTATCACCTACCCTAGCCCTCTTTCGAAGTCTGGAAGGAAAAAGTTTAAGAAAGTGCTCCTGACCTTTCCTTCAAGCTGCCCTCCACTCCTTCGTCTCTCGTTCCCGATTGTCTACCTGCTATTCAGGCATGGTGCGCCTACCACGCTCTGTCTTAACATCAGTAAGACCGAGATCCTTCTCTTTGGCACTCCTGCCACTTCCTTCCACCCTAATCTCTGGCTGCCCTCCTTTGGCCGCCTCCCCTCACCCTTGTGTGAGGAAAAAAAACCTGTGAGTCCTCTTCGACTCCCCTCTCTCCTTCTCACTTCATATCGTGAACCTTGCCAAGAAGGCCCTCTTTCAGCTTTACCTCCTCAGAGGCATTCACCCTTTCCTCACCTTCCCCCAGAAACTCAATGGGCCTCATTACAGGTTAGCCGGTCCGGATTTAACTGTGCAGGTAAAACCATACCGGCACTGTTTTCCAGACCGGCTAACTAAGAGTTCTGTGGCCGTGTGGTGTTACACCCGCCATTTCTGACCTGGCGGGCGTAACGCCACCGGCCGCAGATGGACGCAGAAACACCGGCACCATTACCGCATGGTGTTGGTGTTTCCGCGGCTCCCATTCCCGTGGCGGGAATGGGGAGTAACGGAATGCTGGCGCCGGAATTACCAGACCACCGGGGCTGTAATGCCCCGGTAATTCCGGCAAGTCTGGCGCTGGTAAATCCCCACGAGTCTGGCGGCAGCCTGACGGTTTTACCAGCATGGCTACCGCCGGACTTGTAATGAGGGCCAATGTCTCCAAAGCTCTGGTTCTCTCTAGGCTGGACTACTGCAACAGCCTCTTCCTCAATCTGCCTCTTTCCTCCCTCCGCCCTCTTCAACTAATCCAGAATAGGACTGCAAGATTTATCGGTGGCCTCAAGCCCTGGGACTGCATCTCACCAGCCTTAGAATCTCTCCACTGGCTCCCAGTGGCTGCAAAGATCAAATTCAAGACACTTTGCATCACCCACAAGGCTTTCTGGGGCCTGGCACTGCGCTTTTCCAACTTTTCCTCCTTAATTACCTCCATGCTAGAGTCCTTTGGTCCTCGCGTTAACTCTCTGTAGGACAACGTTTCTCCAAGCGGAGAGTGGGGCAGGGGATGGGGGTGGGTAGATCTCTTTTCCTCGGCAGGAGCCTTTCTCTGGAATGGCCTTCCTATCCTTTTCAGACTTTAGCCAGATCTCCTTAAGTTCCGAAAGCTCCTGAAGGCTTTCCTCTTCTTCTCCTCCTCCCCTCTCCTCCCCTGCTGATGCCCCCCTGCTGCTACGACTGGGTGCCTGGTCCCGAGTCTTACTGGGTTCAGGTTCTCCTCCTACCCATCTTCCACAGTAATCTATTCCCAGAACTTGCCTTTGGGCACCTTTCTCTGACTAGCATACTGAGTCTGGTCCACCCCTGTCCTCGCCCCTTTACCCTTTACCCTTAGCCCTGTCTCCCTTCCTACTTGCCCTCCATGGGCTCACCTAGCACTTACCCTGTCTCAGCCCTGCCCCCACCCCTGCACTTTGTTTTCTGCACTTGCTTGATCCTTCTGTCATAAGGCCTAGTCGGACCATTTAGAAACACTTTCTGCTGTATAGGCGCCATACAAATGGCCAATAAATAAAATGAACTAACACAGGGCTGTGCCACACAGGTGCAGCACTCGGTTGTACCAGTCATCATCTTTCCCCTTTCCTCCATACTTGCAGGACATTCCGTCCATCAGGACGGGACCAGAGCACTTTTAAAGCATCAAAAAATAAATGTTTTGTCCTTATTTTATTTTTATGCAGGGCCAACGCACGTGACCGTAGCCTCGCCTAGCCGAGCTCCGCCCCGCGCATCGCCCTTCAGTCCCTTTTTCTGCGTGTTCGGAGTCGGACGCACTTGCCTCTCGTGAAATATTTTTATTTTTGTTCCCTTGTCCTTCATTTTCCTGCTCCAGTTCCGCGGTCATCTTTCTTCAGTCTATGCTGGAGCGTCTGGTATTCGTGTCCTGTTCATCATGCGAACGTTGGTTTGCGAGGGCGGAACCCCACTCTTTGTCTGGAGTGCTTAGGCCCGGAACACCAGTGGGACTTGTGTTTCTACTGCAAATCCCTCTCTGTCCGGGCACTCCAGTGTCGGATTGTCAGGTGGGAGGTGGTGTTCAGCGGATTCCTCCACCACATTTACAGCCCTTCATTGAAGAAAAAAAGGAAGCAACTGCTAAGTTTGTTCCTTTTTTAGGGCACCCCGGCCAGGGGACTCCTTCCCACAGTCTTCGTTGTCTGGGAGGGGCTCATGTGGCTCTGTTATCAGGGATCTCCTTGAGGTGTCCCGAAAGGGACCTAACCAGCACTCCAGAGTTTCCTCTGAGGTCCCCTGCAAAGGGGCTGCCAGGACAGCTTCATCCGAAGTTCCCCTTTTGGGGGCTAAAGCTAGGCCCAGTACTTCTAGGGCCCCTAGACCCCTTGTCACCGGGGTCTGTCCTGAGGTTTCCATATCTGGAACTTAGTGTACAGAGTTTCTGCTCGAGGTTCCTGTTAAATTGACTAAATGTACGGGGGTTACCCCCGAGGTTCCCTATCTTGGGGCTATATCCAAGACCAGCAAGATCGAGGGGCCTCCTTTGAGAGCTCTGACTCCAGGGGATGACTCTAAGCCTTCCCATACTCAGGCCTGTGGTCAAGCCGATCATGCTGAGGGGGGAAAAAGAAGCTGGTTAAGCACCTTAAGTCTTTGAGTAGCGAGTTTGCTGAGGTTCCCTCACTGGGGCCTAATTTATCAGCAGTCTCTAAGGGGTCACAGAAACACTCTAGGTCTGCTAGCACCGGCTCTGCTGAGGTTCCTTGTCACAAAGCTAAAATCGATCATGCGTCACAGGATTTCTGCTGCGGTGACCATGGCCTCACTGGCACCTGCGATGCAGTTCACCTCGGGCAGTAATAAAATGGCGATCCAACCCCCACGGTGGCCATTGTGTCTACCTCGCTTACACCAACGTTCACAACGGCTGGTACTGAGGGGCCTGTCATTGGGGATGAGCAGCCTTTTACACGTTTTGTGGATAACAAGAACCTGTTCCGCCCTCCAATGGATGTGTGTGCTCGCTCCCTCCTACGTCCCCCTCCTTTGGTTTATGTGGATCCAGTTGGTGAAGGACCACCCTGGAAACATCCTCTTTGTGATCCTGGTTTATGCCCCTACCAAAAGGCCTCTACTCACTCCAGCGCCTGGACCTTCTTCTGAGGATGCGTTTTTTGGCAAGTTTCAGACGCGCATGCATTCTGATCTCATGAAGGCATACTTTAAGGATTTAGTTAAGGAAATGTATCCTAAGCTGCCTGAACCGGCCTCTGCACCGGCAATACCTCTGCAGGTCCCTGTAGTGCCACCTCCTCCACCACTTCCTGTGGGGCCTCCTCCTCCTCCTCCACTGCCTCCTCTATCTCCACTTTCTCCTGTGGAAAAGACTTCCATTGTGCAGTGAACCCTGCCCTCGGGGCCCGAGGTGCCACGTGCGGTGGATCAGGTTTCTGCTCCCGCCTCACTGGATGAGGATCAAACGGACAAGGACAGTGACGACCCGCCCCTCTCTATTAGATCCTTTCACGACCGGGTTGTGGATATGATGACATTGGTAGACATCCCATTACCAGAGCCTCCGGCTCAACAAGAAGGGCTACTTTCTGGAGCCTTTATGCTGTCAACAAAGATGCGCACTGGCCTGTTCCTTCAAAAGGATTTCCTGACGGAAGCCTCCAAGGTCTGGGGAAAAACCTCATTCCGGGCATCACCTAAACAAGAAAATTGATGTTGCTACAAGCTACACACGTCTGAGGACATATCCTTGTCTGCATGTCCACTCCCCTCATCCATGGTGGTGGCTGCAGCTACGCTCCAGTCGAAGCCTCTACATCCTTCACTGCGGCATCTCAGATCCTTTTCAAAGAGGACCAGCTTCTTGACGCCATGGGGGAAAAAGAGGTTTTCCAATTCGGCTCTTCAGCTGTGTCATACTAATACCGAGCTTATCCTGGTGGCTGCTAATGTCAAGCTGTGGAAGGTGCTTGCCGAGTTTCAGGAATGTATTCCTCCTGATAGGCTTGAATACTTAAGGGCGGCTTATCCGATGCCAGAGTTCTGGCGCAGGATCTACTTGAGGCTGCGGCCCATCATGTGGACACTTCTGCTCGGGGCCTTCTGGTCAGAGTAGACCTCTCCCGCCAAGCATGGCTGCATGCAACAAAGTTTTCGAAGGAAGTTCAGGACAAGGTGCTTGATCTCCCCTTCGAGGGTAAAGCACTGTTCCACTCCTCCACAGGTAAGGAACTATTAAAAAAAAAACAAAAAAAAACAAGGCAAGCACTCAAACTGCCAAGTCATTGTCGGTCTCAAACGAGTTCCTTCTCTGGTTTCAGAGGCTTTCAGGACTGGCGTGCGCGCAGAGGCTCCCGCTGGTGACCCTCGCCGTAAACAGCCAAGGCAAGGTGGCCAGTTTTTCTCTCGGTCAACAGCCTCCTCTTCAGCAACGGGTAGTCTCCCCGCCAATAAACCATCTAAATGATATTTCCATCAGTCGCACGAGACTCCGGTGGAAGGACAAATTTTGTCTCATCTGGAGGCGTGGCAGACCATCACAGACGACTGATGGGTTTTGTCCGTCGCCAGGGCGGGCTTCCGCTTGCCCCCCCCCCCCCACACAACCCTCTAACCCTCCTCTCCAGCAGACTGGATCGCCCTCCCTCAGAGCTGATGTACAGAAACTTCTAGACCTCAGAGCAGTGGAACATGTCCCCTTGCGGGAGCAAGGGCAGGGCTATTATACCAGTCTGTTTACAGTGCCCCAACCAGACTGGCCTGTGCACTCTCTTCGACCTCCAAGTTCAATCTCTTTCTACCCCAAGAGAAAATCAAGATGATTACGCCCTGCCATATAAAGTCCTCTCTCCAGAAGGGCGATTGGCTCAGCGTGGTAGACCTTGACGATGCCTACATGCATATTGTGATCTGGAGCCAGCATCGAACGTATCTGCGATTCTCTGTGGGAACGGAACACTTCAAGTATCGTGTGCTTCCGTTTGGTCTCATCTCAGCACAGCGTGTCTTTACAAAGATGATGATGGTCATCACAGCATTCTCCAAACTGCAGGGAGTTCATGTATATCCATACTTGGACGATTGGCTCCTGCGCAGTCCTTGCCCACAGGCTGCAACGGCCAATCTTCAGTCACTCCTTCAGCTCCTGTTCATCTTGCGATGTCTGTGAACTGGCGGAAATTGTCAATGACGGTTGCTCAAGACCTGGTCTTTCTGGGTTTCCGTTGGGATACCATCAGTAAGAGTTTTCCTGACTGAGGACAGGATTACGGACCTTCAGCCACGTGCAACTCTTCCTCCAGTTCTCCCACATGTCGGCTTGGTGGTTCCAGAGACTCCTGGGCCTCATGGCCTCTTGCGTGTTAGCTCTACCTCTTGCACACCTGAAAATGAGGCACACTCAGCTTGTTCTCGATTCCAGTCCCTTCCTGCATGACATCGGATCTTCAATGTTGGTCATCCACCAGCAACCTTTCAGTGGGGACCTCCTTCTAGGAACCCTGCCCACAAGCAACGGTTACTACATACTCCTCCTTTCTGGGGTGGGGAGCAACACTGCGTCACCTCGAGGTGTATGATTTTTGGACGACTCCGGACAGGCGGTTCCATATCAATTACCTGGACCTCCTGGCAGTTTTTCTGCCGCTCGGGGCTTTTCAACCCTCTATGACCAACATTTGAATTCGCACCGACAATTCTGTAGCGATGTTCTACATCAACAAACCAGGGGGCATCAAGTCTCCCGCTCTGGTGGACCTTGCTATCCAAATTTGGAATTGGGCTATCCAACACAATGTCTGGCTTCAAGCTGTGCACATTCCAGGTCACATCAATGTGGCTGCAGACTCCCTCAGCTGCCAATCTGTGGCGAGTTATGAGTGGGAGCTGAACACCGATGTTCTCACCAAGATCTTCCAGCAATGGGGTTCTCCACGGGTGGACCTCTGCTACCTCATGAAACTGGAAATCTCCGCTCTATGCTTCCAGAGACGGCCTCAGAGTGTCTTCCTTGGGGGTATGCTCTTGAGGTCCCATGGGACAACATGAAAGCTTACCCTTTTCCTCCTTTGCCGCTGATTCGTCAGTCGCTCTGGAAACTCAGGAGTGCCTCCAACTGCACTCTCCTCTTCATAGCTCCTTGATGGTCAGCCAGGTTCTTGTTTTCGGAACTACAGCACCTGTCGGTGTGCACCCCGATCAGGTTGCTGCAGATTCCCGACCACCTTCACCAGAGCAATCGCCAGTTGTGAAACCCCTTCCCACAATGCTTCAGCTTGGAGGCCTGATGAATGAGTTCTGATCATTAGCGCAGATCAACCTCTCTGAGGAGAACATGCGTATAATTCAAGCGGCATGTAAGCCCTCTGAGAGTGCAATACAGGAGCAAGTGGCTCCGTTTTTATCATTGGTGTCTAGCCAAAGAGCTTGATCCCACAATTGACTGTGTCTTGACTTTTGGATCTCACCTTCCAGCCTCTGGCATCCATGTCTTATCATGCAGGACAGATCTATCCGCCATTGCGACTTATCCGTCTACAGACAGTTGCTCTTTTTCACTGGCGAACCCAGTTATCAAGACCTACTTTGCAGGTCTTCATCTTTTTCCACCTGTTCGGGTACCTCATCCCACATGGGATCTGAATGTGGTGCTCACTGCTTTTTGTCATAAGCCTTTTGAACCCATGGCCACTACCAAGCTTAAGTACCTTCTTGGAAGGTGGCCTTTTTGATTGCGGTGACATCCGCAAGACAAATTAGCGAGATTCAAGCTCTGTCAATCATCCGTTCCTAACTTTCTACAAGGATAAGGCCGTGCTTCGCACTCGCCCTTCTTTATTTCCCTAAGTGGTTACTGAATTCCACTTAAACCAGTCAATGTCTTTACCGGTCTTCTTCCCGAACCCGGTCTCCAAGGCTGACAAGGTTTTACACAACCTAGACGTCTGACGTGCTCTGAAGTTATACCTCGACTGAAGAAGCCAACGTTGAAGTTCTCCCCAACTCTTAGTTACATTAAGTGACCCGAAAGGGAAACCAGCCTTGACAGTGGCCATCTCTTGTTGGATAGTTTTCATGTTTTTCCGAGGCCTATAAAACTCAAGGCCTTCAGCTCCAAAAGGGCATTCATGCACATCTGTTCCGTGGCAAAGCGGCTGCAGTTGCCTTGCAAAAATAAGTCCATAGCCAAGGCTGCTGCATGGGCTTCCCCATTTGGCTTTTTGCAGACATTGTCTTGACCGGAGTTCCCCGGCTGATTACCAATTTGGCTAGGCAGTTATTAAGAATTTGTTCCAATACAGGATTTTCTATTCACCAGTATTTACTGTGGTCGGTGCTTGGGAGGCTCCCACAAGTATGGAGGAAAGGGGATGGGAGCTAGGAGTATGACAAGGTTACTCACCATAGTGATTACCTTTCCTCCTATTCCATAGTCCCCTTTCCTCCATACGTCCGCCCGCCCGCCGTCCCCTCTAATAAGTATCCACTATTCTTTAAATGGTCCTGGACCTGGCGATAGAAAAGGATTGAAGGACAAAAAAAAAGTACACATTTTTTGATGCTTTGAAAGTGCTCTGGTCCCGTCCCGATGGAAGGAATGTCCTGCAAGTATGGAGGAAAGGGCACTATGGACTAGGAGTAAGGTAGTCACTACGGTGAGGAACTTTGTCATCATTCTTTCTTACCCAGTCTCTTCAGACTTGGATGCATAGACTGCAATGCACCAAACTAGTAGATGGAATATATCTTTCAAGTTATCAGCATCTAAACCCTACACCCCTAGTTTTCTGCATTTCTCTTGCTCGAAGTAGAGCCCACATGCACTCGACCTTAAACAATTCCCCCAGCCCACCTCACTGCCTTCCCTTACCGATCTATTGTGTGTTTTCATAATGCACAGTATCCATTTGGACAAGCATTATCTACGGGATACCACTATAATAGTAATGGGTGTAGTGCAAATGCCCATTACATTACATCACATCCACTTCTTTGTAAAAGTAATTGCTCATATTCCGTTATTTATCAATGCGTTGCAAAATTATGAGGATGAAACTTTGACGTTAATTGTACTTTTACATGATTTTTCGGGCTATAGATTTTGCATAGGAAATATGCAAAAGATCAGGGTTTTATGATGGGTCTGCATTCTATTGTATTAGAGTTAGAGAGGCTGACCAATTTGGATGGCATCCCATTAGTCCCTGCAACCCCAACCTACAAATTGCTACTAGAATGAGGAGAATTCAGTCCACAGCTGATGGAAGTTAAAAACGTTTAAGGCTATCTACCATTGTTGTACACTGGTAAGTCTAGTCACAACTCCATTCCTAAACCCGGGGATCGAAATTAAAATTGTGTAAGCAGGAGCTATGAGCAGCCCCTGGTATCCAGCATTAGCCAGGGACCAGATGCTACCACTGGAAAATGAGGAGCTAATTATTCAATCTAACTTCCATATATGATGCCAACATATCCTTTTGTACTTTGTTTACAACCCTTTATGCTTTAAATGTTGTATGTGTCCCAATGTTTATTCATCAATTTTTCCAAGTTAAATTTACATAGGTGGGTTTGTCCAGCATCAGCTCGTATGAGGAGCCAAAAGTGGCTCTTGGTAGCTAGCTGCTGGTATAAAGATAACCAGGCTACAAGCAGGAGATAAAAACTCCCAGCTCCCCTCAATTTCAGACCCTGAAAACCACTCCAAATGATCATCAGTGTTGTAATTTTAAATGGTTAAATAAAAATGTTAATGCGGGAAGCAAAGTCCAAGCAGTATTCCTGTTGCTTGCCTGTAATGTCTCTGCTTAGTCACTTGTCTGCATTTACGAGAAAGAAATCAGTGTTTTAGGTGCCTCACAGAATGTTGAGCTCCGTATACTGTGTATGGTGGTGAAAGAGTTGGCTTTGATATTGCGCCATTTCCCTCCCTGCTCTATGCGCAGGCAGCTGCCGATCGGAGTCTAACCCCTCGCAGTCCCTCTTGACCACAGTGGAATGTTTGGGTTTCCTCTCCACTCCTCTCCCCACAAGATTTATTCCTCTTCTAACCTTTAAGAGTTCACAAACTGTCCAGTTCCTCTTTCGAATGTGACCAATTCCTCTCTATTAAGTCTCTTTACGAGACAACTTCATAGCCTGTAGTCGTCTTCCATGAATGAAGACTTCCATATTACAGTGCCGCCAACTAACTCCAAGTGCACTCCTATGCTTTTTGAAGAAGAGCAATTGCCATTTGAAGTGCAGGGCTTTAATTTAAAGGCCATATCAAGATACCTTTGCTCAGTCCACATAGTCTACACTGTGCAGTGATCCATAGGTAAGCCCAATGAAGGCGTTCTAAAGCCCAGAACACACCACAAAATGGGAAGTGGGAAGTCTTGATATGATGTGGCATTTATAACACGCCTACACACAAGTGTTTCAAGGCGTGATGCGACCATGGAGGGGGAACAGAGGGAAGACAAGAGACATTGCTCCTACTAGGCCAGGTGTCATTCAGATTGCGCAAGTGGCGGGGAAGGGGCAAGAGGAAAAGTGCAGAGTGGTTGGGGGGTGGGGGCTGTGCAGTACAGGAGGTAATAGAATAAATAAACAATAGGTGAAGTAGGCCAGCTGGTGGGAAGGGTAAGTGCAGACATCGGGTGTCAAGTGCTGGAGGGGGCTGTAGGGGTACTGAAAAACAGTCCCCAAGTGCAAGGGTTGCCATGGAGGCAGTGCAGGTGTGTAACTGGTGGCGGAGGGGACCTGGGCCAGAAATCAGAGGGTGGCTAGGTAACCAGTACAGTTTCAGCCAGGAATTCAGCAGTGGAGAGGAGGAGAGAAAGCAGAAGCAAAGAGGAATGTTTTGAGGTGCTTCTGGAACTGGAGGTGGTTCTCCTCAAGTTTCAGGGAGGCTGTGCCAGAGGGAGGCCCCAGCCGAAGAAAGAGATCTACCACCAACTCGTTGCTTGGAGAAGCGACTGACCCTGAGGGAGTTGGAGGCAGATGAGCAAAGAGCTCGAGAAGGAAGATATTTAGGAAGAGAGAGTTGAAGGTATTGAGGCCTCAGATGGCTGTGGACAATGCAGAGGGGTTTGAACTTAATCCTTGCAGTCACTGGGAGCGAGTGCAGAGATTTCAGTCCTGCAGAGATACGATCCCTGGGCTTGAGGATAAGGACAATGTCTCCCAGTCCTGTTTTGAATGAGTTGCAGAGGGCGGAGCGCAGAAGCAGGCCGATTTAGAAAGAGGCTGTTGCAATAGTCCAGCCTAGAGAGAACCAGAGCTCTGGAGACGGTGAGCTTCTGGGGGAAGCAGAGGTAAGGAAGAATACCTCTGAGGAGGTGCAGCTGGTAGTGTGACTTAGAGACGTCAGAGATGTGAGGATAGAAGGAAAGTGTGGAGTTGAAGATTACCCTGAGGTTTTTAGCCTTGCAGTTAGTAGTAGGAGGAGGAGGAGGAGGAGCCTATGAGGAGAATCTCGGTCTTACCTGCATTAAGGCAAGGATCATTGGCAGCACACCACTCCTGGATAGCAGACAGAAAGCCAGAGATGAGACACGGAAAAGAGGTGGCCGAAGGTAGCCTGAAAATGAGCTGAGTGTCATCCGCATAGCACTGAAAGTTTGGGCAGAGAGCAGCAATGCGGTGGGCAAGAAGTGCCAGGTATTGGTTGAACAGCCAGGGAGATGTTAAGAGACGTTTAAGTGCACAGCGTTCGGAATGGAGCCTTTGGTTGTGTTCATTCAGAAAGAAGTGTTCTTACATGTGCATATGATATTGGTATTTTCCTGGAACATCTTCTAGAGCCCCTCTCTCCATTTTGTATGGGCCGATTGGGACATCTGCAAACCCATTGGCTACGTTTTAAAATTATTATTCTTAGTCCAGGAAGATTTTTGACTTTACGAAAATATTCACTAAGGTACTGCTGCTAACTAAGTGCCATTTAGGTCGTTCCTTTATGAAGACGTGAAGCATTTTCTTTTTCAAACTCTCTTCATATTGTTCAAGGACACTAAACGGAGGAAACACTCTGATTAATCCCCCTGCGATATCTCCTATATATGGTCACTTTATTATACAGACTTATTATTTCAAAATATTCTATCCTTGAGACATTTGGGATAGTATGGTATGGTATGGTAAGGTAAGGCAAGGGGAAGGGAAAGGGAGACTTCAGTGGCAGGGGGGATTGGGAAACTAAGGACTAAGTGTGGCAGGGAATATGAGGAAGAGAAATAAAGGGAAGGCAAGGGACTAAAAGCACCAAGTAAAAAGCCCACCGTAGAATCAGTGCTTTGCCCAAATCTGGGCAGTCGAGGGTGGGCCGGGACCCTCCAGGTTCCACAGCTCCCTTCTATCCCAAACTAAGAAAACCACTGTCTTGTCTGAGTCAGTGAAGGTGTATTCATGTATTTCCCCATAAGGTTAGCAGGATTCCAAACTAGCTCTTTGACAGTACACACTCCAAAGAAACGAAGTCAAAGGACCATTAGACTCCAGAGACACCAGGAGTTTCATCAAAAAGGGGAAGTAGAGAGATGGGGTGGAAATTGGGCAGAACAGACTGACCCACAGAGGGTTTCTTAGGAAGAGGAATAACTAAGGCATGCTTCAAGGTAGTGGAATATTGCCAGAACTAAATTAAAAATTAACAGTGCTAATAAAGGCATAACTTCCTTCAGCACGGGGAGAGGGAGGGCAAGAGGATCATTAGGGGAGAGTTCAATTAAGCCTTGGGGCTGTAGGCCTGCCTCCCTTTCCACTCAGCTGGTCTTCGTTGGTGGCAGAGAATGCAGAGATGGTCATTTACCATGGTTCTGACATCGATGATTTAGGTTTAGCAATTTTGAGAGGAGCATGATGATCTTCAGAAGCGAGGAAAGATTCAGAAAGAAAGTATAGAACAAGTAGCTACCTGAGTCGCCTAGTTGCCTTTTCTTGCAGGGTTCCAGAAAAATGTAGTCTGGTTCATCATGAGGTTCCAAGCTTTGACAGCCAAGATACAAGCCTTTGTTTTTAATTGACTGGGTGTCCTAGTTTGCATTGGAGATAGGCTGGGACTAAGGCGCTAGAAGATGTTTGCTGGGGCCCTCATATTGTGAGTCGGAGTCCCCAGCCATATCATACTATCCTCCTTGTTTTCTTTGTTGGCTTGTACTCAAGGGGCTCTTTCTAGTATCAGACTTTCAGTTTCACTCGGTCTTAACTCCTGCCACACCTCCTGAAAAGATTGCCATGTCTACTCCTCCCACTGTATGCGTTTCCCTCTTTTGTTCTCCTTAGTCTCATCTGGTCTTCCCCAAACCTCTTTCTAGTTCCAACTCATCCGCTTCTCCATTGGTTTAGGTCATCCTTCCTCCTCCAATTCTCGCTTCATCAGCTATTCCTGTGAGCTTCTCTTTAATACCTCCTACCTCTTCCTTATAGCTTTCCTCCTAGACAACCTCATTGGTTCCTCACATCACCTCCTCCTTGGGTCTTATTTTTTCAACCACCTTCTAAAGCACTCCTTTCAACGCCTTTGCCGTGGATCTTATTTCCTCCACTACCTGCTTTCCTTTTCACCTCCTCTTTCTCATATCTTGCTCTCTCTACCACCTACTTTGCTTCTCCTGTCACTGTTGCCTCCACTCTGTTTCCAATCTCTCTTCCAGCCACCTACAAATCCTTCTCCGAGTTGTGCTTTCTTTTATATGCCCTTTCCCCTCCCCTTGGTCTGGGCTCCATATGGGGGCCTGCAAATGTGTATGATTTATCTGGTTGATACTTGATTGGATATCTGCTAATTGTTTTCCTATTCCAGGTGCATGTGTTTAAACAGCATTGGTCTCCCATGTCTGCCGGACCGAGACTTTACAAGGCCAACATGCCATATTGTATTTTTAGCTTTTGCTCATGTGCAAGATTTGTGTCTGGCAAGCAGACCCTGCTTTGCTATGATGGTGGCCACTGAATGGATTGTTCGATCTAAGCTGATAGCTGTAAGCAGTGTTCGTGTTCTGGTCGTCCTGCAGTCTTTCCAAGTAGAATTTGAAGTACATTCAGACCATGGGGCCTTTCTTAAAATATCTGATATTACTACTTTATCTAGCACAGCCAGCACTATTCTGTATATGCATTTTTAATAGCTGATGTTTATTGAGGGACCAATGTGATGAGTCCTTGCGCTCTGACCCAGGTGCTTTGAGGTTTACCAGGGGATCATCGTTACAAGCCCTGCAACATGGAGTGGTGGGTGGCACCTGGCTACCATGGTCTCGCCTCAAGCATCAGTCAGAATACCGTATCGCGCATACCCACCTCGAACTCGGTCATTTATTCCCTAATGTCGACCATTTTTTAAAACCTTTTGCTATTGTAATATTATGCAGATCCTGGAATAGCAGAACCCAGATCCTTTCGGTTCCCTCGCTGCCCTCCACAGAAGAACCTCTCAATTATTGGGATCTGTGAGTGCCAGCCTCATGTCATTCTGGTGGGTTCCCTCACTGGAGATGCCCCAAAGCGAAGGCAGGCAGAATGTCTGCTAGATGACAATGGGGTTCTGTCCAGAGGGTTGTTCCAATCCAGAATCTAGCAGTATCTGCAGAATGTTTCAAAGTTCCTCCTCTGGTACTTTCTCTGGTATCCCCAGGACTTTTGATGTCCTCTGAAAGTTGTTGTAAGGGGCAAATTCCCTCCAGCATTCAGTTCTTTAGGTCTGACTAGTACTGTAAGCAAGTCGCAGCAGATTAGGCCCCCAACCCCTCAGTTTTATGGCAATCTTTGGTCTCCTGAATGTCAATGTCCTTACTCTATAGACAGTTCTCTGGATTCCAGGTGGGATTCCACCATTGTCCTGGATCCACCTTCCTTAGTTGTCTTCTGGTGGAGTGAAGTGATTCCTGCAAAGTACCCCATAAAACCTCTGATCATAACTTTTTACTGGTTTGCCTGATCACTGGGCTGAGCTTAATGTAAGGGGAGTAAGTACAAAATAAATTGCACTTGTCTTTTTCCCTTCATCCTAGCTATGGCCCAGCTCGGTAGCACTTCTCCACATCTCTCCTCTCCGCTGGCTAGCTAGCAGCGTAGGCAGGGGCACAAAGCCAAACTGATTTCCTTTCTCTAGCCCTCCTGAAGGGGAAGTTCAAGAAGTGGCATGGTTCAGCCATTTCACTCCCCTGAGTGGTTACCATCTGTACTGCAGCAGAATTAACCAGAATCTCCACCTTTATTGCTTTCCTAGCTGGGGAGCCCCTCATTGTACCCTGCTGATTCGTGCAAGGAGACCTCCCACCTTCCCCCCCGGTACTCAAAACTGGTTGTGTGCCCTTGATGTTCTAATTTCAGATCTTGGCACATACCTGCAAGGGGACTAGCTCTCTGTTTTGGGACCTACTATTATTTGATCCTGCTGCTGTCAAGCTGCCACCGCCTAATCCCATCATTGCTCTATTATTGTGACCATTTGACTTGTAATGTCTTGCAAAGAACAAATTCCACCAAGTGTTGGTTGCAGCTGGTAAGAGTAGTCTGTCATAAATTACATCCTATGGCTCGAAACTCAAGAGAGGCCACATCAACATGTAGCCGTACATGAAAAATTCATGTTGGTGTTTACAGAGATGCATTTCACAAATGTGCATTCCAACTATTTACTTTGCCAGCATTCTCTTCTCAAACATAATTGAAAATATGCACAGCATTGCTAAAACTTGTCAAAGTGCATTATGGTGTTAATATGTTCACTGGAAATCTAAAAGCTAGAGGCATTTAGAAAATTCATAAATTATTTTTCTATACAGCATGCACAAGAGAAGCTATTGCCTAAACAACCAGTATACCGGCTACCCTTGCCCTGTTCTGATTACATTGTTTTTCTTCCTGCTTTGCTTTATTCAGTGCATGGTTTCTTTATCAGTATTTTTATTGTGTTGCACGTATTTGCTTCCAGTATTATGGACAAAAACAACACAGTTTTGGCCAACATTGATAAAACTATAATCAAGGTTGAATGTTTAGTTGGGACATGCTGAACATGTTATGGAAAAAAACACTGATGCCTATTTTATCCTTTGCCAAAACCCCATCTTGTTGAGACGCCCAATTTAAAATGCAAGCATTGGATAACGAGATTGGCTTTAATTCGAATGTGGATAAGCAAGATGTTTAGTTTCGATGTTTCTACTAATTAAATGAAGGACCTCATTGTCTGTTACATTGTGATTGGCTCACAGGGAAACCACTACGGGACTTCGCCTTTAAAAGAAAGCCGTTTTTTTCTGCTAGAGAGAGTTCCAACGATTTCATTGAAGGGCCACCTGCTTTGAACAAGGAACGAAGAGGGACTGGAGGGCACTGATGGCCCACAAGTCTTGAGCTGCCCGGGTAAGGGAAAGCACGCAGCTTCAATGGGTAGGTTAGGACTGGAAGTACATCCTTTGAGTAGCAAACAGCTTTCAGATGCCTTTACCCAGCGTTAATAAAATGCTCATAGAGCTAAAAATTGCAACTTGCCCAATTTATTCAAATTCTTATTTTTGGACTGTTTCAATATGTTTGTGACCGAAATAATAATTTTCCCCCCATTTTTCAACTTTTTTCTTTTTCATGGGAGGGCTATTAGGAGACTGCATGATGTATTTTGTTAGGTTAGCCTTTCAATCCTTTTTAGGGTGGTACTGAGTTTCCACACAGTGTTCATATTTAACCTGTGTTGCCCCTTGTACTTCTGTGGCCAGGATAAGTGGATCCATCAAATCACAGAAAAGGGAAATAGGAATCCTATGCAGGGGGATTTTAAATGTTTTACCTGTGAACTTTTATCATTTTTCTTTTTATCCATAGGTCTAGATCGTTTTTAGTCTGTTCTATTCTTAGTTAACTACCCATAGACTTTTTGACAGAAATTGTAACCCTTCCCACCCAATGGGTTATCCAGAGGTTGGTCTGTGTAACCTCACCAATTTCCTGGATTGTCAATCCACAGCATCACAATTGTGAGAATGATTTAATGTTTTAGTAGGCCACAATGTCTACATACACACTTGTGTTTGGTAGTAGATAGTTTACACATTTTAGGACATTAGAGGATGCTGGGTAGCTACTTAACATTATTGGTAGTATTAGGAACTGTACATTTCCTGGTTATTATATTTTGTATGCTTATATACTATCTCTTTGCGAATAAATACGCGTTCAGGCTAAGCAAGCGAGTGAGAGCATTATTAATGTGCTTCTATTAATGAGTATAAAGGAACTATTTTGCAAGTACAAACACTTGTTGATTTAGTAAAAACTGTGTAAGGAAGATATCATCTAAGGTTTCTGATAATTATAGGGCAATGAGCATTGATATATAGATTCCCCCAGAAGGTGGACCAATGACAAGTCGTTTAATAGCCCTCCTAGGCCGTTCCTCCTATCTCACTGGCGGGCTCTCGTCTTGGTCACCTAGGTGCTCTGTCCTCTCCTCGCCCATGTAGCCAGACTGTTCTGACCATCTGACTGTACCACCAATCTCATTGTCCCTGTTTGCCAGCTGGGCCTCGCTCTTCTGAAGAATTATACATTCCTTGTTGTTATTCTTCTGTGTGGCCTTTCGGCAGTGAGCATCAACTCCTCCTCCTTTACTACCATCAGAGGTGCAGGATCAAAAGCTGACACGTTGTTTTTCTCACCAGTACAGTTTCTCCTTGAATCTCTGAATGACGTGCTTTGCGTCTTCTATCAGCATAGTCCTTCATTCTCATTTTTACCTCTTCATCATTTTGTCTGATCCCTTAATCACTGGCATCTTCATCCTTCTTGTACGTTGTGTGTGTTAATCGGGTGTGTACTGCATGGCCGGGCTTTTCCCTGTTGTGCTGTGGAGGGTGTTTCTATAATCATTCACGAGTTGATATACTGCTTGCTCTTTGGGCATTTGCGTGATGTTTGATATCCTGAAAGCCCCTTTGATGTTGGTCATGAAACTTTCTACCGCTCTGTTGGCTTGTGGCCATAGTGGTATTGTTCTTCTATGTTGGAAACCCATGTATTTGGTGAAATCCTTGATGTCATTACCCGTAAATTGCAGTCCATTGTCCGATTCTACTATTTTGGGTATGCCATAAATTGAGAAAATCCAATCTATCATGGGTATTACTGCTATAGCTGCTGTGGACTGCAGGTTTTGTATCTCCGGTTATCATGCATGTTCATCCAGTACGACAAATATGTATATGCACAAAAGCAATTGTCCAAAGACATCAATGGCCACTTCTTCCCATATCTGCTCTGGTAGTTGGGCCTTTTAGAACGGCTCAGGGAATGTTTGTGGCTGCAAGCTCGGGCAAATATGACATGACTTTAGTGTGGTTTCCAGTATCTGATCCATTGATCCATACATGGTAGCCTTTTGGCGTAGTAGCCTCTTGGTGGACACTTTGCCCCTGTGTCCATGTGCTAACTCTATCACTTGTCGCTGTAGGCATGTAGGAATTATTATTCTGTTCCCCTTCAGTATCAATTTGGATAGTGAGATGGACAATTCATCCTTTGTGTGCGCCAATGTGCTCAGTAGTGACCTGTCCACTGCTGGGTTCCTTGTTGCCACACCTTCTGGGTGATCTCCACCTTCCTGTTTGAATACATGAAGCGGTTTGCGTCGGGTCCTCTTTTGTGTGTGGTCCTCCAATGACACCAATGTGGGGAGGGTGTGTTGCACCATGTAGTTATCAAATTCGTCCACATGGTTGGCCGATGTCAATGATCCTGGCAGTGGATGGAGAGACAGAAAATCTGCTGAATTTGCTTCTTTCCCCTGTTTGTGTAGAATGTCAAACTTGTATTCTTGCAACCGTAGGCCCCATTGTTCAATGCGAGGCAGCATTTGGGTGGATGGCCTGTCGTAAATCGTGATGAGAGCCTGGTGATCTGTAATGATGGTATTTGGCTTCCCAAATAGAAACGGGGGAAAGTGCTTGCATGCCCATTCAACCGCAAGACTCTCCTTCTAAGCCTGCGAATATCTCTGCTCAGCCTCCCAGAAAATGTTACTAGGCTACAAGACGATGCGTCTTTCAGAGTTGTTGCCGCCTTAGTGTTGTGCCAATATTGCCCGAGTCCTACCGGGCTAACATCCACCGTCGCCTCAGTGTGGAAGTTCGGGTCAAAATATGACATGCACACCGCTGCCACCATCTCGTGTCTGATGGTATCTCGTAGAATAACTTGCCAGTCCTAGGAATGATCGAACTTGCAATGTCTCAGTAAGCACTTTTATTTGATCCTGATCTGGCTCGATGCCTTGCTGGGAAAAGATGTCCCCAAAGAATTTCAGCGTTGACATTTTGAAAGCACATTTGTCCTTGTTCAGAGCAAGGTTTGCATCCTCGAGTCTAGTGCCTTGCATACTCTGAGCATTGCGGTGTTGTGTGCTTCTTATGACTTCCGATAGATCAAAAAATCATCATTATAGGTCAGGCAGTTCGGTAAATGACAGATGACGTACGTATTGCCTCCTGAAATAGTTATGCTGTGGAGGATAATAAGAAATTGAGTCTTTTCACATCTGAACAAATCCAGATGCATGGTAAACGTAGTGATATTGCTCACTGATTTCGAGCTGGTGGTATACCTTGTTATGATCTAGCCTGTAAAATACTGTAGCTTCATTGAGTTGCTGCATCATATCACTGACTGATACAAGGTGCTTGATGGTGTCCCCCTTCTGCCCCCCCCCAATTGTGGCTTGATTGGGGACCCTCCTATCAATACACAGCTGGATTTGCTTGTGTCCTTTTTTCGGAACTGTTATTACTGGGGATACCCATGGGGTGGGTGTGGTTGTTGGTTCTACTACGTCAGCACGTATTAGAGCTTGTAAGTCTTTTTCAATTTGGTTTTGGATGAACAAAGGTATTCCTATATTATGCTGGGCCACAGATTTGATGGCAGAGTCTATGTGAAGTTTGATCTGGCATCCTTTAAGTTTTCCAATTCCTTTGAATAATGACCAGAATGTTACTTCTGTCTGCTGCTGTTATGGATCTGCCGGCCATCAGACGATGGAAGACATATAGGGGCCCCATCTGAATGGTAGATTGAAAACTCAAGATACATCCACACGTGGTCTCCGCATCAATGATGTGGTTCGTGATTTGGTCCGATTTGTCTTTGTAGGTGCATGCCATGGTGAATGTACCCTTGCAGTTCAGTGTTTTTTGGCTCCATATGCGTATGTCTACTTGGGCCTTCTTTAATCTCTGTGGTTGTTTTAGCGATTTGATTTCTTTCTCTGACATCACATTTACTTTTGCGGCAGAGTCTATCAGAAAATCATATGATTGTCCATGTATTTGTAGTGGAACTATCGGGCTGTAGGCTATGGTGGTCGGATTTCCTATAGCATACAGGTATCATTTCCGCCTGTCTCTGCTTGAGGCTGTGTTGGATTCATTTGTGGAGGAGGGTGTTCTTCATAGGTGGTGTATGCGCCTTCTTCCTTTCTGTCACATTTATGGTGAGTTTGGACGCTTTGAGCATGTGCTGTGTCTTTTTCATGTGTTTCGTCTTTCTCATGTCCTTATCCCTCCATCAGTAGGGTGGCCGGTAGGTGATTTGTTTCTATATGTCCGTGACTCTTGACAGCTTGAAGTTGGTAATCTAGCTGCATGGCACATAGACCTGAAGTAGTTTTCGCCCCGGTATGCAGAACACTCTTGACTGGGCACATACCTTCATCTGGAAAATCGTACCCACTTCGATAGCATCACTTGTCCGTTTTTGTGTGTGATGGTTGTGCTTCTTCTTTGATCATGGGAGTGAATGAGATCTGGAGTTTACTCATCGTACGTACCTGAAATTGTACTGCAGTGGTCATTCCCGCTAATGGCAGTATTTCTGCGAGTGTATGGGGTTTATGTAGCAGTTTCTTTTTAAATGACATGTACTTTGCATGCATGCGATTATTTGCAATTTGATGGTTTCTTGGCTTGTTTGTTTGAGAATAGTGGAAATCGCAATGCTTCACCTTCGCTTGGAGTCTGGTTTCTTCCTGGGACTGCACGGTGTGTGGAAATTGTGCCTCTCACAATCGCCATTTTTGTGGATGGCAAAGTGTTCATTCAGAAGTTGTTTTAATTTGAGGTAGGTGTACACTACATCTTCCGTCAACACAAAAATAATATATCGCATTTCGGGTAAGGAGGCCTTTCACCTGCTTGTCTTCCAGCGATCCTAGTGCATCCAGATAGACATCACATTCTCAGCTCCACCTGGCCCATCTGGGACCTAGGTTGGTGGTGTCTGTCATATTGAATGGCAATAGCGCAAGTACAGGGAATGTCCCTGAACTGCTGCACGAGCCCCTCCCCCTGGGGCCGGTCGTCAGCCTCCGTGTTTGCTCGTGGCCTGACATAATGAGGATGTCGGACATCCTCCCTTCGGGAAATGCAGGCACTTTTATCTTTCTGCTATCTTGCGCTTGTATTTTGTGTGCTTCCTTCTGTGTAGGCACGTGCTTTCACTGGGTGAACACTCCCTCTGATGACCACCTTTTTTTTTCAAAATAAACATTTTATTCAGGTATTAATCAGTAACAACAAGAAAGAAACAAATTAAACAGTAGACCTCGGAGTTAGCGCATGATTGTGGTGGAATAGTTAATTACAGTGGAAGGAATAGATAATAGGAGAGGGAATTTAGTATACAACTCTTTCATAGCAATGTTTGGGCAGGAAAATGGCGAGAGGGGGGAGATCTCTATACTGGACCAATCCGCATCCATGCGAAGTTCAGTTCAGCCAGCGGACGCTAGGCGGCTTTAGTGCGAGGGCCGAGTAACGGTCTGCGTAGTCCATGAATTGGGGCCCAAGTGTTTCTGATGACCTTCTTACATTTTACTATGTGCCCCTTACAGGAGCCTTCCAGCTGGAGCGGGGCACCCTCTGTGTGTCCAGTTGGGTACTAATTGTCTTCCAAGTGAGACACGAGGCAATGTGCTTCCCAGTAACTCACTGTGGTGTCTCGGTCGCAGGCTTCTCTCCGCCACACCTTTCAGTCTTCTTGTGAGGTAGCGTTGCTGGCTCTCTTATATTGGGGCCGCCGATGTCTGGTCCACGTCCATTGAGCGGGGATGTCTGGGTGTGCCGTGACGGTCCAGCGGGGCTCTCCGTGTCCTCGGCTCATTAAAGTGGCGCACAGGCCTGGCAAGGCTTTCTCGATCACTGCTCGCTGCTCTATTCAACGGGCGTGTAGCAGCTTAGCAGTATTTGCGACTACATCCTGGAGTTCTCAGCTGAGCACAAAGGAGGTCGATATTGATCTTTCACCTTTGGGCTCAGTTTAGTGTGCCACTCAGTGGGTGGACACGCAGACAAATAAAAATGCTTCAAAACAGTTTGAGTGTCTGCTGTAATCTAACTTTATTGTCCTCCTTTTCCTCCCATATGTCAGGTCCGGCCATTAGCATAATGGCCTGAGGCACATAACGAAAGAGAGTGAATACGCATTAGATATTGCACCGCTCTTCAGGTCTGTCCCTTCTCTTGTATGGTCTTAGAAACTGCCATATCAAAGTATATCAAGTAAGAGGTGTTGGTGAGGTTGGGCGAGATAGTTAAATAACTGTAGTGAATACTGGAGTTTTTAAATCTTGGGGCTGGAGTGGTGCTATGAACTAAGAACCATAAGTGGAAAAGGTGCTAATGCGGTAAAACGAATGGGTAGAATATTTGTCATGATGTGAGCAACACAACCCCACCCATTTGTATAAAACTTAATTTTTGAATAATAGAAATTGGTTAAAAAATGTCCAACTCTTTGAACCGGTGGAAAACCACCAGGAAAAAAAGGCTACAAAATGTGTGTGAAGCATGTAAGGGGTGGGGGGGTACAAATCAGGAGGCTGACCCTGCCATACCAAGTGTGGGGTGTGCGGTGCTGAACGCAGGTAGGTAACTGTACATTCAGTGATGTGGCAAATATAGGGGTTGGGCCGTGTCTTGTGTTGGGTGACATTCCTATTGAGCTGAGCGAGCAAGTGTTACATTAATGTTAGTGTGTCAAACTGAGGAGGAGCCGTTTAAAGGGGGCATTTAGTGTGGTGAGAGACTGATGAGGGAGGGGAGATGGTCCCGATGAGAGAGCTGGGGAGCAGGGGTGTACTGAAATTCTTCTTGGAATAGGTGTTTGGCTGACGTTTGTCTAAAAAACATCAATTAGACTGTGACCAAAAAAAAGAAAAGATCACTGATCAGAGGCAAAGATGAAGCACAGACTTCATGAAGGTAGGTAAAAATCCTTTCCGGACAGTGTTCTCGGTTGAATACCAGACTAAAGTGCATGCATTTGTGTGGTGCTAAAATGAAGGGTAAGGCTGAGTAAGAGGTTTTCTCCTGTAGGACACAACTATGTACACGAAGACTTCACATGGCAGGTTGAAGCAGGTATGACTATGTAAAATCAGTCGGTGCAATATTTGGCACAGACAGGCCCATCCAACCGGCACCTGAGAGACATTTACTTTTGTGAAAACCTCCCTGTTCCCTGTTATGTCAGTTTACCTCGGTGGGTAAGGATTGATGGCAAGGGATTTTTGTTTCAAAAGGATAACGTTGGAGAGCCGTGCTCTTTTTGTGCATTTGGAATAAGGAGAGGTAGCGAAGGGTAGTTATTTTGGCAAAAAGGAAGATAGCCCATCAGATGTGTGCTGCGGAAGAGTTTACTTTAGTTTTATTGTTTGCTTGTTAGGCGCTTATACAGAAAATACATTCTGTTTCAAAGCGCCCACAGGGCAACAGGGAGGGAGCATGGGATAGCAGTACAATGTTTTAAAACAAAAAATAATACTGTTGGGGGGTCAGGGGGAAGGGACAGATGCACCTACTATGCCTTGAGAGTTTTCAGACTGTGCAAGTGCTACAAGGAAGAGGGCAGTGGAGTAGGTGCCGGGGTGTCTGCGCTCGAGGGTGTCACAGATGAAGTGCAAGGTATGGTAAGTGCTATGCGGACAGGAGCTGCGCTGGGTGGAAAAGTGCGAGTCTCCAGTGCGGAGGGTGTGCCGAGGCAAGTGCTGAAGGTAGACGGAAGCTGGGGAGATTGGGTGTGAGTGGTTAGGTCCCCCAAGATGCATAAAGGTCCAAGACACCAATCGCAGCAACTGTGAGATTAGCAGAGGAAGACACCAATCACAGCAACTGTGAGATTAGCAGAGGAGGAAAGTGAGAATTCCTTTGAGAAGGAAGAGCTGAAAGTGAGACTTCTTAGCAATGTCCTGAGTGTGAGGGAGGAAGGAGAGGGAGAGAGGAGTCCAAGGTGACTCCAAGGTTTCTGGCTTCCGAAGAAGGAGTAGGGAGAGAGCCCAAGGTGGGAGGCCAGTGAGAAGGGAAGGAGGGAGCAGGGGTCCCAATCGGAAGGATCCCAGTTTTGCTGGCATTGAGGCAGAGCTCGTTGGAAGTGCACCAAGCCTGGATGGCAGTTAGGCAGTCGAGGATGAAGGAAGGTGCTAGTGAGTCAGCAGGAAGTCTGAAAAAGTGGTGTCATCTGCATAATCCTAGAAGTTGGGGGGAGAAGGAGGAGATGAGGAGTGCCAGCTGAGCAAGGTAGATGAAAAGCCAGGGGGACCGGGGAACACCACAGCTGGAGAAGCAAGTAGTAGAGGAGAAGGTGCCCAAGATGACTTGGGAAGAGCAGTCAGTTAAGAAAGCGGGCAGCCGTTCGTTTTTTTTTTGGTGTGCCTCTGTCGCATGGCTAAAGGCGTGAGAAAGAGGAAATTCTGTATTTGTCAGAAAGAACAACCGAGGTCAAACTACTGACTTTGCAGCGGCTGATGTGGGACAAGTGAGTGAGAGAGAGATGCAGAAAGAAACTTTGATACAGGCATCTTCAGGAATGATTAGAAGAAAGGTTTAGTTGAGGTGGATGGGCTAATGGAGAAGTAGACTTCCAACAAGGGGGTTCACTTGGCAGAGGTCGTAGGGCTTGCGCACAGCAAGCCACTTGATAATTTGAATATCGGAACTGGCACTGTTCCAATGTTTTCTGCTTCCCGAGAGGAACCTGCCTGTTTGGAACGGTCATTTTTCCGTAGGTGAAAGTGTGCTTCAAGGGCTCCGGTGTTTGATTTGTGAGTGGTATCTGTGTGGTATGGAGAGCCTGGCATCTGAGGCCTGATACAAGAACTGACCTTTCTCAGCGTTCTGATCAGACGAGTCCTTTGCATAATGCAGAGGACAACACTGCTTTGAGCCGTGAGGTGCAACTCGTTCATTTTAAAGCTATTGAGTTTGCACCTCATGGCTCACAGTAGCAAATGCAGACGCAGCCCCCTGCAAAGGGCAGCATGCTTTTTTTTTTTAATTCAAAATGCGGCCTGATTTGCAGCATCCTGTCCCTTCATGATATATTGCAGACGACACGGAGCAACACAGATTCGATCACCGGGTCCGCGCTTACAAACCTCTGGGTATTAAGCGCGTTATAAATAACCAATTGCATTACATTACATTGTGAAGAGATGATAGCATGGATGCATATAGGGGTCTCTTTAAGATGCCTGGCACTGCTGCCTACACCATGACATATTCATCAGTGCACGGTTTAATTTCCCTTATTTTTTTAAAGCTTTCCTAAACCTTGAGGGAGGCCTGGAAAGCGCTTCCAAGTAATGTCACCCCTTCCTGCTCTGTTGTGTCATGAGGCGATCTAGCTTGTGAACCAGTCTTATTTGCATTGTTGTCTTGAAGCTAAGCGTGCAGTTTTGCGTTTAATGTGCAAATTACACGAGTGTCTACTTTTCCCACCCGCTCTTTGCACTTAACTTGAGCCATAGCTCAGAACATTCCCAATCAAGGCAATGGAGATTGGGACTCGTAGGAATAAATGTTGGCTAAAGATGGGGGAAGTGTAGACATCCGTTTTTAGTCCATGATCATTCCTTTTCAATAATGACCTTAACGATGGCACCAGTATCAGAAACGGGACTGGCCTTCGCTTGGGGGCACCCAGGCGAAACAAAATGGGTCTTCACCCCCCACACCCCTCCAATAGGATTTAAAGACAACATTAATGTGTGCGAGTTGCCCAATATTGGGCTACTTTTCATGGCAGAAGGGATCATTTGAAAATAGGGTAATTGAGCCAGCAGGCAGCATGCAAAGCACACTGTGTCAAAACACTGCTCGGTGAAATCTAGCATTAAGGCTATGCAAATGCCACAGACTAGTATCTCCCACATTAAATGGGGCATGTTGGCATGTATGTAAGAGATCTCCAAAAACAAAGCTCTTATGCGATTTCTTCACCTCTGCTTGGGCGGCTTGGCAGAATAGACTGCATGCAACCAGTGACGCTCACTTGCCGTGAAATCTTTATTTCGTGGGAAAAGACAATCGCTGACTGCATACATTGTAGTCAGACGACCCGCCTGACATGGACGCATGGAAATTGGATAAAAGGGCTTCCATTAGCTGCAGTATGATGAGGTGAAATTGGTTCTGCTGCAGTCCCACCACAACCCCCGCTATACAGGAATGTATGGTGGCTGAATGGCTGGTAGGACTATATCTTCCTGCCAAACCAAGGGATATGAGACTGAAGGTGGGACAATGCAACAATAATCCACGTCCAGGTGACTGCCTCCCCGCTGCTTTGTCCCTTAAATCATTAAACCTGCCTCATTGTTCGGACATCTTCTTTTTTCATGTAGTGTGAACTTAATCACTTCTAAGGACTCCAATGTGTTCAGTTAAGTCGGGGTGAGTTTACATTTATCTGCACATGGTCACACAGTTTGGCTAAACAGTGAAGTAGGGATCTAACCCACCCGAAACCTGTAGCCATTGGAGCCCCTACAATGAAAAGAGCAGATTCACACTTCCATTACTCACTCACAAGTTTTTTTTTGCTGATTTACTTTCACAGACCTGTTTAAAATTGTGGGCTTTCTTACTTTCCCAAAATGCTCTTTGCTTTTATGCAAATTGGCAGGCTTGGGATCCAGTAAGAGATACTGTCTTGCGTAAGCCACATCACTCTATTCTTTCCCCTCCCCAAAGGAGGATGGGGTTCCCCAGAGTAAATTGTTTTGTTTGCCAGCAATGCCAGTGACAGCAACGCTCTATTCAAATAAAAAGCTCCCTGCTCGCCAGCATGGGGGTGGGAAGCTTTTCAAATACAATGGGGTCGCTGGAACCACACCAGCTCAGGGAAGCTTTTTAAAGGCTCCCCCATGCTGGTGTGGCAGCAGCACCCAACAGAAGTGTTCTTCCTGGAACTTCTCATTTACGTGGGGCACTGCTGCCGTGCCAGCACGGGGAGCCTTTATTTTATGTAGGGTGTCGCCGCCACGCCTGCACAAGGGAGCCGTTTAAAGGCTACTTCATGCTGACGTGGCAGAGGGCGGCTATGGTATTAGTTTGGCACTCTAGGCGACTGCCCAGGTCACCTGGCTGTAAGGCCGGCCATGATCAGAAATTCACATGGATGCTCAGTTATTTGTAATAGAGGTTCTGGGCTGTGTTCGGTGGCGGTTGAATTTCCAGCACAGACCCATCCTTTTTTTATATCTCGCATCAATGGATGATGATTCACTGCGGCCAGAGCTGGCTTTAGGGGAGGGCAGGCCGGGTGAACACCCGGGGTGCCACGCCCCCTCAGGGTGCCATTAGCCCCCGCCACACCAGCTCAGGGGAGTCATTCAAGGGCTCCCCAGAGCTGGCGTGGTGGCAGAAGGCGTGGCAGGGGGCCCTTTTATATTAAATGCACCTGCAGCAGCGGAGCACCTTTTAATAATAATAATAGGGTGCTTATGCACTCTATTCACATAACCTCCTGGTTAAAAAAAAGTGCCATCCTGGCCCCTTCCTGCCCCGCCTCGCCCCGTGTTGACCAGGGGTGCCAATTCGCCCAGGGTGCCCCTGTCCCTAAGGCCGGCCCTGTCTGCGGCGTCAAGACCGAGTACTCTGTGGCTTCATTTTCTAGTGCTGCTGTGCCCAGGCAACGGAGTGCATTCTGGATACTGCCATGCCTCTCTTGTGGTGCATTGGGCGATTGCTGTAGCTCGGGCTGACTGCGATGCCCTGCTCCTTGGCAATGGTTTGAACAACCACAGGCACAACAGAATTGACTTATCGCCGGGCAGGTGACATCGTGCCGAATAAAGAACAAGGAAAAGTATAGTAACAACTTTTTTGTTTATCCTCCAGCCACCCTAGTTTTGACCCTACGGTGCCAGATCTGCACCAGTAGGCCCTTTGTTCAGTACCCTGTGCTGACCTTTTTGTTTCCATTCACTGTGTTCACGAGCCTCCTGGAAGTGACGCAGCATTTACTGTGTGTTTATGAAAGAATGAAGTTTCATATGTGCAGCAGGCTTCTTGGACTCAGTGACTCATTTCCCAGAATAGATCCGTCTCCTCAGCTCCTCGGTTCCTTCTGTAAAAGCACGCGCGCTTTTTGCTTAGTGTGGCTGAAACACTCTTTCGACCAAAGACCCAGTTAACGTTTTCAAACGAGCATCACATCTCATGCTAATACCAAAAGCCTTAGACTGTGCTTCCTGGCAGGGCGACGAGGTCACGTTGCAGCTATTGCGCAATGTTGAACCAAGAGTCCCCTTTGTGTTTATATTTTGTGTTCATCATCCAGCAAGCATCCTGCTGTGAGAATTTCCATGACCGGTTTGTAAAAGGTGTGTACGACAGCTTAGGTTTAAATCCTGCATGACTATAAAATTGACTCCCTTTCCCTTGACTTTAAAAAATAATCAGGTGCAATTAATCACTTATTAGCAATAGAAAATGAAAGGTTATGGAACGTTCCGTTTGGCCCAAACAATGGAGAATGAGGATTGCAAGCAAAGGCCGGTGCACTTTTTCCCATCATTTTCTCAGAATTCTCTGTCCTGCCCGCCACAGCCAAGTGGAACCTCCGTGCGCAGAGGCAGTTGGGGTTTCCCAACGCTGAGTCTACTTCCAGTGCCCCAGTTTGCCTGTTACGGTGGAGCTGATCCTTCTCCTTTCTGCGATGGCACGCTGCACGCCATTGCATGCTCTCCCCTGTTAACGCCATAACCTGGGCATTTGTCCATTATTATACCAATGCACATTATTCTTGCTCATTCATCTCAGCCCCTATCTTCTCCCCACCAGTAAAGTGCAGAATGAGGCATGTTTTCTTTTTGGCATAAAAAGACTGCAGATTTATTTTCACACATAATGGAAAACGCAGCAAACAATTGTGAAAATAGTTCCGACGGTGCAGCGACCGCTCCGTGTCCAAAACCTGCTTCCCCCTTTTCCCAACAAAGTCCACGGTAGGCACAACTCTCCCAACCCTTCGTGCCTGAGACCAGCCTGCCCCTGCATGTGTTCTTGGGCTGGGAGAGCGCCGTTTCTTCGGGGGAAGCCGAGCCCTCATTGCTATCACCAGGCGCCGCCGCCGTTTAGGCTTCCAGGAGGCGCTGGTGCGAGAAAAGTGAAGACCCTTCCGGCTGTGCAATGGCTCATTCAGAGTCTGTCTCTTGTTACTTGTCGCCAAAACACTGCCACGCCGAAGGTGTGTTACAGCCCACCGCGGCTCCCCACTATCCCCTTTGTTAGTTCCAGTGGCTTTGAGCACAATCTCCAGTGAAAATTCCCATGCCCAATGCTGACCAGTGTACCCTTGCACTGTCTACTTGGGACTCCGCCTTAACCAGGGCGGGCCTGCTCTGGGTATACTTCCGCACGTGCCACTTTTCATTCTTGCTTTGGAATGATCCTGGACCACCGGTTCCTGGTTTCCCCCCATCCGTGAGGTCAACTCGTTTTGTCATACTTCGCCCTTAATAAGTACTTCCCGCGTCTTATTAGGCTAAATCTGCTCCGCCACATTCTCGTTGCTCTGCCTGCCCTTGCAGGAGTTACCGTGCTGGTGGGTGCCGTTCCCTAACGGGTGAAGTTGAGCTTTATTCCTTAGTTCCAGTTAAAACCAACTCCGCCTTCACTTCCTCCTTGCCTCAGCCCTTTTCATATTACATTGAGGCTAAACATTAGGCTAAACTCGCTCTTGTGCTGGAGGAGCGCCATTTCTGACGGGGAAGCTGTCCTTTAATCCCCTTCTTACTAGCCCCATGGCCTTCAAAAGGAAGCTCTCATTTCCCTTCTTCATCATGTTGGCCCCAAGCTCCCCATCCAAACCCAGATGGATTGTCTGCCCTCGCAGCTGTCCTACTGGGCTGGAAAAGTGCTGTTTGTGTTCCTGAATAGCCAAGTCTTCCTCTTCCTAACTAGACCTCCCTCCTTGCTTCTATTTCACATGCAAGCCTCCGATCCCCTGCCATAGTCCCATCAACCCACGTATATTGTTACCTAACAAATGCCCCCGCACCACTGGTACTTGTTGCTTGACCCCAGAAGGATGACATGCAGGACTGCTCTAGAATCGCAACCTTATTCCCACTGTTACCGCTGTTCCCTAATGCCTAGCTTAATACCGGGCCCTGCCTGCTACCTTTATTTTATAGAACAGTGCCTTTCCCCTTTCTAATGCTGCTTCGGACATGCCCGGCCCATGTCCCCAATCATTACTCCAGCTATTTCGATATTCCCAGGGACAGTCATGAGGGTTAACTGTACCCAGAGATCTGCGTGCTTCACCTCCCCCTCAATTCTGTACTTGTAGTGAGAACATGCATACTACCCCAACTGTACACCCCACCTCCGTCATTTAATCAATGAAGCACGTACCCATTACTGACCTAAAACTCTGCTTAACCCCTACTGACTGTTTCCTTCCCCGTGAAAAACCACAAACTCGTAGCGGAGTCTGCTGCTGCTCAGCCGCCCCTTACCAGCTTCCCATGTCTAATCTGGGATCCACAGCCGGCACGTCCCCTGTGATTTACCTGAAGGAAACCTCTTAAAACCTGTACTAATTCTGTCTCTATATATTAGCTGGGAACCCTCCTGCCTCTGCGCGTTGCTCATTATTCACACAGCGTGTGGGATGAAAGGCTGAGTTTGTCCCAACCCTTTGCCGCAAAACCCATTACCCAGGTTATTCTAACTGCAGTATCGTTGCTGATCGCTGCAACCGGTGCCTCCCCCTGTGTGCTCCTTGCCGGAAGCCTTTCAAAATTATGACGAGACTGTCAGGATGTTCCTTTAACCGCTGTGTAAAGCAACACACCCTTACTGTAACATCCCCTCAAAGCTATCCTTTGTATCCCTGCAAATCTCCTTAGCCATTTCCCCAAAGGCACACTTATGATACGTTTCTGTTAATCCCAGCTTTGAGCTCCCTGGCCCTCACTTCGACCTTCTCCCAAACTATGGTGCCTTAACCATACTTTGTGCATGTGCCCCCATTGACACCGCCTGTTGTCTTTGGGCTCTGGCCAACTGCCCAATTGCGACTGTGGGCACCTACTCCTGCTCCCCAAAAAGGAGCAAATGTGAGTGAAATGCTCCCATTGACCTTGATCCATAGCACAATATATCTCCTCTGCAATACGTTAAACTGGGCTACCTTGACAAAGGTTTCCTCCTTCGACTGCAGCACGGGCCCCCCGTCGAATGATCATAAGCATATAGATGTAAGCGGGAACTGTCAAGCTACATCCCAGTCAAATTTCACCCCTATGCATCCAGCTGTAATTGATAAACTAGTCTGTTATATCACAACTGAAACATGCCTGGTAACCCCCCCCTGCGCTGCTGGAGAGTGGGGCAACAATGCGCCTTAAAACACTTGTGTATAGGCACGAAATAACTGCCATGTCTTTCCAAAACGTGAGGCGCGAAACTACGGGGACTGCCTGCCCGCCGGTACTACCATAAGCATACCGCTGCAAGCAGTACCATGGCAAGGTACCTCAAGTTATCACCACCCTATCATGACATAACGTACGGCGCAAACTTAAGAAACTCTCTGTAGTCATACATGCACCTGTATTGTTGATTCCCCGCACTTAGCTCTTCTGTGCCTGCCAAACATCTTATCCAACCAAATGCAATATTTGTGCCCCCATCACGCCGTCCTGTATCATGGTATTGAGGGGTTCGTGGAGCCCTAGTGCCCATAATGTCTCCACTCATGTGTTCACAAAATGTGTCCATGATGCCAGGTGCCTGGCCATAACCATGCAAAAGTGGTACTGCTTAAAATCGCCTCCGTAACCTCCAACCGGCCCGATATTGGCTGCTGTGGCAAACTGAACTCTGCTCATGCCCATACGCCAAGCACCCCCAACATAACACTTTTTCCTCCCACGCCGTGCGGCGGCTTTCCCCGTTTGCCCCATATTTCCGCCTCTCTCCCATACCAACCAACCACTAAGGTAGGTGAAGTGGTGACCTACCTAAAAGGCACCACCCCCGTTGCTGGACTGCTGGTGCTTCCTGCGCAGCACTAACCCAATACGTGTTTCGTGTTCCCACAACCGTGTGCTACCTCGGCAGGCAAGTGAGCCTACAATCTGGTTCGGCCCGCAATATTTATCTATAATAAAACTAACAGACCCCACTTCCATTCTGCGTATGGCCTGAACAAACGACCTAACATCGTTATGGTTTGGAAGACCGCCGTGCCATAATGTGTGTAGTGCCCTTTTGTAATTCCTTCCTCATGGTGTTCCCTTCGCCAATGGAAAGCGCCATGCATAAATGCGTATAGCGCCATTTTGTACCACCCCTTGTATAACGCTCCCACACACCATGGACGGGGCCATGCAAAAATGCGTATAGCGACTACCCCTTACGTGACGCTCCCACCCACCCTGGAAAGCGCCATGCAATAATGCGTACAGCGCCATATTGTAACACCTCCCTCGTGCACAACATTGAAAAGACCCCAGAATTAACGCATATAGCGCAATTCTTTTACTACATGAATACATTCCTCCTGGCGCTCCCATACAGAATAAACCTACCCTGGTACCACTTGAAAAACTGCACGCTTAAATGTGCACTGCACCCACCCGCCGTATGCAAGCACAATGTGTAATGCGAAGAACCCTCTGCATGCCGCCTGGCACCTTAGTCCCCCGCACTTCAAAGCTTGCCCTTGGTGTACTTAACAAACACCTCCTCCTAGGAACATTAATCAAATAAACCACTGCGTCTTTGGCTACCCCTGGCAGCGATCCCGTGCAATCACGTAATTTTTGACCCAGACCATTAATCCAGATGAACCATGCTGTACTATCCACCTTCAGCCCGCCAGAGTAATTACGACCCCTGAACCTTACCTCCTGTGAGTCCCATAGCTGGCGGCATACAAACACGCAAACCCCTCATGCACTAAAGCCGAACAAGGCAATTTCAGGCAGTAGACCTGCATTACCAATCACCTTCTCCTGAAGTTGCCCCTGCCATCGCTCAAAGGCTGACAGAAAGCAAAACGGCCCCAATTAAGGGCACCATGACGACCGCCTGGTCACTCTGCCCACAACAATGAATGGCACCATCCTCTCCCTCCGAATTTGGATCTCCTCGTCCACATCACACTTCATTACGACCAATCGCCTCAACCTTCGTCGCCTTCACCAACTGGGGGCCGGATGCTTTGTCCAAAGCAGTCAGTTAAATTGCCATCTTGCTTGAGTTTAATTGAAAATTGTATTCGTAATCCCTGTTGCTCATGTCCTTCGTTGATCTCACCCTTTTTTCGGGCCGGATGATTCTCATAATCAATAAGTTATTTTTAATCCTGCTTGCTGCACGTTCCGATCGCCAACTCTCACGAAGAGTAGCAAGTGGGTGTCACTGGCCTTGCGCTCGATGGCTCTTCGCTCGTCTGCTGTTCCACACCGTCCTCCGTACCATTACAGCCCTGGGACTGGCTGCATCTTCTCCCGCTAAGGCGGTTCTCTATGTACTGGATGCCAAAAGTGCAGTGATCTGTTCTCCTGTGCCTTCGATGTTGATCGGGTGCGTCAGTCTTCTGTTCCATTGTTCTCTGGCATCTGAGGTAAGGTGAAATTGCAACGGAATGTTGAGAATATTCTGCGAAGTTGGGTAGCCTGCTTTTCTTCAACGCTTCCCTCGTTGTTTTCTTATATCATCATTTAGCTTTTTTTTTTTGCAGAAACATTTTTTGAGAAGGAAGACCTGCATAATATATATCCTACATATAGAATGCCATTTCCAGGCTAGTTCAACGCCAGAGAAACCTCCATGATATCTGTTGTAATCAGACATAGGTCCATAGATCACTTCGATCCACCTGCCCACTAGTGGATTTTGTCCTGCCCACCTCCCACTCTGGGACAGGCATGAAGAGGAGGGAAGCAAGAAGGAGAAAGTTAGGGCGCCCAAGGGGAATACAAAACAGAAAACCATAACTGAGGTCCTAGCTATCAGTTCACCCTAAAATCTCATGCCCAACCTCCTAAAGGACCATGATCGTCCTAAGGGAGTGCCGGATCATTTTGGTTCAATACCAAGCAATGGTGATCAAGTGGAGGCTGTGGCCACCATCACAAGATCACATATTCTCCTTAATGCAGTGAAGACATGCTCAGGCTGCTTCAGATTGAGTGAATGTTTGCTCGTTGTCTTTATGAGAAACCTTTAGTCTTCTTCACTCTTGTCAGGTCCTCCTAGTTAGGCTATCGTTGCAAAATCGCTGGAAATTAGTAGCTTTCTGTCTCGGAGCTTGAGATGTTTCTTTTTTGCTACCGTTTGATTCTCCAAATATCTCATGCCTTCCAGTTTTGTGCAATTGATATGCCTTGTTTGCAGGTTAAATACTGTCGGATTCCACCATATTGTATGCTATTACTTTATTCCCTTGTTGTACAGAGCTCCCTTCCTTGGAAGCAAATTATTCCCTTTACAAAACCCAGTGCATGCTGCTAGTGGCCCCCAACCTGTTTGTGGGGAACCAGTATTCTGTCCACAACTTCACATCAATTTGTTTTTGCCACTGAAAGCCTTGCCTCCCACACCAAGACCATTTAGGTCTTCACCTATGTGCGAGAGCGGAGCACTTTGTGCCTGAGATTGGCTACTCTCGCCATGCTACTAAGGTATTCTCTAAAGATACTATAGATGCCCAATTACAGTCCTGAGAATGTCTTCTTGGTGTCCCCTGTCCTTCATTCTTGTTTTGAAACCCAGTTTTACTGTTTGCTCTCTTGCTCACACTCTCAACCCTGTAAAGCTTCACTTGAATGCCTCTAGCTGCTCTTCATTGACGCCCCTGATGCCTTAGTGTTATCGGCTGCTATGTAGAGCTCCTACTGTTCAGTTTTTCCAAAAGCAGGGATTCTTCCAGTGTGTGCATGGCACTTTCTGCATCGGTTGTCTGCAACCCTTTTCTGGTCACCCCACAGATGGGAAGGACTGGAGTTGAAGGAAGAGATCCCAAGTTTCCTTCATTGTTTGTTCCCACTCTTCATACATCATATTGTTACATAGCCCTATATGTAATCATTCCTTTGTGGCTGTTTCCCCTTCTAATGGGTGATGTTCCAGATGTGTTCTCCTGCCACATGGTCTCCCATACAAAGCATTACCAGATGCCAGCGCTTCCATCATCTTTCAGGTCTCAGATTCATAGTTCTAGTAGAGTTCTCGGGGGTCTTGAGAGGCAACACACACCACCCATCCAGAAGGAACCCTCCCACAGGTAGTTGGAATAAATACTCTGTGGGATAAGGTCCCCCCAGGCAGGAGTACTACTTGACACACCCCTGATTCTTTATTTGCGGAAATGAGCTTTAGTAAGAGTTACATGAAACATAAGATCAGTATTGCAGTCATACAAACATACAAGTAATGTAAACCCAACTTCTAACAACCTCAGCCAGTACCTGTACACATTCTGTTGTCCTCATTACACCTAGACACCCAAAGTACAAGAGAAGGCAGGTAACTAACTAAACACTGAAATCCCCAACACTAACCTGCTTCCTGGTTTCATCGTAACGACTGTTGGTAGAACGGCGTCTTCCTGCTGTGCGTAGACTTAAATGAGATGGGACCGAGCCGGGGCGCAACCTCGCGGTTGGAGAAAAGCACGCTACTGTGTGGTCACATTCTTCACTCGACACTCCCCTTGCATCTGGAAGGACGAGCTTAAGGCCGGCAATGGTTACCATGGTGCCCCCGGGACACCGTCGGGAGCCACAGAGAGCAGAAGGCCCATAAGAATGGGTTCACCTTCTGTGGATTCTGGCGCTATAGCGCTCCAATCCTAACAGCAAGGCCATCAGGATGCCCACGGTCTGAGATCAGCACCATGTTCTCCACATGTTTCAATGCCGCTACCGCCACATCACTTAAGGTCTGTCGATCGCAGCTCACCAAACTATCGTCCCTCGAATACTACAAGCCACCACCAGTTCACCACTTTTTTGTCCCACTGTGCACTGCATAAACCCGCTGTGGGCCCCGAATTGAGCTTCACTTTCATGCTGGCAGCATTCTGGAAGGCACAATAATATGTCCTCTCTGTGGGAGGGGCACTCTCGTTTACACATGTGAGTTTGCAGGTCTCCCTACTCTCAATTGGAGAATCACAACATGGAGCATGTCCATTTTCAGCAGCCTTCCCACCTGGCTTATTTGTGACTGAGCAGACAATGTAACAACCCAGTGATTTGTGGCCATTTTACAATGCTGTTCCCCTCCTCCCCCACTTTATGCTTTTTAACATTTAAGGTTTATTGAAACATACACATCAATGTTTCTGTCACCGTAACATTGGTGACAATACAGGTCAGGGTTGCAAATCTAACACTTATTATTTGACACGGTTATATCTGACTCTGTCATTCTGCTAGTATAACATTGTTTCATATCTGACCGGTTTTCAAAACATTTTAATCAAATCATAGCTATAAGCGATTATCCATTAAAGCTTAAAAAAAAAAGAAAATGACAATTTGTTGAATCAATACAAAACAAAACTGTTTGTGCATACCTCCTAGCACACTGTTAGTGAGAATGTAGTGAGGTGCAGGTTATGCTTTCGTTTGTCGGGGAGCAAGTGAAGCTTGCTACAGTAGTGAGAATGAGGACATCTCGTGGGGTTTGTGATGAATACTAGGATTATCCGAGTTATTTACAAATGTGATTAGTGGGGCCCACTCTGCCAAAAAACTTTGACATTGCTGCCTCGATTTTGGACATGGCAGCTACATACCATATTTTAGCCCACCATTGTTTTATACCAATCATGTTTTGTGACTTCCAGTGTTGTTCAATTACCAAATGTGCCACTACTAGGAAGAAGGTAATTAATCTGGAGCTTCTGGCTGTTATGTAATGTCCATGTCCATGTGCATCTTAGTTTCCCAAAAGTAAAACCAGTGGATCCATCTCCAGTTCAAACCCACATATTTCTTTAATCTGGGTGACTACTTTTTGCCAGAATGTTTGCACTTGTGGGCATTCCCACCACATGTGGAAAAAGGAACCTAAGGGTGCGTTGCATGACCAGCAGCTGGAGGGGAGGATTGGTGTAACTTTGTGCGGTCTGGAGGTGAGGTACCAGCGGAGTAATACCTTAAATTTATTTTCCCTGAGGTGAACAGCTTGAGACGTCTTATTGGCTTGTGTCCAAATATGAAACCACATGAGATGGTCTATAGGTCTCCCTACATCTTCTTCCCACCTGGCCCTGTATGTGTGTGGGCGTTTAAACACAGATCCATTTAACACCTTATAGAAAGTTGCTAACTTGTGTTGGGGTGATTATCCCGGGGTCGGCTGAGCCGTCCGCGGTCCTCTGGGCTGGGAGGCCCCAACTCCTCTTGCGCTTCCCTGAATGGGTATTAGACCCACACAAGGAGCAAGGTGCTTCTGCTGTTTATTATAACAACGACAGGGATGGGTCTTGGATCGTACGCGTCCGTCCAGACTCTCAATCTTGGTGGGGCTCGCAGGCCCTTTTTACAGCAGTATGACGCGCTACTTGCGTCACCTGGGAAAGTTAGCAAAAAACCTATTGCCACTTTGGATTGGTTCCCCGAGTGGTAGGGTTAGTATAGGATACATATAGAGAAGGATATTAGTGGTTAAGGATGAGTCAGGTGGTATACTTGGGCTGTCCCTACTATTAGATACTTGAAAATCGTTACAAGAAGACCCCTGATGATTGGCTAATGTTAGTGGTGTCAGTGATGAGTCCCCCCCATGTTCTGATTGGTCCTCTTGCGAGCCCCCAAGCCTGGGACCATCGCCGTTCCCAGCTTGCGGTGTACCTGTCATTATCAACAATGTGTAACTATGTGTTTGTGCAGACAACGTACAGGTCTTCTCATAGACTTGTGAGCAGGTCGTTCCCATCGCCGTAGGTGTCCATCTTGCTGCTTCGCTGTTGCAACCTGTGTCCCAGACGTGGGACCCAGGCGACTTCTGTCTCATGGGTCTGGCACCTTGTCAGATCGTCTAGGTCACGTGTGGAGAGACCGTAGCTGGAGCAGAATTCTGAACATTAGATGTGTATTTCGTTTCTGTGGGCTTGGCTTTTTTTTTTTACAGGTGTAACCTTGGCGCCGGGCTGGTAGCATACAAGTTGCAACATCGTGGCCTTGGCTATGAGCTCTCGCTGTGGCTTGTTCTGCATGATCAGCACTTGTACTCTCGCTCTGAGAGAGTTTTCATGATGAGGCTCTTGCTTGCGGCCTACTCTGGCCTAGTTCATGGGTGGTGATGCATAATCCATTGTACGGAGGTCGCGGTTTGACATGGCGTCACAAGCAGCGTTGGGTCTACATGATGGTGTCATCACAGGGCGAGTGGTGGGAGAAGCGTCCGCAAGCGTATACGCGAGTTCTTCAAGCGTCTTGCGTTTCTGCATTACTATAAAAGGGCCTATGTGAAAAATAACAACGATGCACGTCAGTGGGTGTGTCAGTCACCTACGTCATAGCACTTAATATGTTCTTCGTGTAGGTTGGTGTGTGAGTGACCAGTGTGCATGGTGGCACGTGTGTTCTTGGCAGTTGGCTAGGTCGTTGTGGCATCTCTAACAATGTGGGTACTTGTGGCTTTTGTCTTAGTCGAGTTCATCCATACCGCAGGTGTCGGCTTGAGTCGGACAGGCTGGTGGGCATATCCTTATGTTCCTGAACCAGGGTATTTTGTCATCTGGTAGACAGACGAACTCGTCCTGTTGGGGGTGCCTGGGCCGCGATCCTCTAGGCCATGGTCGTGATGAGATTGGGGGGAGCTTGTTCTCCCATTTCAGTGCCCCCTCTGGTCGACTTGTCGACCACAAACATATCCTTTTCTTTATCTCCTCTTACTCTCCATACTTTAGTTATTCCAGCCAAGTGTCCATAGTGGTTGACATGATCTTCAAATGACCAGTACATATAAACACAGCTGCCTCCTGGTTTGCAGTATACCCATCTTCCAACATAGCTCCTCGGGTTTCTTGGGTTCTCCAATTTTACAGATGGTGGATCCAAGTGGTTGGTAATGATCTGTTTACGCAGTCTCTTTCCTTTATTATCACGTCGGTGCGCTGGTCATCATCAGTTGGCATCAAGGGGTGCATGCCAACCATTTCGTCTGTAGTGCGTGCTTTCCTGGCTTTTCAGAACCTTATTACAATCAACACTGCTGCAGCTAATATTATGCATCCAACTATAATCTTCAGTCCATCTGACAGCCATGATGGCATCCATGACCATAAAAATGAAAACCAATTAGTATCCTTCTTCACCCCTTTGCTTTCTTCCATCATTTTGGAGTGCATCTGGGCCAGTTGTGATACTGCTTCAGTAAGTGTCCCATTATCTGCATCATTAGCAGGGATGAATGTGCAGCATGATTGTCCAATTTTCGCACAAACTCCTCCTTCCATAGCTCTGAGAAGATCCAGTACAGATCCGTTTTGTAGTGCTACCATTCTTACCGCTTGCAGCTCTTCTTTTATGGCGTTGAATCCGTTTACTAATCGTCATCATCAGTTCCCACCGGGTGATCTGAAGCCATTTTGCGTTTGCATATGCTTGTAGTCCTGGGTTTATTATTGACGAGAAGAACATTGCAGCCCTGCTGAATAATCTTTGTTCTGGTGGGATGGAGATGAGTGCTGTTTCCGATCTTCCCCACAGGTAGTTTCCTGTCAGGGGTTCTCCTTGTCTTTTCATTCTCGGTAGGATGTTGTTGTTGTTGTTCTCTCCTTCTTGTGATGGTACAGACCTTTCCTCCTCCTTGTTCCCTTCGTCCATCTTGGGGAAATTGGCCATGTTAACATGTTTTTGGGGCACTACTAGTGATGGTGCATTGATGTGTACCATGGTGCATATTCCATTCCACTCCACAATGGAGGCAAGGTGTGGTATGCCTTATCCCTGCAGGCCCAATAGTGGTCCATTATTGCTTCCATTCCAGATCCCCCTCTGGTAGTTCTAATACGCTTCCGCAGTTGGTGTTGTATCCCACATCCACATCTCCTTTGTGTTGGTAGCATAGCTTGGGTGCGGTCAGCGGTAGTATGCTTATTGGGTCTTCATCCTTCTCCATCCATGTCAGCATGGGTACAGATTTACCCCATGTCGTCCAGCATTTGTCGTCGTGTTCCTGTATGGTGGTAACATTTTCTCTTGTTATCATGTTGCTCCCAACCACTCCTATTTCCCATTCATTGTTCATGCATATTTTCCCGGTTATTGTTATCAGTGGCCTCTTCCAGCATCTCTGTACACCAGGAACTTCAGTGGCGTACCAATCACACGGCAGGTATTCTAGTGTTACTTTCTTCGTTTCTCCTTTATCGGGGCCACTCGTCATGTACCTGAATGCCTCCGCGTGTAAGCTGCTTTTATGGTAGCTCAAGTATGACTTCAGGAAGTTGTTTTCATATGGGTATGTGTCCCTTGTTTCCCACTGCATTCTCACCACCGTTCCTTGGAATCATCCCCTCGTTTGGAAAAGTGCCAGGTATATTATACATTGCACTGTCTTTTCCTGTATTTCAGTGGCAACGAATGTTCTTGATGCGCTCATGGCGTATGGGATCAATGAGCACACATAGTAGCTATCCTCCGTTGTCTGCTTACCAATTTGGGTCATGTGCTGGTACCACATGTTTGAGACGTGTGCTGAATCTGTTATGTAATTATCAATACCTCTATTGTCAGTATATGTGCTGCGTTTAACTCTACCTCCCTTACCTTTAAGGTTGCTAGTACCACCTGATATTATACCTGTTGCAGCAGTGGGAGGGGGCATGTTAGTTCTGGGTGCAGCCACAAAATTGGTAGCATAGCTTTTGTGCCATACAGAGGCAGCCAACAGACCAGTGATGATCAACACTCCTATCAATTTTATTAAAAGAGCTAATCTCACCGGCATTTTGTTCTTACCTCGCTGCAGTCCGGCAGCATATTCCTGCTACGTTAAAGGTGCCCGCCTGAAAATCCTTAATGTGCTGGTTATTATTGTTAGGAAGAGCTTAATTAACAAATACTATGAAGTAATCGTTCAGTGCCCAGCGAAGAGCTGTTCCCACGTTAATCTTAGTGACCTATCTCTTAGAGCCGGTAAGTGCTCGTGAAGATGGGGAAATGATTGTTCTATGGCCAAAACAAATGCGGTGTAATATACGCGTACCCTTCTTCTTTTTAGTTACTTCGGCCTTCTTATGATATACAAATTGGTGTGATAGGGCCTCGGGTGTTATCATCCGCAGGCAGCATCTACTCCTGGGCAGAGCACACTGTTAGTTACTTTACTTTCTAAACAATAAAATTATATGCGGTACCTGAATGTGCAAGAGAAAAATAGAGAAAAACATACAAGTGTTTTTTGTGTGTGTGTGTAACATCCAAGTTTGTTATGCAATATCCTTCAATCGGTGGTGGCCTTGGGGGGGGGGGGAGCGATTGGGCAGAGGTTTGTTTACTTTGTGATCTCGTGACCATGGGGTGGGCTATGGGCAAGTGTCCAATGTCTATGGCAGTGGTTGTGACTGGGGAGTGGTCAAGTGTAGTCACACAATTGTCCTCAGCGGTGGTTGCTGTATCCTTCTCTGTAGCCGACGTTGTTGATGTTGTTGGTCTTGCAATGGCCCTGTCGTCAACACTAGGGTGGGTCTGATGTTTGTAGGGCTTTACATCGTGTAGGTGATTCCAGGTGCGCTTATCGTGCTGTTTCACTGCTCTGGGAGCCACTTCCTCTACCAAGTGGGGTCCGGTAAAGCGTGGGCTGTTCCACTTTCTATTGAAGTTGCGGAGAAGCACATGATCGCCCTCCGCAATAGTGCATAGTCCTTCCTTTTCTTAATCCTCATTGGTGTCTTCTTGTTGAGATCTCTTCGACCCGCGTGCGCTTGAGCTGTTGAGATCCAAAGGCGACACTAGTCGAGGAAGACACATATTGATACATTTTGTCACCAAGAACAGTTGCAGTGGTTTCATGGTCAGTAAATGCTCTTGATGTTGGCATTAAAGGAAGGCGCATTTGATGTCCTGTCACCACCTCGTGGGGAGTGAGGTGGTGATCAGACCCTGGCCTGTTCCTCAGCTCAAATAGAGCCAGCGGAAGGCAGTACAACCAGCTCTTTTTAGTTGTCTGCTGAATTTTTGCGATCTCCTCTTTCAGTAGTCTATTCAGGCGTTCACAGATACCGTTGGCCATTTAGGCCTTCACAGATACCGTTGGCCTGCGGATGGTATGCACATGCAAATTTATGTTTAATACCCAGCAAAGATGTGATGTGTTGAAACATTTCATTAGCAAAGTGTGGGCCGTTGTCCGAACGCAGCACTTCGCAAACACCCCACCTGGGGAAGACCTCTCTCACTAGAAATTTAGCTGCTCCAAACGCATCCGCGTGTGAGCAGGGTCCAGCCTCGATCCACCTGGAGAATGGACATACCACTACAATCATGTACCAATGTCCTTGACTTACATTGATCAGATCAACATAGTCAATGTGAAGGTGTATGAAGGGTCCTTCGGGCCGGGGTATAGTACCTTGCAGCGTGTGACCGGCCGTAAACTGTTGGCATGTGAGGCAGTTGCTGATGAAATTAGTAACATGAGAATTTAACTCGGGGCAGAACCAAGCCTCCCTAATTCGTGCTGCAATCACTTCCTTTCCTGTATGTGCTGATTATGAAGCTGGGCCAGGGCGGTGTTCAACAGTGCCAACGGCATGACCACTTTTCCAGTATTATTTTGACACCACAGCGCGTCTGTTGGGGACATCGTACATCCTCTTCTTACCCACAGTTCCTTTTCTGCCATTGGTGCGGCTGCCTGTAATTCCATTATCTGTGTTGCAAGGAGATGAGTGTACCCTTCCTTCATCATCATCTGTCTTACCATTGCCCTCCCCCCTCCCTCTCTCTGATTCTGGGGGGGGGGTCCATAATTCACCAAAATATGCAGCATGCTTGGCATGTGCGTCTGCTGTTTCATTTCCTTTCGAGATATAGTCCTCTCCATTAGTGTGTGCTGGGCATTTAACCAAAATCATCTCCATTAGTGTGTGCTGGGCATTTAACCAAAGCTATCTCTTGGGGGTCATTAATTACTTCAATCAATTCTGCTAGTAAGAGGAAATGTTGTACTGGGGTGCCATCAGCTCTTCTAAACCCCCTTCTCTGCCATTTTATTAACCCGGAGTACACCGTTGATGTGACATATGCGCTGTCAGAATATATAGTCACTCTTTTGTCAACACTTTCCTTTAGTGCCAAAATCAGCGCAACCAATTCCGCTGCCTGAGCCGAATAATGCTGCGGTAATTGCACACATTTTACTGGACATACATCAAATCTTGTCATTTTTACTACACCTGCCCCAGTTCTCCTTATCCCATCTCTTTGGTCAATTGTTGACGAACCATCAATGTACAAAATCTTCCCCCCTTTAAGGGCATCCTCCCCCACTTTCCTTGTGCTGGAGTACATTTCAATAGTCTGTGTGCAATCGTGAGCATAATCACCTTCCTCAGCAACTTCCGCTATGAATCTGGCTGGGTTTACGGTACTGCATCTGACAATTGTCAATTCTGGTCTAGATGATCTCATAACCTGACGCCCTCTGTGAGGTCAGTGTGGACTTAGGTTTGTTCAGAATTGCAAACGGCGCATGCTCCACAAATAATGTGGTGGGGCACCCCATTGTTATCAATGATGATTTCTCCACCGCAAATGCAGCTGCCGCGAGACACTGTTCGCAAGGGAAATGCCCTAGCATAACAGGGTCCAAGTGACCGCTGTAGAATGCTATTGGCTTGTGTCCCATGCTAGTTTTCTGAGTCAATACTGCTTTCATTACTGCTGAGTCGCAATGTGAAAAGATGAAAAATTGAGTTTCGTAATTTGGAGTGGCTAGTACGGGAGCTGTGGATATGGCGTGCTTCAACTCATCAAACGCCTTTCATTTCTCTTGTCCACCCCAATCTCTTGTCCCCTTTTTGTGCCTCTCTTAATGCCTCGAGCAGGGGTCCTATGTATGAGCTGTAGTCGAAGACCCATGCTCTACAGTAGTTGCATAGGCCTAGGAACTGCTGTAGTTCCCTCATAGTTTGTGGTTGTGGCGTGTTGGATATGGCTTGTGCTCTTTGTGGTGCAATGTTTCTTCCGTGCTGGGATATTAGTTGACCAATGTATAGCACCTGTTCCTGACAGTACTGTAACTTGTCCTTGTCTACCTTGTATCCCTTTTCAGCCAACACTGTCAGCATTTTAACTGAGTCTTCCCTGCACCTCTCCTCATTTGTGCTGCAAATTATTATATCATCAACATATTGCAGCACTGTACTTTCCATTTTTCCCAAATCCATCTGTATTACTCTGTTGAAAATTGAGGGTGACTCGCAGTACCCTTGTGGTAACCTTGTGTGTTTCCATTTTGTATTCCTGTATGTGAAGCTTGTCAAATCTTGCGGATCTGGGTGCAGCGGAATTGGAAAAAAAAGCATTTTTGAGGTCAATCACCCTGGTATTCCACATAGTATTGTGGCTGGGTTTGCGGCTATGGGGTATTCTGCCTCTACAATGTAATTCAAGGGTCTAAGGTCCTGGATGAAACGCCAAGACCCTCCTTTAGCCTTGCGCACTGGGTACACAGCCGTGTTACATGCTGACTCTGATGGTACCAATATGCCATTATTTATCTGGGCTGTTATGGTTTCGTATATGCCCTCATCTGCCTCTTTTGATAGTGGGTATTGCTTCACTCTAGGTAGTATTGTGCCCTTTTTCAACTTTATTTTTACTCCTCCAATGCTCTTTATGCAGCCCACGTCATAGGGACTGGTGGTCCTCAGTGATGCTGGAACCTTAGCCATGTCTTCCTCGTAAAATGGTACTGGGGTAGATGCAGGTGCCTCGAGTGCCATAGCCATTTTCAGTGCTACTTGCTTGTTTGTTACTCTTAACCAGATGTCGACACTCATCATAAATACCATCTCTCCTTCTCTCTTGTTTTCTGAAAAGAGCTCTTTATCACACACCTGCGTGAGCCTGCATCCCTCAGCCAGGGCTATCACTGCTCTCCATGCTCTCCCTTCCCCGTCTTGGGCATGTACTGCGATGTAATCTGCAGTCGCTATAATGCTCTCGATGCTCACCGAGATCACCTTCCCCTCTGGTTCACTAGCTGGTGTCTCAGGCCTGAACAAATATGCTGCTGGCCACCTCCAAATCTTTCCTTCTATCCCTGGCATCCATGCAAATGCCATGTCTGTTCCATATTGGAACAGCTCGCCATCCACCGGCTCAGCTCGAGCTACTGTCTGGCCACAGTAAGCTTGCAGTATTTGTCGTGCAGTAAGCATGTTTATTCCTGGTGTGGAGCAAATTATGCTGTTCTCCGTGAAGGATATTCTCATATTTAATCTGCTCATTATGTCTCTTCCAAGTATGTTCACTGGCGACTCCTTTGAATACAGGAGTGGGACAGACATGTCATAATCTCCTATAGATAAGGAGATGTTATCAGTAAAGGGAACCAACCCTCTAGCCCCAGAGAATCCTTGGGTGTGCATAGCCTCACCTGACATTTTTAATTTACCCTCCCTTATGCAAGACCTGGTTGCCCCAGTGTCAACAAGGAAGGAGAATTTTTTTGTCACCTAGCGCTACCTCAATGCGTGGTTCCTCCGCACTATTAGGTGTTATCGACAGGATGGGACACACCAAGGACGTCTGTGGGCTGTCCTATTGTGGGTACAGTGACTGACCGCTTCCTGTGTAAGGGATGTGTGCCAAGTTAGTCACCCTCCCTAACTGCGTTTGTGGTAGCGGTATTTGAGTGAGTTGTTGTACTGGTTGCATTTGGTGTTGTGTTATTGCCACCTGCTGCTGCGGTGGTGTGTATGTCTGCAACTGTTGTTGTGGTGACACTTGCTGCTGTGTGTTGCTCTGTTGTGTTCCCTGCAGCTGCTGGTAACCCTGCTGCTCCGTCATAGGCCCTTGTGGTCCCTGTTCCCCCCAGGCTGGTGGGGTGGGGTCTCATTCTACACGTGCGTGACATGTGTCCCAACATTCCACAAACCCAACATACAGGTGGTGCCATGGGAAACTCCCCGCATTGTCTTGGTACCATTGTTGCCCGTTGGGGTAGTAACTCCGAAATCCTCCCCCTTGCTGTTGTGCAGGTTGGCCATATTCCCTCCCTCTCATCATTCCGCCCCTTCCCCTGGTGTTGTTATAATATCCATTTCCCGGTAGCATGTACCCTCCTCCTGTGGGAGCCGTGTATGGTGGGGGTGGTGGCATCTGTTGTGTTATAAGTTGTGGTAGTTGTGGCAATGGTGCTATTTGTAGCTGTGTGGGATCTTGTGCAGCCACTACTTGCGTGGGGTTTGGTGTCATTGTTGTCGGTGTAGTTATTAGTGCTCCTTCCATGGTATACTTAGTTTTTTTCTGCACTAATTTTGCCTCTTCTGCTTTCCTATCTTCTTCCTTTTTGTTTCATCTTTTCTTGCCACATCCTACAGTGGTGTACTATTGTTGTATTTCTGGCCCGGCCTTAGCTTCCATTCCCACTATCTTCTTCAGTTGTCTTTGTACTGCCTCCGGAAGCCCTTCTACTAGTATGTGGTAAAAAATTGCAGGTGTCTTGTCCCATTGCTCTCTAGTTTCCAAGCACCACATCTCCTGGATATAATCAACAGGATCTTCATTCTCACGCATCTTGCATGATGTAATTGCTCCTATATATGATGTGGGTGGGTACTGCACCCTCAGGGCTTGCCATGATGCATGCCTGCAGTTGGCAAATGGCGCCCCGTCATGTGACGTGTTTGTTATTGTAACTCTGGGGGAATCCTGCCCTCTTCCAAATGTCATCTGCCGCATACCCTAATATTGATATTAATAGACCCTTCACGTCTCCCACTGCTAGTTTCTGTCCCGCAGTGTGTTTTTCCATCTCGTATATCCATTTCCCCGCTCCTCGCTTAGTGATGGGAGCCTGCACTTTATATTCTCCTTATCAGCATGCTTCCAAGGGACATATTGTGGTCTAACCCCTCCCCTCTCCAATAGTGGCATTAAATTGTACCCCATCTGTCCCCCTAGTTGTCGCGGGGTGGAATCCGTGTACTCCTCCTCTTCCTCTGTGTCAAGTAAATCTGCTGCCATATCTATATTACTGCTGCTTGTCGTATCTTCTCCTTCATTTCTCCCCCCTCTCCTATTGCTCTCTTGGTTTACTGCAGGTGTGCGTGGCCGTTCTTCCTGCCTGCGTCCTGGGAGGTCTCTGAGCCTGCCGATGTATGGTGTGTGTTCAGGCGCGGGTGTGGGTGGGTGTGTTGGCCGTAATGATGTGGATGTAACTGCGCGTGTTGGTCCTCCTGCCACTTCTCTTACCTGCTCCTCACTTCCCTTCACTTCTTCCTTCTTCTTACATGCCCGTGGTGATTCCCCGTTAGCGCGTGTGATGTACAATTTATCTAAGCTCTCCCTACCACCGCTTCTTCCTTCTTTCCCCACTCCCTCTTCTTCTTCGCTGCAAAATTCATCCAGGAGTGACCACCCCCAATCTGTCCTTTTCCCCCTAATTGTCACTGTTTTTAAGTCTATTAAATCCGTTCCCTCCTGTTCTCCTCTACCAGTTACTCCCCTTTGCGAGGATGTTGTAGCTACATCCGCATCCCGACGCACATATGTTCTTACCCCACTACCCCCTTTCCTCTCTTCTCTCCTCTTCCTTCTTTTCCACTATTTCACCACCTATTTCCTCTTTTCTTTTTCAATTCCTCCATCACCTCACTACTTACCTTCGCTAATATCCTTTCTTCCTCTCTCCTCCTTTCCCATTTCTCTTTCTCCCTTTCTAATATGCTGTATATTACTTAACCTTCTTCGTATTTCCTGGTGCTTTCAGAGAGTATTTTCTTCTTCCATCGTTCCATTTCCTTTTCTTTCTCTTCTTCCTCTCATGTCACGCTGCTATTGCCTTCATCCTCTCCGCTTCCCTCTTCCTTTCTTCAGTTCACTCCTTCATTCTCTCTAACTCATCCGTACTTTCCTTCCTTTCCCTCCTCCTTCCTCGTGCCTCTTTCTCGAGCTTCTTAATCAGTGCACTCCGCTCATCCCTAATTCAGCTAATTGTTCCAACATCTCCTCCTCTTCTTGTGACAGCTCTCCTTCTCTTGTGGTGTCCTCCTCACCCCTTATTCCAGTGCTACCCGTGTCGTCCTTATTCATTCTCCTTACCACCTCTTTTTCTTCTCCTGTTAATGTCCCTCGCAGCTTTAAGAGCACCTGCGCTGCTACCCACTCGTCTTGTCCTATGTTTGAAATGTGCTCTTCGCTGTTCTTCCCTCCCTTTGTGCGCATCTGCGTGCAATTCGTGCCTACCGTGCTTGTCACCCCCCCCGGTAGCTACCTGTAGCCGTATATGGTATATTCCTCCTTCACTACCTTCGCTAGGGGCATGTCTTCTGTCCCTTCCTTCTTTACTTCTACTTCATGTACAGTACCAGGCTTTTCATCCCCCTTCCTGTCTCTTCCCGCGCACTGTGCGCTACTGGTCGCCCTTTCCCCGTTTCCTTCTTCTTCCTTAATCTCCTTCCCCTCCTTTGTTTCCTCGCTCCCCTTCCCTTCTGTCGTCCCTTCCACAGTGAACATTCCGGTTGGCCGTGGACGGGATCCCTGGAACATCCTCCACAGCTTAAACACCTCCACGTGATGCACCAACTTCTTCCCTTTGTACGTGTTGTGTATGTGTGTCAACAGTGAGTGTTGGACGTATGGGTCAAAACTGCCGTTAGGCGGCCATGGTGTTTTCAGTTTGTTGCATGTTCCTTGTGTCCATTCTATGCTATATTTGATGACTTTTTCCCTATGGGGTGACAGCGTTTTACAAATATGTTGGAGGGGGGTAGTTGGTGTTCCCCCACCCTCCCGAACTCGACCCATATGACATGGTTACACTGTGTTTTTAGCTTCCTTCAGCACAGCAGTCGTTACCTGGCCTCGTAGATTGGGGACTTTCGACCGTCCGCTGAAAAGTAAAACAACCAAGTATAACCATTACAAATATACAGTCCTTTTCCTCTGTTTTCTTCCTTGATACCGTTGGTACGGCCTCCTGCGGCCACGGCGCACGAAGCCCCCTGCGGCTGCGTGCCCTGTGTGACGTTCTTGTACAGCCGCCCCACATTTTCCACTCCCCTCCTTCCACCTCACTCAGCTTGGCCGGCGTCCTCTGTGCACGGTCACTTCCCCCTTTCCACCCTTCCCGTAATTGGGGTGCCTGGCGGTCTCCGTGCGCGCCCTCCCCACCTCCTTTTTACTGCCCTTGTCCTCTGCTTACTCCCCTACCACACTTACACAGCGCGATGTGGTCAAGGTGTCCTATGAAGGCCCTACGGTTGACGTCACCAAACTCTTCCAACAACTACCGGTAAGATCTTTACACTTCAGTAGAGCGCGCAATAAGTTTTAACTTCTTGTCCCCGTTAACCCCACAGCTGTCCTCTTGTTACTCCCGGAACAAGGTAACCAACAATACACTCTTATAATCGGACTACGCACGCTGCGTCGCCTCGCGTTTGACACGCCCCTTGCTGGGAAGGCTTAACCAGCCAATTATCTTCCGTACTTGGCAACAATCTACTACCTCCTACAGGAAAACGTCATCTATCTATTGAGTTTCACTGCTCGATCAATAGGGATCCTCATCTACTCATTGATCGAAAACGCCAATTCGTAGGAAAGCCACACACACCCCCACGATCTAGACCAATCGGTGTCTACAAGCAACCGCACGTGGTGCCTTCTGGCTCCACCCACCCTGCTTCCGTGAAGTGGTAGAGGACGGCCCTCGTGCCTGTCCCGTTACCGCTCACTCGTCTCAACACTAATTGATCAAATCTTCGCCACACACTGTAATAACACCTCCGGCCGCCCTTATTACGACTCCTCCCCCCTCCCTCACAATCTCACATTGCTTGTTGGGTGTGTCATACTCACCAAGTTCTCTTGATGCGGGGCCGCTCGAGTGCGTGCACCCCTCCAAGCGGCTCGCCACCTCCCCTCGTCTGGACCACGTCTGGACACTCGCCAACCGCAGGCGGAATTACTTCTCAACCGGCTCCCGAGGGCCAATATCCTGATTGCGCTGTCCGGTCTTCTCGCAGTTCCGCGATGGTCCTGTAGTCCTCAAAAGGGGGCAGTGGCAGAGGGGGCCGCGCCGCCGGGCCTCCTCGCAACGAGAGGCCTTGGAAAATGAAAAAACTCAAAAGGGTAGACCTTAAAGAGATCTCGGCAGTGCCTCCAACTTGTTGGGGTGATTATCCTGGGGTCGGCTGAGCCATCCGCAGACCTCCGGGCTGGGAGGCCCCAACTCCTCCCGTGCTTCCCTGAATGAGTATTAGACCCACACAAGGAGCAAGGTGCTTCTGCTGTTTATTATAACAACGGCAGGGATGGGTCTTGGATCGTACGCATCCGTCCAGACTCTCAATCTTAGTGGGGCTCGCAGGCCCTTTTTACAGCAGTATGACGCGCTACTTGCGTCACCTGGGAAAGTTAGCAAAAAAACTATTGCCACTTCGGATTGGTTCCCCGAGTGGTAGGGTTAGTATAGGATACATATAGAGAAGGATATTAGTGGTTAAGGATGAGTCAGGTGGTATACTTGGGCTGTCCCTACTATTAGATACTTGAAAATAGTTACAAGAAGACCCCTGATGATTGGCTAATGTTAGTGGCGTCAGTGATGAGTCCCCCCGTGTTCTGATTGGTCCTCTCGCGAGCCCCCAAGCCTGAGACCATCGCCGTTCCCAGCTTGCGGTGTACCTGTCATTAGCAATAATGTGTAACTATGTGTTTGTGCAGACAACGTACGGGTCTGCTCATAGACTTGTGAGCAGGTCGTTCCCCTCGCCGTAGGTGTCCATCTTGCTGCTTCGCTGTTGCAACCTGTGTCCCAGACGTGGGACCCAGGCGACTTCTCTCTCATGGGTCTGACACCTTGTCAGATCGGCTTGGTCACGTGTGGAGAGACCGTAGCTGGAGCAGAATTCTGCACATTAGATGTGTATTTCGTTTCTGTGGGCTTGGCTTTTTTTTTTTTACAGGTGTAACCTTGGCGCCGGGCTGGTAGCATACGAGTTGCAACATCGTGGCCTTGGCTATGAGCTCTCGCTGGGGCTCGTTCTGCATGATCAGCACTTGTACTCTTGCTCTGAGAGAGTTTTCATGATGAGGCTCTTGCTTGCGGCCTACTCGGGCCTAGTTCATGGGTGGTGATGCATAATCCATTGTACGGAGGTCGCGGTTTGACATGGCATCACAAACAATGTTAGGTCTACATGATGGTGTCATCGCAGGGAGAGTGGTGGGAGAAGCGTCAGCAAGCGTATACGCGAGTTCTTCAAGCGTTTCTGCATTACTATAAAAGGGTCTATGTGAAAAATAACGATGCACGTCAGTGGGTGTGTTAGTCACCTACGTCATAGCACTGAATATGATCTTCGTGTAGGTTGGTGTGTGAGTGACCAGTGTGCATGGTGGCACGTGTGTTATTGGCAGTTGGCTAGGTCGTTGTGGCATCTCTAACGATGTGGGTACTTGTGGCTGTTGTCGAGTTCATCCATACCGCAGGTGTTGGCTTGAGTCGGGCAGGCTGGTGGGCATATCCTTATGTTCCTGAACCAGGGTATTTTGTCAACTGGTAGATGGACAAACTCGTCCCGTGGGGGGTGCCTGGGCCGCGATCCTCTAGGCCATGGTCGTGATGAGATTGGGGGGAGCTTGTTCTCCCATTCTCCCACTTCATTGGCTATTGGATAGCGGGGGTGTCACCAATAAACAAATCTTCAAAAGAAGAAGTCTTGTGTTTCTCCAGGGATGCCATTTGTGGTTGAATTGCACAGTGGGGAAGTTGCAGATACTCGAACCTGTCCCTTTCCTCCACCATGTATGCCTGCCTACACTATAAACGTGAGGGGGATGATTGGCACTTTACATCTGGCATAGTGTGTGTAGGCCCTCCGTTTTCGAGTGAATAAATCGACCCCTAATTCTGGGGGAAAATCCTTATTATCCCATAGTCCTGTTTTAGGTGAGGCAAATGTCGTTGCTGCATATTTGCGCGAAGCTTTGTCCCAATGTTCCAATGTGGCACTAGAAGTTAGAAGGCTCCGTTCATCTCTCTTGCAGAAACCCAGAATGCCTTATGTAAAAGGGTTTCCATGGGGCTTTGTTCAATATTCACACTCAATGTTTAGTTCCTTGTGTCTGGGACACCTTCTGGCACTCTAGAACCAGTGTTAACCGGGCATCGTATAGATAACTTTCGATATCTGGTACAGCTAGTCCCCCTGCTACTTTAGGTGCAATCAATGTGTGTCTGGCTACTCTCGGGCTCTTTCGGGACCATATAAAGCTAAAGATAGGGCTGTTTTTAGTATCCAGATTGGCAGCACCTGGAAGACGACCTATAGTAAACGCGGTAGCAGGGTCATCTTGATGGCTGTTATCCTTCCAAACCAGGAGATTTCAGACTACCGCCCACCAGCCCCCCCATCTTAAAAAATCTTGTTTTGCCCTAGCGTACAGTGGGATAATGTTATTCGTGTATAGGTCTGCATGTTTCGCTGTGAAATTCATCCCTAGATATTTTAAGGTTCTTGTGGCCCATGAGAAGGGGAAATCTCTCTTCAGATGTGCAATCGCTCATGGTGGCTCCATGATATCCAGTATCGTTGATTTTGTTAAGTTTATTTTTAAAGCCAGAGACCTTGCAGAATCATTCCAATAGGGAAACTATGTGAGGTAGTGTGGTTCTTGAGTCATGCATTTAAAAGAGGTTGTCCATATACAACGCCGTTTTATGGTGGTGGCCCGCTATTTAAAACGCCTTAAGCCTCCACTTGATGGCTAGGGGTTCCATAGATGGGGCGAACAGCAGTGGGGACAGCGGGCACCCCTGGCAAGTTCCTCTATATAAACGCACTGGATTGGAGAGAGTCTCATTTACTTTAATCTTAGTAGATGGTATCACAAAGGTGGCTAGTAGCAATTTCCAGAAACGCTGGCCTAATCCGAACCCCTCTAGTACCTTGGACATGTACGATCAATCTACTCGATCAAACGTTTTTTCAGCGTCAATTCAGAGTAGAGCCATTGCTCGTTTGTGCTTTTACGCCCATGCCGAAATGTCTATTTTATGCCGGATATTGTCATATGCGTAGCGTCCGGGTATGAACCCTGTTTGGTCTGCCAATTGTGGCAGGATCAAGGCCAGTCTTGTGACCAGTACCTTTTGAGTAGATTCGAGAGTCGTAGTTGAGAATTGCAGTTGGTCGAAAGGACAAGCATAGGGTGGGTTCTTTATCTGGACTAGCGAGTAGAGTCCGAAGCGTTTCACCATAGGTGTGATTGACCCCGTTTCCATAAAAGAATTAAACAAGGTTGCCATATGAGGGGAGAGGACTGCTGAGAATTTTTTTAAGAAGGTGGCTGTGAAACCACCTGATCCAGATGCTTTAGTGCCCAGGAGGGATCGAATAGCGTATGCTATTTCCTCTGTTGTAGGTGCCTCTAGAGATTCTTTGTTCGTCTGTAACTTGGGGGAGCTGAGCTTTTGGGATGAAGGCCTCCTGCTGTGCACTCGCAGCTGGGTCCGCTGCAAATAGCTCAGCGTAGTATTGGGATAGAATTTGTATTTTCTCTGATTCATCAGAATGTAGCTGCCCACCCACTGTCTTGTAGGGTCCCTATACCAGTGCTATTTTGTTGCGCTTGAAGTTTGTAGGCTAGCATTCAGGACGCTTTATTGGATGTGCTAAAGTAGAAGTGCTTCGTCTGAAATAAATTATGTGAGATATCGCATGCCCACAATGCCTTCATCTCAGCCCTGGTCACCTGGAGCTGCCGATATGTTTTCCTGGCCCCATCCCTCTGGTATTGGGATTCCCATTTGGTCACCTTTTCCTCAGCTTGGACTCTTAGTGGATAGTGGCTATGCCAATCAGTTCTCCTCTTAAAGGGGGTTTAAGCGCCTCCCATACCCCTGAGATGGATACTTCCCCTGTGAGGTTTTCATGAAAGTACTGTGTAATCCTTTCCATAATGTCTGAGCATATGACTGGGTCTGTGCGTAGTGAATCATTCAACCTCCATCCCATGGACTTCCGACCTCCCAGACCATATCCGTTAAAGTGTATTGTGATGGGGGAATTGATCTGATACCAGAGCTACTTCTATAATAGCTGTTGATATCCCGGACAGTAAGGAAGAAGACACCAGGAAATAGTCGATTCTAGAATAGGTGCGGTAGACATGTGAGAAATGGGAATAGTCCCGATGTTTGGGGGTGGAGGTACCGCCATGCATCAATCCGGTTCAACTCTGCCATTGCCCATTTGAAAGGGGCTGCTCTTGCCATCTCTGCTGAGGATTCTGGGCCAGATCTACCCATGCCTCATCCAGTACTAAATTAAAGTCCCCACCAATTACTAGCTCACCTTTTTGGAATTGTGCTATTTGAGGAAACAAATTGGTATAGAACTGGGATTGGTGTTGATTGTTTCCATACACTGATACCACTGTGAGGTCCCTCCCTGCTGTGCGCAGAATAACCCCTATATGTCTGCCCATGACATCTCTGATCACCTTCACTTGTTCAAAATGTAGGGATTTAACTATCAAGATAGCCACCCCCTTTCTTAGTTACTGAGGAGGTGAAGTACTGATGCGGGTACCAACGTGACCTCATTCTTATTTCGTCTTGTTTTCAACAGGTGTGTTTCTTGGAGCATGCCAATGTCTGCTTTAAGCCCTATTAATTTGGATAGGACTCCTTTCCTTTTCCTTGGGGAGTTCAGCCCCTGGGTATTTATGGAAACCATTTTTATATCCGCCATGGTCTAGAGTAATCCCTGGCTTTGCTAGCAATCTGTACCAGTCCTTAGTCTTCCCACTCAGGTGTTCATATGGCCCCATTATACCCACTCCCCTTATTAGGATGTTGTAAAATATTCCAACTCCTGGTAAAAAAAATACTTCCCACTACTTTTCTGGATGTATAGCCACACAACAAAAGGAAAATAAAGCAAGGATAACCCCATGTGGGGTCAAATTCCAGCAATCTGCTTGAATAAGGGCATGTACTCCTATTGCCCCTATAAGTATAAATGGTTGCAAAATAATCAGCTTGCTGCCGCCGTTGTTTATTTCCATTGTTATACAGCTGCTTAATATTCTAGTTTAAAATTGTTCGAACACCGAAGGTCTCCATAGATTCCCCGAGTTAGCCAAGTTGATTTAAGTCACTAAGCTCGCCATTCCGTCTGGTGCCTCTGTGTCTCTGCTCTTTTCGCTTTTATCCATTGAAGGTCTCCTACGTTCTCAGCGTCTGCTCTTCCTGGACTTTGATTGTGACCATCGAGTTGCCGAAGCTCCTGAGGCCTGATCTTCTGGCAGGGGTATGTCCTCCTCTGGGATCTTCAGGGTTTCTACCGCCACCTTGAGTGATGTAAATTGATTTTGGGACCCATCCATTTGGAACATGATCCAGAATGGATAGCCCCATTTGTAGCACTCCCCTTTTCTGAGAGCCAGGTGGTTAGTGGCCTCATTTGCCTGTGGCGTTTTATTGTCCCTTGAGAGAGGTCCTGAAACAGCTGCAGGGCAAATCTTTGGAATAGCAGGTCACCCATTGCTCTTGCCTTTTGGAAGATGAGTCCTTTAATTTTGAAGAAGTGGACTCATACTAGGACATCTGGGAGGAGATTTTGTCTCTTCTGGAAGTTGGCCGCCCTAGATCTGCGGTCCAATGTAAGATCGGATGTTTCGTCTCAGAGTATCTCCTGGAATAGAGCTTGAACGTATCCTTCCAGGTCGTGGTCTTGGATGTCTCTCGGTACTCCTGATGCGTACGTTGTTCATGTGAGAGTGATTTTCGGCATCTTCTTGCATTTCCTGCGCTATACGTCAGTAGGATTCCAGTGCTGCCATCCTTTGTTAGAGTTGATCATGTAATTGTGTTTGTTCGCAGAAGGCAGTTTCCAAGTCAACTAGTCCAGATTCAGTTTGCTGTACACAGTTCTTGAAAGGAGCTTTTTAGGTCTTTTGCTGTTGACGCCATCTTTTTTTGTAGGGACTGGAACAGGTGCAGGATGTCCCCTTTAGTGGCGGGTTGGGCTTCCTCCTCCAGTGCCGACAATCACGGCGGTGGCTTTGGGTGTTGGAGCATGTCTCTGATGGAAGCCCCTGCTTTCTCCTTTGCTTTGCCTGACTTCATCCTGCCTATAAATAGGTTTTCTTAGCAGGAGGTGCACCGAGGGCTAACTAGTTGTGGTGCAGTGGAGTGCTTCGCTTTGCTATTTGCTGTTTACTCTGGTTATGCGGTTTTCGAGTTTTCTATGGGGGACTGGGAGCATTCCAGGGTAATTCCTCCAGGTAATTCCTCAACATGCCATGCACTCCCTGGGCTAACCAGTGTGCCGTTTATCGTCATTAGTGTCTGTTTATCCACTTTTCAGCTTTGAGGCCCAGGTAAGCTTACACTGCATCTGAAAGCATGAGCCCCCAAGCTTACTGTTCCAAGGGCTACCTGTGGGCGGGCAGCCTATGCCTCCCCCTCCAGATTGGGGAGGTTTTCATGCCTCAGGCTTCACACCTCTAACCGCTTAGTATGGTACAGTTCCTCGTATTTCGTGGGCTCAGGGACCGCTCCCTGCAAATCAGTGCTCCACGTTGTGTTCATTCCGTACATGGGGCCTTTGCTGCTTTTCCCACTCCTACTTTGCAATCCCAGTTAGCTTGGTTGTCTCTGTGGCCAGACGCTGAGGTTCTGGTCCGATGCCCTTCTTATCACCCTGCCTCTTAATCCGCTCTCTATCAGCATGCGCCGCAGCTTCAGTAGAGCTCCTGCCTCCCTTGCGAGGGATGAGTGCTGGAGAGCTTGTACACTACCTGGTGCCTGTCACTGAGGTCCTGGGCTGTTGCCCTGCTTATCGCTTTGTCCCTTACACCGCACAATCTGGGTGTGCACTGCTGCTCTGGTAGAGCGCCTGCCTCCCCAGGGAGGGACGAGGAGTGGGGAGCTTATATTCCCCTCCAGAGCATGCCCTTCATACCTGCTATTGCGTGTCTCGGGTGGTGTTGCCTCCATGTTCTTCGCTGTGTTCTTCTCCTGGGGGGTTTGGGAGGGGGTAGGCGCCAATCAAGTCTCAGGGCCCACTTCAATGTTAGGATACATTTGCCGGTCATGTTGCTGTGTCCCTCATTCCGGCTCTGCCAGCGCTTCTCTCTTGGTGCCGTGCAAGGTTACAGCGGCCATTTCTTTTCGGTTGCCGGGACTGTCGCCAAGAGGGACGGAGCAATATTCAGAGAGATTTGAGTCGCTGTGGATCCTCCGATGTCGGCTTCATGCGAGTAGGGTTCTTCACGGTTGCTTAATAGGCATGCAGCAAGCTGATAAACTTTGCAGGGCTGCGAAGCCTCGGGGATCAGACCTCCATTAGACTCCAGCCAGGCCACCTCCTCCCCCACTTTTTAAAAATAAAACATGCATGAAAGCCACATTATTCTCCTTGTGTGGGGGAAGCTGCCATTGTCCAGGGCCCTATGTGAAAAGTACTACAAAATATTTGATTTTGAACTGCCATATTTCAGCTTTGTGTAGTTTGTTTTGGCCGATAGCTACTTCAAGAACGAATGCCGGAAGGAGGACATTCTGGTGCTTTTGGGGTAATGTGAGTTTTCTAGTTCAGAGATTCAAGAGTCGGTCTCAAAATTGTTGGAAGAAACGACAAACTACTTGCAAGGGCAACATGGAATCGGAGACAAATAGACCTTGTTCTTTGCTGACTCATGTACATAACTGGCTTGGCTTAGCTGAATCGTGGACACCTTTCACGAGGCGCAGTATCGTGGACCATTGTTCATTGTTTGTGTTGTCCCTTGAGTTTCTGCCTGGCGTAGGAAAGGCGTGTTATCCGGCCATGCTTTGAAAAAAGCAAGGGGTTAATTAGCATAAGTGGGGTGCATGGGTTTTAAATTGCCTAGCACTAAGATGTAGCGCATAATGCATTTGAAATACTACATCATCCCCTCTCTTCTAGATGTTTTCCGCGTGTAATGATAGTGACCTGTTGGGGCCTCCCATTGTGGTGGATGGAGCGGAACAATGGGCACAATACTTGACTGAAGTTTTAGGTTGTTACTTTTATTCTTATTTTTCACTATTTTCTGAACTTAAGAGAAATAACATTGGTCTTTACAGACCAGACCGGTCTTCTTTTCATCCATGGCAAATGTATTTGACATCAGAACCAAGGCATGCAGGCCAAATTATTGGCTGACACTTGGGCCTATGGACTTTGGATGCTGAAGCCTTTGGCTCACTCGCATTGGTACTAGGCCTCTCTTTCAGGCTGGGGGGAACCCGAATGGTAAGGGGTCCCACCTGGGGACACATTCTCCAGCAGAGGTACCTTGGATAGTATTCTTCACTACTTCTTTCTCCTGTTAATGGGATTAACCATTACTATAATGATTCTATCCCCGACCTTTCTGGTGCCGGTGCATTGGGTGATGCAGCCCTTCCAATACAGAGTCCCTTCATGGGCGGTCAGTTTGGAGACCGGTGATGGGTTCTAAAACCAATGGCCGCTCAATCTTGGATTGGAGAAGATTGGTATACTCTGCCAAACTGGGAGGACAGCGAGGGAGTAGTATCACACCTGGCATGGTTGTGCCTTCTTTGCTGCAGGTAGTTTCCCGGTGCATTGCAAAAGATTAGGAAAGTGCCCGACTGGGATGGCATTTTCATAGCGTTCTTGATAAAGGATTTGATCCGAAACACGTTGGCAGTTGTGAAGTGTCAGCAATTTGCAGTTTACAGATTAGACACTTCTTGTTTAAACTGCTTGTTGTTTTGCTATATTAGGCAACCACCACTTGTTGAAAGCCCTTCTGCTTTCACCGGTGTGTACAACAGAAACTTGATATGGAATGTTGGTTTTTATCCATATTGTTTTATTTAATTTTTTCAATGTTTGACAATTGAGGGTGACATTTGAAAACACCCTGTTTAAATGTCTGCCTTCGTTTTTGAAGGCAAGTGTTTCATTTATTGAAATACATTATTTTTATATTTACCATTTGAAATTGAGCCACACTGTCTCTCTTTTGAACACGTGCCTATTGTGTGTGAATGGTATTTTCGTATGGTTTATAATTTGAATGTCTTTGGGATTAGTCCAATTGGAGTGCATTCGAGATACCCTTTGGCGACAAAAGGCTTTCTATTGGGTTTGCTTTGTTTGAGTCCCGTATGGTCAGTGGACTTTACCCGTTTGCACCTGAAAACCATTTAATGATTGAATTATGAGTTTTTGAGCCTTTGACATTTAAGCTTATTCAAATCTCAGCACCTCCATTTCACCCCAATGTCTTGAGGTCATCCTCAACATTACATGGCCCAACACTTTAAAGGAAACTGACACACATCTGTCCATGGAGCTCCTGGCCTCTCTTTACCCTCACCCACCGCTAAACTGCAACCGTAGATCGCTCATTGCCCTTCAAGTGCTGCCACAAGATGTTTGTAAGACATTACTGAGACGATATCCTGTGCATCCGTTTACAATTCAAGCAATACCATGCTCAGCAATGTTAACCTCCCTGCCACCTGAGCTATCAAACCCAAATGATATATACTCCTAGACTGCGTCACCTCATGGGCAACGCGCTCAACCTAGTGTTATCCTCATCCCAGTTCATCGAGTGTCACTGTATCTGTCACACCCCCATCCAGCTGCATTGGATGGATAACGCCACCATCCCAACCCTTCTCACATACATGATACTTATCAAACCTGGAAGGCAACCAACCCTAGAAGGCAATTACCCATCTCAGTCACTTGCCAATCTTACAACCCCTGCAACCCCCCTATGCCATGCACCCTGTCCCGAAGCCCTGGAGTCCAGCCTCTGTTGCCAGAAAGATGCTGCATGACCTGCAATAGTCCTTCTCTGTACTTGTGACTACGCATGACCATTCTCCTAAAGCACCCCTTGTATACTCAGAGTTCACTGACTTCAAATGCACCAACCACCAAGCGGAGATCTGGCACACAATAACGGAACTACGCATCAGCGACCACGCCCTCCTCAAAACAGTAAAACTTTAGATTACACAGCAGCAACAACAGCAGGCTGCAAACACAATCTGAGCCCTCTTTCAACCTGTAAAGAAGCCCCAGTTCCTGAGCCAGTGGTGAAATATGATGCTGTCGATCACTTCTTTATTAATAGGATCTCAGAAATCAAAACTCATATATTGCCAAGACAGCGTCCACTAACCTTGCCCATGGCCTACACACCGTAACAACATCCCATGTTCAAACTTCAGGCCGATCACTACAGATGAACTCACAAACACCTTTGCATCTGTCAGACTCACCACATACTGTAATGACGACATCCATCCTGCTAAGCTGTATTTAAATTGGAAGGAGGTCCAACTAAACTGGCAAAAAGCAACCATGAACCCAATAATTTACATTCTAATCAACACAACACTTTGCCAGTATAGTGCATATAGCGAAATATTGACAACACAAAATGGATTCAAAGTCTGTATGTTTTTGTATAAACGCATATGTGACCCCAAAACAATTGAAAAAATGATATGCACAATATGAAAAATGCAAATATATACACCTAAGCCACGTGTGTAAACACACCATATCTACACGTGGCAGAATGGAATAATATCAACCTATTAACAGCGATGGCACAATACATGTGCAAATGAGAATGTATACAAAATCCCAATACTGCTTAGCCCAAAATGCTTTAATCCCCTCTACGTTATGAGATCTTCCGAATGGAAAATGCCATATTTGAAGGTGTGTCATGTGTAAAGCCTATGGATCAAACCAAAACCAGTATGAGAAGGAGGGATCGATTATGCAGAATCTAGTTTTTTTAAGGTGAAAGAAAACCACATTCTTTCACTTGTGTCTAGCAAAGAGGTATATTGGAAAATAATTAATCGTGGTTCCCAATTGTCTCAAGAAATGGATTCGGACCTAGTTGGATCTAAAATGAAATAAATAAAATACTTTAATACTGACCCACTACATATGTTATGGGAGCGTTTAGATAATGAGAAAACCAAATGAAACAAAATGTCTCACCTTGTCTCAAAGGATGATCACTCAGAATGTTATTGATATGCGGAAGCACATCAAGAATAAATAAACATGAGTTGACCTAGAATGTACCATGAAAAGTGTTCATCCTGGACTTCATGTAAGTGAATCGCGCGGAGCAGGAACACTCCGGATGCCGGTAAGTATAAAAGGAACATGATTTATTAAGTATAGGGTTAAGTATAGCAGTTAGGCAGCAGGGTATGGATGGTACATCTGTATAGTTCAAGCTCCTACCGTGAAGTCCTGAGCAACGGTCTCCCATGGAATCTGGGCATCCCCAGGTTCTACGTTCCAGGCATCTTATAACTTTATAGATATGCACTAGGATACTACACACCTCCCTGGGAACCCCAAATAAAATAACAAGAAGCTAATTCTTGAGATATCTCGTAGCAACAAGCTCATCCTCAACAGATCTCATTGGTGTGGATGCTACACACTTCCCTTTTTCTCAATCTTAAGCAAAGTCGTAATATGCGCTCATCTACAACACCTCGCAAGAAGGACTCTGAAAAGATATGAAAAAAATAGAAAAGTGGCAAACAGGACAAAGAAGATACACAAAGCAATACATGGCTAGAAGGGAATAGCCTGTAGCATATACACAACGCAGGTGAACATTGGAGATTCCCCTCATTGCATTAGAATGAACACCAACAAGAAAGAATTAAGAAATCGCCCTCGTGTACAAAATGAAAACAAAACTCTAATGGTTATGCACAACTGACATACGCCACTGGCCTTCGAGGTTCTTCATTTTGTGCACAACTAGCACACACCTTGCTACTGAAAGACTTGCCGGCCATATCACCGCAAGCCTTACTGCTCTATGGCATGCTTACAGTAACTAGTGGTGCCACCCTACAAGGCTTGAAATTCTCTCACGAGGGCCCTTTCTACTTTAAAAATCATGCAAAGTCTACATGCATCTAAATTCTTACCACACATGTAACCTTTGTTACCTTAACGGTCTCACATAATCTACGCGTAACTGGTATGTTTCCATTTCACACACGTGTAACCTTTGTTGCTTTAACGGTTTGCTCAACCTCTGTGTACTCCTTTCCTAGCCATAGAACTGTTGGTGAGGGACTCCTCAATCGCCCCGTACACACCGCATAATGTACATACACTCCAACCACACACCAGGAAGTAGGTTACTTACACATTCATATAAGCGCTAATAACTAGCTTCGTGCCTACCTTTTCCCAGAAGCGCTGCGGTCTTTTCTTTTTTTTTTTTTTTCCCCTCATAATTTGCAGCACTCAAAAGCTGTTCACCTTATAGTTTTTAACTCACTAAGGCGTTCACCTTTGCCGGGACCAGATAATGATAAAATAATACGCATTACCCTTCTAACGTCATCACCACATCATATAATAACAATATCCTTCTACTGCCATCTTAATATGAACGAGGCCAGAATGTTTAGTGAAGGACACTTATAACAAGCACCTGTGCCGAAAGTCTATTATGCAAGACGCGCACACTCGGCCTGCATAGCTGAGATGACCATCCTCACTGAAGAGTGTCCTCACCAAATCCTGGAAACAATAACAAAGACGCATTATGTGCACGTCGTACAGCAAGCACGCACACACTTGTTGAGAGGTCGTTTCCTCCGACCTCGTCTCTTTTCCTGGTCATCCTAGGGAGAAGACACTGGCAACATTTTTGTAGTCGGTATAAAGCAACCAACATTGCATTTGATTATACCTTGTTTAATAATTATAACTAGTATAAGTGCGATATTCGCAAAAGTGCTTTGAAATGTTTACAAGGTTTGGCATAGGCGGTTGTTTTTGTTTGAGTGGTTTGGATCTCCACAAATTCCTATCCCTTTGAGCTATGTGGTGGAGGACCTCGTGTGTGTTTGTATGCTACCAGCTTCCTGCCTGCTTGCTTACTGTGGCATGTTTGGCATAGGTGCCCAGAAGGGAGGCCATCGTGCAGCAGGGGGGGTAGGGGGAGATGGGCTGGACTGGCTGCACCCAAGGGTTCCGGTCTGGCTAGTTGGTGATGCATGCCATGCTTGGTTTTAAATCAAGCATGGTGTGTGTTGTTGTTTGGCTGGAGTGCAGTTTGTGGCTGCCAGTTCAGCAGTTTCTTGCTGTGTCCTGATTGCTTCTCTTTTGGGCATCATGTCCAGGACAGCAGTGTTGCCATGTGTTCCTGCTCGGCCTGGTTGCCTGTAGAATGGCGGCCTGGAACAGGATGATTCTGCTCTGCACCCCACATGCTCAATGGGTGGCACAGCAAGAGCACGATTTGTGTCACACTCCAGGCCATCGACTGCACTGCAGGCTCTATTAGGGGAAGAGCCAGATGCAGAGCATAAGCGCACAGCTCCATGACCCGAATGTTGCAGGGCAAGTACTGAGTCAAGTCACCATATGAGTGGCAGGAACAGTTATGTGTAAGTTTAACATTAATTTTCCAAGGTGCATTTGGAAGGAAAAGTAGCAGGACTTTTATTTTTCGTGGCATGCTTCTCCAATATTGCAACTCTGGATGCTCCCCTGATAGTAACAGTTCTTAATATACCACCAAAACCTACACCCAGGTGGCAGGTGTGTTCATGTGTTTGCGTGCCTACATCCTCTCTTTGGAGACAGCCAGCATCGAATATTAGGGGAAGAACAAGTTACTTCTTACCTTGTAACGTTCTTTCGACGGGATGTTCCTCCGACGTATTCCTCATCTTAGATATATCCTTCCAGCTCTGCTGGCCTCGGAAAATGTTTTCAGTAGAGGGCGCTGCGCGTCGACGTCCCTCGAGTCGATGTCCCTCGAGTCGATGTCCCTCGACAGTCGCCGTATTGACGCTCGACGTCATCCTGCCCATAAAGGCCGCGCGCAGCGTCCGTTGCTCAGTTCCGTTTTGAAGCCCACAGTATTACTGTTTGGACTAGACTAATCACCCTGAAGGAGCGTAAGCTGCAGCAACAAGGGAAGTAGAACTGCGGGGATGGATGGGAGGGTCGATGAGGAATACGTCGGAGGAACATCCCGTCGAAAGAACGTTACAAGGTAAGAAGTAACTTGTTCTTCGAAGGGATTGTGTCCTCCGACGTATTCCTCATCTTAGATAGGCTCCCATAGCAGTATTCTATATTCGGAGGAGGGAGTACTGACTTCACGCTGTCTTCTATTGATGAATAGAATGTAGTACAGCCCTTCCAAACCTAGTCTCTTGACTAGAGGAGGAATCCAGATTGTAAAAACGTGAAAAGGTATGGACAGACGACCATGTGGCGGCCGCACAGATGTCTTTAACCGGCACGCCTCTTTTGAGGGCCGATGAAGCTGCAATACCTCTGGTCGAATGAGCCCTAAGGTTTTGAGGGGGCTCTTTCCCTGCCAGTTTATAACATTCCAGAATGGCTAGAATGATCCATCTGGAAATGGTCTGTTTAGTTATAGGTAACCCCAGCTTGTGACCTGCGTAACCTACAAATAGCTGGTCTGCCTGTCTTATCCTGGATAGTCTACTAATGTAAAAACTTAAAGCCCTCCTAGGGTCTAGTCTGTGTAACCTCTCTTCCTCTTTCCCCGGGTGAGGAGGATGATAGAAAGATGGCAGGGTAATCTTCTGAGAGATATGGAACTCAGAAACTACCTTTGGGAGGAAATTAGGCTTCACTTGTAGGACAACCTTGTCTTTGTGAAAGATTGTATGAGGGGGTTTACAAGAAAGAGCTTGTAATTCGCTCACCCTTCTAGCAGATGTGAGTGCTGTTAATAAAACAGTCTTAAGGGTAAGGAATCTTAACGAACAAGAATGGAGAGGTTCGAAAGGTGTACCCATCAGGAAAGTTAGTACTAAGTTTAAATCCCATAGGGGAACTTGGAATGGTCTTGGGGGATAAACATTGGTTAACCCCTTTAGAAACTGTATTACCAAGGGTAATTTGAAATAGGATGGCTCCTCCGCAGTCCGCTTAAAGATAGATAGCGCTGCGAGATAGCCCTTAATGGTACCAACTTGAAGGCCTGAATTTGCCAAATATAGTAAGAAGGACAAAACCATTGGAGTACCACATGAAAATGGGTCGATATTCTGTTCTCTACACCAGCTGCAAAATCTGTTCCAACGGCAGCGGTATAAAGACTTAGTTGCTGGCCACCTTGCCGAAAGCAACACCTCCATAACATCATCAGGGAGGTCCCAATCCTTGTACCTCAGCCGTTCAGAAGCCAAGCGTGTAGGTTGAGGGTTTTGATGTCCGGATGGAGAACCTGACCTCCCTTCTGAGAGAGAAGATTCTCTCTGAGCGGAAGTCGAATTGGAGGGCAGATGGACAAGTCTAGAAGGTCCGGGTACCACGTTCTCCTGGCCCAATCCGGGGCAATTAGGATCATGGTTCGCCGGAATCTTCTCAACCTCCTGATCATTTGAGGAATGACAGGGACCGGTGGGAACGCGTACAGAAGCGGAAACTCCCAGTCCACTATGAATGCGTCTCCCAGAGCTCCTCTCGGAGGAAATTCCCTTGAGCAGAACAGGTCGCATTTCCTGTTTAGGCTGGTGGCGAACAGGTCTACCTGAGGGGTTCCCCAAAGGGCGAAGATCTCTTGAAGGACTTCCTGAGCTAGTTCCCACTCGTGGGAGACTGTGTTCTGCCTGCTCAGAGCGTCCGCTGTCAAGTTCTTCTCTCCGGCTAGGTGAACTGCCGATAGAGAGATTCCTTCTTGGATTGCCCAAAACCAGAGCTGCATCGCCTCTCTGCACAGGGGTAGTGATCCTACGCCTCCTCTTTTGTTGAGGTAGTGCATGGCCACCGTGTTGTCCGTCATTATCAGGACGTTTTTCCCCTGTACAACCGGCAGGAAAGCCTTCAACGCAAGTCTGATGGCTCTCAGCTCTAACAGGTTGATGTGTAGTCTGGACTCCGATGGAGACCAACGACCGCTGATGGTCAAGTCGTTGGCGTGGGCTCCCCACCCCGTGAGTGAGGCATCCGTGACTACTGTTATCTCCGGCCAGGGTTGCCAAAACTGTTCTCCTTTCAGAATGTTCTCCTGACAGGCCCACCACTGAAGGTCTCGAGCCACCCTGCCGGGAACCTGAAGAAGATCTGTCATTCTCCCTGAGAATTGTGACCACTGAGTCCTCAGTGCCCACTGGAGGGATCTCATTCTCAGGCGAGCCTCTGGCACAAGGAAAATGCAGGATGCCATGAGGCCCAGCAACCTCAAAAAGTCGAAGGCTGGGAGATGTTGGGCATGTTGGAACCTGGTAACCATCTGTAGAATATCTTGAGCCCTCACCTCTGGTGGTGAGGCTTTCCCCAGGGAAGTGTCCAGGATCATTCCTATGAACTGGAGTCTCTGCGATGGTATCATTTGAGACTTCTTTAAATTGAGGGAGAAGCCCAGTTTGTGAAGGGAGTAGCACACGTGATTTAGCTGGATCTGAGCTTGCTCCGGAGAAACAGCCCTGATCAGCCAATCGTCCAGGTAGGGGTAGACGTGAATCCCTTCCCTCCTTAGACTTGCAGCCACTACCGACATTAACTTGGTGAAAACCCTCGGGGCGGAGGTCAGGCCAAATGGCAGTACTCGAAATTGATAGTGAGAGTTGCCAATTGCGAACCTCAGGTATTTCCTGTGTTTGAGATGGATAGGCACATGGAAATAAGCGTCCTGAAGGTCCAGAGATACCAACCAGTCCTGGAACTGAAGGGCCTGGAGGATCTGAGAAAGAGTGACCATCTTGAATTTGTCTTTTCTGAGGAATTTGTTCAATTCTCGCAAGTCCAAGATGGGTCTCAGTCCTCCGTCTTTCTTCGGAATGAGAAAGTAAGGGGAATACCAGCCCTTGTTCCTCTCCGCTACAGGTACCGGTTCTATGGCACCTTTCTCTAGCAGGTCTGAAATTTCCTGCAAGAGGAGCGGATCTGGAACTTTCTGAGAGCTGATCCCCGGTGGATGACTCTGAGGTGTACGTAGGAAAGGCAGGCAGTAACCTTGGCCGACTGTTTCCAATGCCCAAGCATCTGACGTGATAGCCTGCCATACCGTCAGATGTTGAGTCAACCTGCCTCCTACAGGTGTCCTGTGAGGGGAGTCCTCAGAGTGGTTTTGGGGCGGCTGATGCAGATGCCGATGGTAAAGAGGCACCTGCTGTTGCTGCGGCTTTAGAGTATCTACCCCGTCCACCTCGGGTAGTTCTTCTTTGACCCCTTTGAGTCGGTCGTCCTCTACCTCTTCCGAAAGAGGAGTAGAAGCGAAAGGACTTGCCCCTCGCAGAGGTTCCCGTGGGACGAAAAGGAGTCTGACGGATTGCAGCTCCTAGGGATTTTGCTGCTGCCTTTGAAGTTTGCAGTTTCTCTAAACTGTCATCCGCCTTTTTCCCGAACAAAGAAGAGCCATCAAATGGCATGTTCAATAGCCTGGCTTGCACATCTGGGGCAAAACCCGACTTTCTCAACCAAGCGAACCGCCTGGTTGATGTACTTGCCGCCATTGCTCTGCTGATACTGTCAGCCGAATCAATGCCCGTCTGGAGGGATTCACACATAGCGTCTTTATCGTCCTGTATAATATTCAGGAACGCATCCCTTTCTTCTCCCTCCGGGATGCAGTCAGCCGCTGTAGAAGCACACTCCCAAAGTGTATGGCTGAACCTAGCAAGGGTGCAAGTAGCATTAACAGACTTTAACGCCATGCTACATGCTGAAAAGACTTTCTTTGCCATAGCATCATACTTTTTATCGTCCCTATCCTGTGGGACTGTAGGATAAGCCGTCTTGACATCGGTAGAGGATGCTGCTTGTACCACCAGACTTTCTGGGGATGGATGTTTAGACAAGAACTCTGGGTCTGTGGAAGATACCCTGTATTTTGCAGACAGTTTTTTATATACTGCTGGTATTACATCTGGGGTTTCCCAGTTTGTCATGATCTTTCTCTGAAGAGCTTTATGAAAGGGCACCACTGGATCTTCTTGTGGGCCTTTATCAAGAATATCCGTGAGGTCATCTTGCTGAAAAGATTGTGAAGGTGTAGACCACCCCATGAACTCCGTAATCCTGGCCATTAAGGCTCTGTAGGGAGTTTCAGCATGCTCCCCCGGGTCTGGTTTAGCAAACTCCACCTCAGGGGAAGTGTCTAACCCACTTGCCTCATTTAAAGAATCATGAAGATCCTTTAATCTGCGCTCTTCAGAGGAAAATTCCTCTCTAACTGGGGTTACAGGTCCCTGTAACTCAAATGTGTCTTGTTCAGACAAATCACCCTCTTCTAAAATTGAGGATATAGTTCTCAATTGTTCTGAACTCATAAAGGGAGTAAATCCCATTTCCAAGGCAGAGGGTGCCGACGTTGTCATAATTGGCCTCGAGAGTGTCGATGTCGTCGACGCCGACGTCGAAGGCTTCGAGCGTGGCGTCGAAAACAGAGGTGGAGGCCTCGAGGACCTCGACAGAATTGGAATTCTACTCGACACTATCGACGCCATCGACGTCGAAGGCCTGGGGATCGTCACTGGATGTGTGGACATCGTGACTTTTCTCGGCGTCGACGCCGGCGTCGAGTCGACAGACCCGTGTGTCGAAGGTCTCCTCGACAACGGCGTCGAAGACATCGACGTCGACGGAACCGTCTTCGACGGCGTCGACGGAACCTTCGAGGAAGGTTTGGAGGTCATAGTCCTACTCGAGGGTTCGAGACGCACTCGAGAGGTTTCTTTCGCCGGGGACTGCGACTCGCAGCGTTTTTGACCTTCGGGTCTTTCGACCAGAGCAAAGCTCTTGGCAGTCTTCGAGGGGGTCAAGGCCGCGTTCTCGAAGACGCTCATCATATTTTTTCTGAATTCCTCCCATTCAGCCCGGGAACTATGTTTCGTGGGGCAAGGGATTCTTTTTGGCGAAACAGAGGAAGAGGAAGACGGAGAAGGAGATCTTCGACGTCTCCTCTTCGAGTGTTTCGATCTCGAGGAGTGAAGAGACCCACTCCGAGACCTGGAGCGTGAATGGTGACGAGGAGACGAATGTCTCGACTTCGTCGACGAAGAAGAAGCTTTAAAAGTCTTACCTTTCTCCAGCTTCCCCCTACGCTCCTTCAGGGCCTTAGCTGTCATGGACATACAGTCCTCGCACTCCGAACAATGGTGTTCGACTCCCAAGCACCACAGACAATTTCTGTGAGGATCGGTCAACGACATCTTTTTTCCACAATCTCGACATTTTTTGAAGCCGGATCGAGGAGTTGTCGGTTCCGACGAGGAAGCCATCGAGTACGGTATCGAATAACTCGAGGTAAATAGTATTTATTAAACTAATAACTGAGCAACGGTATTCCGAGGCACCGAGTAGCGCGGAAAAACGGAACTGAGCAACGGACGCTGCGCGCGGCCTTTATGGGCAGGATGACGTCGAGCGTCAATACGGCGACTGTCGAGGGACATCGACTCGAGGGACGTCGACGCGCAGCGCCCTCTACTGAAAAATTTTTCCGAGGCCAGCAGAGCTGGAAGGATATATCTAAGATGAGGAATACGTCGGAGGACACAATCCCTTTGAAATCTGCTTACAGTCTTACATCTAGTCACCAATAGGTTCCCAGTACTGTGCTTCTGCTCTGGCTGTTGGGTGATGGGTACCAGGGTTCCATGCGTGGGGTTTGCATTCTTGGTGATAGGTTTGAAGGATGCAAGGTTTAGGGCTTGTACTCTGGGTGCTGGGGGGGGGGCTAGATGTGAGCTTGGGCGTGTGTGCTTTGGGTCTTGAGACTGTTGGTTTATTTGTTTTTTTTACTTTTTGTGATTTGCACTACTTCCTGTGATTCGATCAATCATATAATGGCATTGTTCGCAAGAGCTTTTACAACTAGGTGACAGTCTTTCTTTAATGTAAAGTCAATTACCCCATCACAATGAAAACCTAACTGTATCATGCCCGGGCACAGCCCACCCACCTTCATAATTCTTAAACACTACTCGATTACACACACACCAAAAACCTGCATCGCCACCTTTAACCCAATGCAGTTTAGACGCACATAACATTCTGGTCAGCAGTTATGTAACTTGACCCTTGTGACTTCCCTCCTCCATCAAAATGAGTCACTGCACCTATTCCCTCATCTGATAAATATGTGTTGCTCCTAGCTACCTAGCCACTTCCTAGCTACCTTCTGTGCTGTATAAAAAGTCACATACCCTTTTTATAAATCCTCTTTTTCCTGTCTCCCATGACCAACTATGGTCTTCAAAATGCCATTCATCTACACAGCGTGTATTAGCCACCCCAATGGAATATTAGAGCATACAATACATTATATAAGGTTGAAAAACACAATACTACAGACATACGGACAGTCCGAAATATAGACAGAGGGTGTCGGCCACTTGTTTAGGTTGGAGAATGGTTGATCGATTGAGCTACAGAGTTGGCCAAACATGTTGATGGATCACCAGACAAATGTAGACCGATACATAGAGTGTGATGGATAGATAAAGATGCGGACAGAGAGATACATTTTGAGATCGATATATACAGACCATTCAATAGAGGCATATATAAAGCTAGAGAGCGATGTGTGTATATATATGTGTATATATATTAGTTATATTTGTGGGGAGAGATGGATGGAACCATAGAGACCTGCATATGGATCAATGTATATAGACAGAAAGGGATGTATATTTACATTGAAATATATAATATATATATATGAGAGGGAGACAAACGCATAGATGGGAATGTATATCTATATAAATAATTAGATGTATACATGGAAAACTCGGTATAATTGAGAGATGCATTGCCAGTCCTGCATTTAGACATGTGAAGCTACACAGAGAAGCAAGCGGATAGATGAATATAAATAGTCATGTGGCATTTGGGACGAATGTACCTTGACAGATTGATGGAGACCCAAGTATGGCTACGATGCAGATGCACAGATGGACGTAGGTAGATTGAGAGACTCGGATAAAATGATGCAGCATGAAGTAACTGTTAATATAGAGACCTGCAAACACAGATCGACAAGGACAGACCGAGAGATGGATACAGCGAGATATACAGATGCATGGATATTGATGGAGAAAGAGGTGGGTGGGTATATAGAGATGGACACAAGGATTGGGATCACTATATATAAAAACAAAGAAGCTTTTTTTGCCATAGACCTATTGAAGATTTGTGGAACAGTCAGTCTGTACCACTTCAGTGCCTGACCAAGAAGCAAGGTGCCCCATAATTAACATTAAAGTGCCCGTTTGTTGCACGAATGCCCTATATTGTCAGCCTCTTTGCTCTGTGTTGTCCAAGGGCAGACCATGATGCACAATTACAATCAACCACACAGCTACTACTTCTTCTTCTGTCAGTCTATGTCCTGTCTGCAAGATACATCCTAATGTGATCATGGTTTAGGGTATCATATTGAGTATTGTTGTGATGGAGGTTAGGGATGCCGGATTTTCCGTGTTCTGCCACTGCAGGAGCACCATCTTTAACAGTAGCAGTAGCATAATAGCCCCATATAAAAACATTATAAGTTATCCCTTGGGTATGTGGTATAAAATTTAAATATTGATGGTTATATATTTCAATGTAGGGAAATAAATCTTATTCTGTTCTTTTAACCTGTATTTAGAAATGTTTAAAAATAATTGTCACATCTGTCACCTACCTTTCCATCTGTGCCTTTTCTCGTTTTCAACAATTTAAAATGATCTATTACAATTGGGGGAAGGGGGGAGACTAAATGTATATTGAATTTTAATAATAAAAATACTTTGTAATGATTTTGCAAAATAAGTACAGACATTAAAATATGCAGGCCCTGCAAATACTTAAATAACCCACTATACATGCAGGCCGAGTTCCTTCGTTTACTTACCCGACCCAAGAAAAATGCACTTGCCCCAAGGTGACTGGTGACACAATATTTACCAGTTATTTTTGTAAAATGGTGCATGTCGCCATAGGCACACCTCATATATGGTGCAATGTTGTGAAGCATGCACAGTGAAACTTCTATTTGCCATTTACTGCTAATAAAGTGTTTGAACTAAATGAAAAGTAAGTTTCTAACATCCCTATACTCGCCAGCAAGGCCGAATGTCATACAAATAGTACTCGCCCTTCATAAAAACGACTTGCCAATGTAAGTGGTATAGTAGGTTATAAAAAAACACATTCAGTAATGAATATCGACTAACATGCAATAAAAAAACAGTAAATAAATCAACAGCAAAAAATTAAGTTTGCATATTTTACAAATATATTTTTATCAATACAGTTATAAAACCTAAAAGAAATTGAAACTTGCTTTGGATGAAATTTTAAAGACTACAATACTTATTTTGAATCGTTTTCAACAAGTTCAACTTTTAGAGGACAAACCACATTAGCAATGTTTGGTGGCATAGACTGGCCTCTGGAACATATTCTGGTGGCAGTCTGTGCGTTTATATGGCCAGCAGAGTCAACGCTAGATCTTTCACAAAGTCATATTCCATCTGATGAAATATTGGCATTGCCACACATTGTTTTTTCTGTTTGTAAACACATGGGTAATGAAGCATAACGAAAGTGCCTGCAGTTCTAGCTTGTTCCCTACTAATTTTCTCATTGTGTGCAAGTACAGCCATACCATCCATGCTGAAATGCAACCTTGTACATTAGACACATATATTAATGGAAAACCTCCATGTTCCAGTGTGGCAAAATCCTGTCAGGCCCTTCATATCTCTGGTAAGCGTTTTGTCGCACACAATTCTTTCAAGGGCTGTGTGAGAAGCACAGCCCTGCACAAACCACTTTTTCTTATATTTGTGCTGCTCACTCAAAGGTGTATGTACACAATCGTGAAAATGCTCGTTTTCCTCCTATGAGTGCACGTTTGTACTATGGTGGAGCATTGAATGCCACTTTTCAACTAGAATCTGTACGGAGCCCTCACGATTTTGAACTCCACCCAAGATGGTTGCTGATCGACTATGACCATTTTCAAAATTTGTTCGGAAACCTTTTTTCTCCAGCATGGGTCTGGCATGGATTCACATGCTCATAAATAGTCCCGGTCGTCAGATTGGCAATAGTCGGTAAAAGAAAAAACAGTTTCACTTTCACTTACAAACTGTATTTCTCCTTTAAACCAATCACTGTCCTCTGGGTCATACTGCCCTATCCAATGACAGTGCTCTCCCAAAGCCTCTCCTCTGGCAGCCATCTTCAGATTTGGTAAGCATGTAAAGTGGCAGAATGACCAAGAAGAGCTGCAGAGGGGTCAGTAGGAGGGTTTGCATATGAATCCATGCCAGACCCAGGCTGGAGAACAATAGTTACAGGTAAGTAACTTGTTCCTTCTCCAGCATGGGGACTGGCATGGATTCACATGCTCATGAATTAAGAATACATAGCAGTACAACATTACACAACAACGGGAGGTGGCAAGGGTCAACAGAAGCAATTAACTCTTGCCCCCGGAACAGACTTGCCTCAAGCAAACGGGTTGTGCAGCACTGCCTGGCCGACTCTGGACTCCTCCCTGGAATCCCTGTCAACACAGTAGAACTTCGTGAAGGTGTGCATGGACCTCCACGTATCAGCCCTGCAGATGTCTAGCAGGGGCACACCAGCCAGGAACGCAGTTGTCGCAGCGATCGCTCTGGTGGAGTGGGCTTTCGGACGGCCGGACAGCAGTCTGTTTGCCAACCGATGACAGTGCATGATGGAGCTGGAGAGCCACCTAGAGATCGAAGCCTTGGACAAGGCCTTCCCATGGTTCACAGGACCAAAGTTCGCGAACAGTTGTGAAGTCTTCTGAAACCTCATTGTGCGTGCCAAGTAAAACTTCAGGGCACGAGCAACATCCAGTGAGTGCAAGACCCTTTCAGCCGGTGACGAAGACTTCGGGGGGAAAAAAACAGGTAACATCAAATGCTTGTTGAGGTTGAATTCTGACGGAACCTTCCGCATAAAAGAGGGGTGCATCCGCAGCACCACTTTCTATTCGTGGAAAGTCAGGTATGGCTGTTAGCAGGATGTAATGTAATGGATCTCTGCTACCCTCCTGCAGAGGTGATAGCCACAAGGAAAGCCATTTTCCACGCGAGGAACTGGAGAGGAGCCCGATGCATAGGCTGGAAGGGGGCTCCCATTAACCTCGTCGGAGCATTTAGTTCCCACGCCGGGGCAGGCGCCTTCACGGCGGGAATGATCGAAAAAGTCCTTTGAGGAACTCCTTGATGAGTCAGTGAAACCACAGTGAAGATCTTTCTGGTGACCTGGTGTGGCGGGAGATAGCTGCCAGATGCACCTTTTTATAGAGGTGTGCGCCAGTCCGGCCTTGGCCAAGGAAACCAAGTATGGTGAATCTGCAGGGCTATGACCCTCATCGGGGTAATCTTCTGCGAATGACGCCACATAGCGAAACGCTGCCAATTGTGATCTTATCACGTCAAAGTCGACGACGCCCTGGCTTTGACGTGGACCTCTCTGGAGTCCACAGGTAACGCATAGCCACAAAACTCTAGGGCTGCAAGAGCCAAGCCCTCAGGTTCAGCGATCCTGGGTCGTGATGCAAGATTACGCCGCCTTCTCCAGTGAGAAGATCCAGGACTATTGGCAGTTTGATCGGGGGCAACGCCAACAGACTCAGAGGGTCCGGATACCAAATCTGCCTCAGCCACTCCCAGACCCATGCTGGAGAACAATTGTCAGAGGTAAATAACTTGTTCTTTTTTTTCCAGCAGCTGTTATTTTTTGGGATGCTGATTTTGCGACGTGCCATCCATCAAATTGGTGTTTTATGTGTGGGAACTGCTCTCGCGTGATTTTTGCTATTCTGACGTGTCTGCCAGTGGCTATCGGTTCTATTTGCATTCCCCTTGATTGCAGACATTCAATGGCTTGAAACCATATTTCTCCATGGCAACAGAAGATGTACATTCAGACACTTGCACCATGACAGAACTCACTATTTTCTCGGGTGTCCATGTCCTGGAAGTGGCAAGTGTAGTACTCTGCTGAAAAACCAGGACTATTGCATTGTCCATCGCCAGCAAGTCTGACCCTCTTGCCTGCAAGAGCATGGTCTATGAATATCTTTTCGAGTTTCTAGGCATGACTAATAGCGGGGAACAAGAACTTTCTCTGATATTTGTAGCATGCGGTTTTTAGCCTAAGTCCTAAAAATGTACAGAACCCTTTTACTGAGCCATTGATCGAACGAAACGGAGCAGAAGAACCAAGTACATTTCCAGCATTCACATTTCCAAGAATGGGTTGCGCAGACCATGAAAATTTAGTGTTGGTGACCATAGCTACCCTTGATCTTCAGGTTATTGCCTTTGACTGGCCGTGTTACCTTCACCAATGGGTCCTGTAAAGGTGCAGAAGATGGACTCTGACACAAAGGTTGCATATTTCGTGCTATAGACTTTTAGAAGTTAAAGTAAAGCAAGCGAAAATGTTTCTGAGAGGGTTTCCCTGCCTCAACTATAGATCTAAGGTGACTTTCAGGATGTCTGTTAAAGTAAGTGTCCACCGTCCTGTGTCAAGAAAACCCTACTTCTGGCCTTTACACTAAAACTAACAAAATAACAAAGCACCGTGCTGATATCAGGATACTACCTCCCTTGTCCTGGGTTATTGTGCAAGTTCCACACAATGGCCCTCATTACCTGTCGGGATACCAGCGAACTCTCTCCACCACCTGATATCCAGGTATTACCAGGATATTACAGGCAACAGAGACTCTGGTAAATTCCTATTCCATAGAGTCCCATAGGGCTGCATGGGATGGGATTGCTGGAATTACCGCTACTGCTAGTACTAGTGCCTGTGATTCCAGCAATTATTTGCCAGCAGGGGCCTGAACTTCCGGGAGGTCCAGCCTGCCGGTAGTTCACTGCTCCTGCCGGAAAACTGGTTTCCCGGTCTGGAATAAATGGTGGCTGTATTACCGCATGAATTCCAGACCGGGGACTTATCATGAGGCCCAACATCTCCTTGCTGGGCCATGCAGAATGCCTCCCTTCTCCTGACATTGCCTCAATGCCTCCCTTCCCCAGGTCACAAAGTTCTAAAATAAGTTACTTCATAAGTTAGGAGAATGCCTCCCTTCCCTTGGCATTTGGTCTCAGTCTCAAATTAGCCTGGGGAATTGATTAACTTCCTCCAGATCCACATTACCAGGGGAATCACTCCCTTCTCCTGGTAGTTATGACAGTTTCCTTCAACCAGGTGGAATGACTCCGTTGCCCTGGTCTTCTCATTGATTTCTCTTGTCTTCTTTGGTTCTGCCCACTTTGTTCACTTCGATGCCAAGTACTGCCACGAGGAAGATGACTCGTATTGCGCTCTTGGTTTGGGTCCTCGACCCTTGTTTCTCGTCTTCTTTGGTTTGGCCCATTTCCCTGCCAAGTACTGCCACAGGGAAGATAGTCCTGCTCGTAATCTCGGTACATGGTTTTAGCCTTTCGCACCTATCGATGCCTACCGGTCCCCACGCATCTCCCGTTAGCTTGTCTGCAGCCGGGATGCATGGGCGGTTCTTCCTGGGGTCCTTCTCCTGCTCAAAGTGTTGCTCGAGCGACTCTGCGTCTCAGTTCCTTTGCCTTGTGGATCTCCTGGCTGGCCCTTGGAGTGACGGTATAGACACTGTTCCCGTCACCGCCTACCAGCCTTCTGGTAACGTCTGGATGCCATCGGGTGAAGCAGTGCAGTTGTCCTCTTTACTCCGGGAGCGGACTGCTCTGTTCTTTCCTGGCTTTCTCCGTGGCTCCTTCATTCTTATCAGGTTTCATGGTCTCTCGTCCTGGTTGGTGGCCTCTACTCTTCAGACAGTCCTTCTTTGGTCTTAATTGCGTTAACCGGACTATGCCTCCGCAGAAGTCTATACCACTGCAGTTCCTTCTTAGCATGGTTCTTCTTTGCTCCTGTGTCCCACCTCATTGCAGTACTTGGATAAGCTATGTTCCTGATGTTCTTCATCTCAGTACTTTCCAGGATTTTGAGGTAGTCTACTTTACAACAGCACATAGACCTAATCTCTACCAAGAGATTAGCAGAGGAAGAAGAGGCTAGAGTGGTTAGGGGAGTGATGTTCCTATAAGGACTAGACCTTAGATGGTCATCCTTCTCCCTAGGGAGTGGGGGGGGGGGAATCCCTCCCCATGAGATCCTCCCTCCTTATACCACTCCCAGGGGGACTATCGGGTAGTGGCCTCACCTCCCTGGCCTCATGGGAAAGGGTGCCCCCCCGGGGAGAAGTCACAACATCTAATGATTCGTCCCACTCCCCACTAATCCGTCTATGTATCCTGTAGTCTCATTTAATCAATTGTATATTCTCTAGTGGGCAGCTGTCAAATACGGTATTTTGGCTCCCTTAATAGCCAATCTTCCTGCAGTACAGTGGTTTGTGATACTATGGGATTGGATAAGTCCCCTGCACTAGGAATATTGAAGTTTGGGTCATAAACCAAGTCATCGATCAATTCAGAAGATGTTTCAGTGTTTTCAAAGAAGATGCTTCATTGATTTCAATTGTGATATTTCAGGATTATCTGAATGTATTGTGGAAACAGGAAAAATTATGTCTTTCTTTGAAATTGTTTTGAGGGCGTGGATTGTGTGAGAGGATCAGCAAGGAATGACAAAAAATATTTTGTTGTCTGTCAGTTCTTGTGAATGTTGTGTGATGTAACAATGATCCATCATTACTTTCCATGTTTCGGCTGGTGAACCTTACAATGTAATACCAATTAAACTATTTCTAAACAATCGCTTCGAAAAAAAATGAAAAGCCTGCGTGGTTTTTACACTTGTTTTCCCTGTGTGCTTTGATGGTCAATCTTGAGTTGCCGATTTCATCACCTAACTGTAACCGCGCATTGCCAAAATGTTGCAAATAACCGTAATACTCTTACATTTCATTAAACATAAATATAATTACAACAAGAACATCATTTCAGTATGAAAAACACTTCACACACAATCAGTTACATTTAAGGTACAATAGATGATGAATGATGGCTATCAGTATTATTTGTATACTTGTGGTCCATGTGTCTCTTCCATCTCAACCGCTCCAGTAGTAGACTCCTTGTACATAACACATTCAATAACATTTGGATACTAGTTAGACAATTTAATGTTAACTTATTTGATCAGAATAAATTACATCTCCATAAGTAAAGTTGTATGATTTGTTGAAGTTCAACCATAAGCTATCCATAATACACGGAAAAGGTAAATCACTTGAAGAAAAATGTATTAAACACTTATTTTTTACAAAGATAAAGTGTAAGTAAATATAACATTTAACAATTAGTTTGAATATACCTGTTGAACTTAGTGTGACAGGGAATTGACATTAGAGTTGGCACTATACTGCCATCCTGGAAAAATTAAGAGAATACATTATTGACACCAAAAATATGCTCTTTTATAATGTTTTTCATTTATTGCACTTTAGATGTCCAGTAACAGTATATTAATCCAGACCATTTTGAGAATGAAAGATTTCATGTATTTTTTCTGCAATCCATACTTTTTTTGAATGGATTGCTGTGAATGTTGCATGTAGGAAGGCGAATGACAGAACATTGATGATTGCATGCATTCAGATTTTCTGAAAAATATGAATCATTGGAAACAAAGTATCATTTGTGATATTACTTGGAAACAAAATATTATTCACCAATCATTAATATCATTCAATAAAGTATCCTGCATCATACCTCATCCGCCTGTCCGGTTGCAATAGAACAGTATATGTTGGCAAGTTACCAGTATCTCGGGAGTGGGGGGGCGGACGGGGTGCTTGTGTGTGTGTGTGTGTGTGTGTATATATATATTCCATAGGAAGAGCACTTTTTGGGTGGCTTATAACTTCGCTCCTCCTGGACGATCCTCACCAAACATTGCAAAAAAAATATATGGTCCACTCTGTTTTTACAAAGTTTGGTGAGGTTTGGTCCAGGGGGGGAGGGGGAAGTTTTTTTCCCATAGACATAATGGGGAAAAAACTTTGCTCACACCTACAGCCCAAACCGCTGGATGGATTTTCACCAAATTTGTGGCAGGAGCGGCGGCTTGGTCCCAAAAGCGTGCTTTTTTTATTTGGTGTAAATCCATCAAATATATATATTTTTTTTAAATGACCAAAACGTAAGGCAAAAAAATTAGTGATATCTGTCTGGTCCGCGGACTCACTTGCCTGTTTGGTCCGCGGACTGGCCTCTCATTGGCTGTGCTGTCCGCAGACTGGCCTCCGATTGGGCGCAGTGAAAATTTTTTTTTAAAAAGCCGCATTTCACTTGTCAAATTCGATAAACAATCTCTGGGGAGGTGGGCGGAGATGAGGATTTGATTGGATATGGCCATAAGAAGCCAAAAAACGGGTTGTTTCACCCCCCGAAGGGCCGCGAACACTATGGATGTCCTGGGACGGTCCTGTGGTGTTTGCGGACACTTCAGATGTCTTGGGACATCTGTACCTATTTCTGCATTACAGGGTTGGGGAAAAGCGGTTTTTGGATGGCTTATAACTTTTGCGCCACTCAATGAAACTGCATGTAATTTTGCAATTTTATTCTAGAACTAATCCTGAATAGTTTTGAAAATATTTTTGGGATTCTGTCAAGAGGGGGCAAAATTAGAGTGGGAGGTCCCAAAATATTGTAAAGGCATATAAATGTGGTGTCATTTGACGAATCTGCACAAAATTTGGCAAAATGATTTTGGATCTAGATATAAATGGTTTTCTAAGGTTTAGTGGGATTTTCTCAAGAGGGGGTGAAATTAGAGGGGGGGTCTCAACATTTTTTGATGGCTTATAACTTTGTTGCTATTTGACGAATGTGGACAAAAGTTTTGAAAAAGATTATAGACCAAACCTTCAATGTTTGTGTAAAGACTGAATGGATTTGGAGTGTGGGCTCAGTTATTTGACTATTGTATGTACATACATTTTGACACTTTTTAAAAAATAAAACATGGGCGGATTTCGAGCAAACTCGTGAGGTACATTGGCAAGGACATTAAAGCATGGTTTTGCAAATGTGGCCGTGTTTTATTTTTTGACAAGTATAATAATGTAGGTACAAAAAAGTCATATACCTTTGGTGACTGAGGTATAGCCTGTGGCCGTGGGCAGTAGCCAGATTGTCTGGGTCATGGCATAAGGTTATTGCATGGACAATCTGGCTACTGGCCATGACCGCTAGGGACGGAAAATGGTGTTAAAGTGGCTATGTATACCTGGGACCGGCTATGTGGTAAAGATATTCGAAGGTAGGATAGGTTTGAAAGGGAAAAAAAGTGCTTGTGGTAATATGTTCATAGGGTTTTGCGGGCTGCCATGGCAAGGGAAGAGGGGTTGTGTAGGGAGCCCCGCCTTCTCTTTCCATCTTGGCTGTCTTGGGAAAGGATTTTCTTTCCTACAGTGGGACCGCTGTAGGAAGAATAAGCATTCCTTCTTACAGCGGGACGCCACAGGCGTCCCGCTATAGGAAGAAAAATCTATGTTTAGCACCCTGCGTTCCCGCTTTGGGAACCAGGGGTGCTAATGGCCTTTATCCCCCATTTCAGGGGCTGCAATGGACGATAATGGTCCGCAGCCCTCATTTTATTTATTTATTTATAATGCGCCAATGCCCTCAGACATCAGGCTGTGTGGTTACAGTATTTGTTGAGCAAGATGAGGTGGAGGAAGACAGCTTACTACTTGCTGAGAAAGGAATAACCTTTCTGAGAGCATTGCAGTAATTGGATTTGGTGTGGCGGCGCATGGAGGTGGTCCCGTAGGAGTACTGTCCAGGTAGACTGCAACTGAGTAAAAAATTGCACTCAGTGCATTTCACATTGGTAGCTTTAGCCTTTGGTACACTCCCAACAGTAGCAAAGAACTGGTACACCCATGATTCGATCTTGGTGCTAGAAGTAGGCACTTCCGCTACCTCATCTTCTTTGTCCTCTTCATTGTCTTTGAAAGTACTGTGCTTTTTTTGTTGTCTAGGTCCTCCAGCTGGTGGTGGTGGTGGCTCTTCGGGATGAGGGATGGCAATAACTGATACCATTTTTAAGATAAATAGCAGTTTTGATAAAATTCTTCCAAGTATGTACTGTGTACCAGATTGGTAATGGATAATGAGTACGAAAAGGTGTCGGAGGTGTGCAAGGGAAATTTTTAAGTTGAAAGTTCCTAGATCAGTAGAAAATGCAGTTTGAACTGTCCGTGAAGGACGGATCTTATCGTGAAGTGCGGACGTGTTCTCAGACACGTCATCATGCCGCGCGCCAGCGTATGGTCATGTGGCACTGTCCGGAAGGTCTGCAATGAAATCAGATGTTCGTAGATATCTACGGATGCAAAACTAGTTGAAATAGTTGCAAAAATGTATAGAAGTGTTAACAATGATTCTAGAAGGTGGGAAATGGCAGAGTTTTAACGTGACACTTTGTAAATTGGACACAAATATTGTTATATTTGGCAATAATGATATTAGTAAGTTGTAGGAAAATAGCATGCACTGGTAAAAACCCATGAAATTCTCTGAAAAACGTTGTTAAAGGGACGTTATGGTTACACGTAAAATCGAAAACCCCCTGAAATTCGCCAGTTATGGTAAGCTAAGCAACCATAACTCGTGACACCACTGTGCACTGCTAAGACTAACACCCAGGACATCAAAGATGACATCAGAAATATCATTGACATCACTGATGACATATGTGCATTTACTTTTCATACAAGGGGTTGTGAATGTAATGTTGGCAAACAAAGTATCAGGGAATATCGGGAGATGTGTAATAGACTACATACTTCATCACGCAATGTAGCATTCTAAAGAACATTCCATTGCACTGTTCTTTCTAGTACAGGAAACTACTCATACAGAAATGTAGGGATTGGCTGCAGCATACACCACAGAGGTGCTTTATTTGTAATTTTCCAAAGTTATATAATAAAACGGTGAATGCTTCTGTATCAGACTTTTCCGTACTGTGAAACATGTACTAACTAGCTAATAATGCATCACTTACTACATATTTCTACTAATACACACACAACCTAAATAGACTACAATGCATACAAATATGGGGCTTATATATGGAGAGTAAAGTAAGCAAACAAGAGGCAGTACCATTAGCAATTGTGTATAATCTACATGATTGTATTCACGCACAAAAATGATTGCTGTGTTTCAGGCCTGCTTCTACCCCTATATATGTACATCATAAGATGCGATTAAATTCTAAGGAAAGTAGTGTAAGAACATGTGAGAATTGCAATATCTATAAATGTAATACCTTTTAGAAAGTTAAGTTTCTGACTGTCAGTAAATAAACACACCTGGCCTAGATATGGCAGTGAACAAAAAAGAAGGGGCTAGACATGTGATGTCATCAATGATATTTGTGATGTCATCGTTGATGTCCTGGGTGTTAGTCTTAGCAGTGCACGGTGGTGGCATGAGTTATGGTTGCTTAGCTTACCATAACTGGCAAATTTCTGGGGTTTTTCTATTTTACTTGTAACCATAACGTCCTTTTAACAACATTTTATTCTGAATTGCATAGGTTATTAGTGCAACTTTACCATAACATCCCTTTAACAAAGTTTTTTCATTGTAAATATATATATATATATATATATATATATATATATATATTTTTTTTTTTTTTCCAATTATAATGTTGAAAGAGAAGTATATAAATTAAAAGAATAGATACTGCGATATGATCCAACATTCTAATTATTATCAATAAGAAACATAACAATTATCAATTTGTTTCAAAGTTGAATTTGACCATATATATTGGATATTTGATGTGTCTGTCGTTTCCTCGGAGGTAACCGCCTGGATTTAGCAGCGTGGTCTTCGTAGTGACAGAATATTGTAACAATCAAATTTGAAAAATAACCCATTTACAGATACTGCTATTCATGTTTTTTTAGAAAGGCTCATATTGCAGTTCACTTTTTGTGTATGCCAAATGTGGGTATTTGTTCAAGGGCAAAGTGTACAATTCAAATAGATGTGTAATTTGTAACATAATTGAAAACCTGATGGTAAAATATCTATACCAATATTGCACAAAAACTCCATTCTATAGCCATATTTTGGTATCTTTAAAGATTGATGGCGGTGAGGATTTGATGACCTCAAATTTCAAAGAACAATGTGGGCACCTACAATCGACAATTGCAAGCGCTTGCTCTCAAGTGAGAACTGCTTTTGATAAGGGGTTGGGTGTAAATGGATGAAGCGAGTGAAACAGCCTAAGGCCTCGTGAATGGTCACATGCCTATGTTGATCGCAGCAACAGGGTCTTCAAAGGGGAGTCTGGAGACACCAGGCCTGGGGTGGCCATGTGACAAAATGGTCCCCATGCGAAAAACCCCTTTGAGGTGTACATTGTATTCAGCACCTTGTGCCTTCCCATCCATACATCCAGCCCTGTTGCGTGTGCATGGTCACAGGTGCAAACTGCCATTTATACTTGAGAGGGGATTGATGTGGATAAGGCAAGTGCAAAAGGCCAAGAACCTAGTCAAAGGACACAAAGCTATGTTGATTGCAGGGGCGGGGTCTTCAAAGCAGAGTATGGAGACACTGAGTGTGTGGTGGCCTTGTGGTCCATGTTCCACCTGCAAAAGACCCCTTTGAGGTGCACATGGTATTCGGCACCTTGTGAATTGCCATCCCCACACCCCCTTTGTGAGTGCATGGTCCCAGGTTAGAACTAACTTTGATAAGGGAGGGGGAATGGATAAGGATAAAACTAGTTTAATAGGCCCGGAACCTTGTATTAGGACACTGAGAGATGTTGAATGCAGAGACGTGGACTTCTAAGGGAAGTATGGAGACAACCGATCCTAGGTGGACAGTTGTTGATATGCTAGAACACATTGAGTTGTGCAGTCACTTACGCTGTGTTAAACCTGCTGGCTCATAAAAATAATAAAAGGGATTGAATAAATTAGTTCATCGATGAGGGATAACTTTTTGGTTGGATTATGATATAGTCCGAATGATATTTAAAAAGTATTGATGGCAGTAAAGGTAGTCTTTCTTGATCTTGATGGTATAGCATAGATTTTTTAATAGTATACTTGGAGGTGTTGGTGACGTACACATTACTATAATTCCATTGTCATATTACATCATTAATTTTAATTACTATGACAGTAAAAGTGTGATCATTGTTAACTTTTATTGAAAGTTGTTTATTAATAAATATAATCTAATGACCCATCGCGTACATGAAGGCAAAAAGTAACATGTGAATAAATGATAAGAATATGATTTGCAGTTGCCCTTTCAATTCAAGTACATATTATGTTTTTATTTTATCTGTAGTGTTTGTACCTTGTATGTTGTTGAAAACTGGAGATTTGAAAGCAAAACTGAATACTTCAAATGAAACTCGTAGTAAATAGAAATAATTTGAAAAAATAAAATGCAGAATTATGATGTACATATTTTTTATTGAAAGGTAAATATTTTAGTAACATGCTTGTTTTCTTTAGAAAAGGTAGATGGTATATGCAAACTACAAATGATAATGCTGTGGCTGAGGTACTGTCATTATAAATCACTTGTATTGTCTGGAGGCACTAGGGAATTCTTCACGAATGGCTTGAACCACACATGCAGTTATTATTCGTTGAATGCCGAATGCCAGTGTTCCATGAATCCACCATGTAAACTCTTGATAGGCCACAAGCCTGTACCATCTGTGTGACAGATACAGAAATAGTTTTGTCGAATTAATCCAATAATATCTATTTATCTTATTTGGGTTACCTTCTTAAATACAAGGCATTGGTTTGCATTTTTAAAAAAGTACTTTTGTGATTAAACTACTCGAAGTAAAATTCTTTTTAAATAAGGAAATGTATTCACCCTTTCAAACACTAAGATGGGAACAAAGGGAAATGTTTTTTAGCTTTAAAGTCAATGAAATTGTATTGTTAAGCCGCCAAATGTTGAATAGTTTGGCTTGAACTAAGGCCTATACCTTTTCGAAATATATTGAAATTGATAGTCTGTGAACTTGCTAAATCACAATCTAGTATAACAATAACAACATAAACGGCTAATGGTCTTGGTTGTCACAAATAAAACATAAAAACACAAAACGGAAATTATTACTTAGTGACCGAGGGCGAGTTGTTCATGGATCGGGACCGTTGTCATTCTCAACATGGATCTTGTAAGGCAGGCTGCCCTGAAGTCATGCAGCTGGGTAACGTATAGTGGTGGAGGCTCTTCTTTGACTATGTAGGCCAATCACCAGTTTTCTCTGCAACAGAAGTTTTCCACCAAAGTTGGCATTACCTCACATTGATGGCAGGTACACCAAATGGAATGCGACTAGGATCAGGCTCCTGTGACTTTTTCGTCACTACTTCCACTAGATTCCCAATCTTTTTGTCTTCTTTCTCAACCATGCCTCCTCAGTATACTCTGGCTCGTACAGGTAGGACTGAATTGTTGCCGTAATTCTTGAGCATTGAAGTACAAAATTAACTGTGCGAGAAAAATAAAAAAATTGTAATTTGGATAAAGTAACAAAATGAGGTCTTGGTTTAGAATGCAGTATAAAAGAAAATTATGAGAAGAAACTGAAAGGTTACAAAACACATGGATAGAAGCGAGGAATAGGCCTAACATTGGAAAGTTTGCATTGGCAATGGAAGAAAGAAGTAATGTAAATATAAAATACAAACCTGGTTTGGTAAAATGTGTCAATTATGTAAAACATTTTTAAATGGAAGGCGCTTACAGAGTTATTCATTTGAGGAAGCGCAAGTCACTTTTCTCAGTATGTTCTTGGTATATAGCTGAACAGAGCAAAAAGAAGTGGTGGAATCTCTGAGTGAAATAGACTGACACAAAGGAAGAAGAAACTGCAATGTTGTCTGATCAGAAAGGATTTGTTGATACTTATTGAGGATAGAGGTGTCTTGACATTTCCATGGAGACACGTCAGTAGATGTACACCGAGGACATTCAAGTGAGACGTGCACTGGCCTTGTGACAAGGGGCGTAAGCATCTAGTGTTGTCAACCTGAGGGCCTGAGGATCTGAGTTCCTTCTGTGAGGGTACTTGACCTTAGGGCGATGGTTCAACGGATAAGATTATGACACAATGGCGGTTTCGGAGATGTGAGTTTCCCATGTGTAAATGTGAGAAAACCAAAGGTAATATGCAATGAGATTTTATTTATTTATTTGTTTTTTTGTAGGCATGGGAAAGGCACTTGCCAGGTACTGCCTTAGTGGTATGAACCGGCCATTGATGGTAGATGCCCAGGTACTCGCACCATTTTGCACCTACTAATAGCAGTCCCTGGTAAATGCTGAATACCTATACACAAGCAACTGTTGGCTTTGCCGCTGCTTATTTTTAACAGGACTTCAGTAAAGGACCTGCATAGTGCTTATAAATGGAATGGCATTGTGGAAGCGTTGGTTTAAATTGGCTGTATGAGGGGACATCCTTTCATTGTGATGAATGTCTTAATCACATTGTGTTTATGGTTACATGATATGCTCCATATAAACTGCTGTTTTTCTTTTTTTTTTGCTGTGTATAAAGTTTAATGGATATTATCTGAAAAAACTCATTTAGAATTTGATGGAATGGCTGAAAGCAGGTCTGGTTTAGACATTTCTATTACACTGCTATTGTGTTTACAGCGCCAATTAAGTAATTAACTCGGACTGCTTTGAAAAATAACTTGCAGGTGTAAAGTATGAAGGCAAGGCTTGTTTAAAGCAAGCATAGTTCCCTTGAGGAGGTGTTTAAGGTGGGGAGGGGCATGAACGGGTAGAAACTGGATGGGAATGGCCATAGGGATTAGCATGGCCATTGATGGGGAAGGGGGTAAATGGGTGGGCAAATGACCAAACAAAGGTTTTGTGTCCCTCCTCATGCCATTTCTCTCTGCTTGTACTCTAATGCAATAGTTTCTGCGTGTAGGTGGCTCTAAAGTGCCATCCAAAAGCCAACACTAAAAAAGGAGTTAAAATACAGCACCTGTGATGTATTTCTACATATGTTTTTTTCTTTTAAGAGCGAGGCTTTTCCCTCAATGGCAACCACACTTCTCCAACTTACGGAAGGCTTAAAAGATTTTATTAAATAAATAATAGTGGCAGACTTTTTATAAATCCTCATTGTGACAGTGGTGCACACATTGCTTCCACAAGCATAGACTGTCCCCTTCAATCCTTACATCCATCTCAGAATGGTGGTGCTGAAAACTGGAGGGGAGAATGACGGCTTTCCAATCCAGTTTTGCCACAGCTCAGAATTGAGCCCTAGTGTTGCTGTTTCTGTATGGGCACAAGTGAATTGCTACTTTTCCATTCATTTTTAAAGTTTCACTACTTTGTCATGCCCTCACCTCAGTTTCTTCTTCTTGTGGAGTACCTTTTCTGAACTGGAAAATTGCAGCAGAGGAAGGAGTTTGATACTTTGGATTCTTCTTCTGTGGTGCAAACCCTTTTAATAATTTTTATGATTTTGGGGGTGTGGAGGGGTAATATTACCGAGGGTTTCTTTTTATCCTAACCGAGAGGATGAAATGTGTAAAGTGTGGATCGTATCTGCATGGATAAATTGGATTTAGGCATCAGTGTCTTGAGAGTCGAGGAGTAGGTGGGTTGAGTTGGTGAGTTGTTGATGATTATTGTCAGGGAAGGGAGGAGTGCTAATGTCAGAAGGGTCTTGTGTACGGAGGCAGGGAGAATGTTGTTGTGTACGATGTGGCCTGAGAGAAGCACGGGCAGTAGCATAACACAAAATGTGGGGCCCCCTCTGCGAGCCATGCTGAGGGGGCCCCCCCTCAAACTCTGCAACAAATCACGGGTCGTGCCACACTCTGGCCGGCCTAGATTATCACGCTTGCACAGTACGCATGAATGTGCTGCTTAAGGGGGTATGCCACACACTGTACTAGGAGAAAGATATAAATATGTGTTTTAATGCAAATACAGCACACTTTCTGAGAAAAATTGGCTAAAAGGCCAGAGTGTTTGCAATTGTTTTGTAGGGTAACACCAATCCAATACATGCAAGTCCCCAGCAGTGCACAGGAACATTAATGCGTTGCTATTAAAAATTCTGTGCCACATTGAAAACATGTCCCACTGGCTGCACAATGTATACTATTGTAGACATGTTATAACATTACAGTAAAACATGCCAGACCACATATAGACGTACCTAGACTGGTTGCACCAAAATACCAGTCGAAGCAATAACACTCATCAAGACGAGAGCACACATTGAAGCCCGGGTCTCTGCTGCCTCTAACAACATGGCCAAACTCTTTAAAATCTGCACGGAACTGGTCAATCCTGTTGCGGTCTCCACCTCTCCTGTTCCCTCCCAGGACCTCTGTATGGCTCTGGCCTCTCACTTCTCAGCTAAAACTCGGGACATCCTGTCCACTATCTCCTCTTCCTCTCCCTCGTCCTCTCTCTGCCCCCCTTTGGCCATCTCTACCTCTCCTCCTTTCTCTCTGACCATACCTGACAAGGTTTCTAGACAAGTCTGATTCATGAAAGTGTTGTCCATACAGGTGCTCCCCTGCTGCTCCAGAAACATCAAAGACTGTATTGACAACCTCGCTGCACCTTGGCCAATTTCTGTAATCACTCTTTCACCACTGGAACGTTCCCCTCTCCCCTTATGCACTCCCTTGTGCACCCACTCCTCATGAAGCCGTCTGCCGATTCTATCTGTCTGGCAAACTAGTGCCCAATCTCCATCACCCCTTTCCTGGGCAAACTCTTGGAAAAGAGCTGGCCCTCTCCCAGCTTACTCTCCACATTGTATCTGTTGGTTGTCTCCATGACCATCAGTCTGGCTTCAGTGAAGATCTGCTCTCTAACCTTGATTCCAGCATTCCTTCTGTCCTAATCCTCCTTGATCTTTCCTCTACTTTCGACAGTCAACCACGCCATCCTGATCAATCGACTACATGAGAACCTGGGCATCATGGATCAGGCCCTGGAGTGGCTGACCTCCTTCCTCTTGGACTGCCTCTCTCAGGTCCAACTTGGTCCCTTTCTCTCCACCACCTCTTTCTCTACCTGTGGCATTCCTCAGGGCTCTGCTCTCACCCTGGTTTTTCAACCTCTATTTGGCCCCTTTGGCCCACCTGATCTCTACCTTCTCCTCTAACTTTCAGTATTATGGGGATGGTACTCGGCTTTCCTTCAGGCTCCTCATCTTTTGCTCATTCCTGACTTTCTATCTGTGATTCGGGATTGGTGGACCTCCAACAATATCTACCTTAGTGCCATTAAGATGGAGATCCTTCTCATTGGGACCCCTTCCCCTGCTTTCCCCTCTCACTCTGGCCACCCACCTTGGGCCCTCTTCCTTCGCCTTCCTGCGAGGCAAAAAACCTTTTGTGTCATCTTTGACTCCACTCTTTCTTTCTCTCCATGTATCTCGGCCGTTGCCAAGAAGTCCCACTACCTACCAGCTGCTCCTCCTCCCCCAGAATCTCACTGTCTCCAGAGCCCTTTTTCTCTCTAGGATGGACTACTGCAACAGCCTCTTTCTCAAGCTGCCTTCCTCTACTCTCCGCCCCCCGCAACTAATCCAGAAAAGGACAGCGAGACTTATCCTTGGCCACAAGCCCAAGGATCATACCTCTAAAGCCACTGGCTCCCGGTGGTTGCAAGAATCAAGTTCAAGACCCTTTGCATTGTCCACAAGGCTTTCTGGGGTCGGGCCCACACTACATCCAATCCTCTCTTCCAAAATACCTTTTTTCTCGAGCCCTTCCCCTGGCTACCTCCAACTCTCTAAGGGCTAGACGCTTCTTCAGGCAGAGAGTGGGGGGTAGATCTCTCTCCTCTGCAGATGCCTCCCTCTGAAATGGCCTCCCTGCCCCTCTCAAACTTTAGAGGACCACCTGATGTTCTGGAAGCAGCGCAAAACTTGTCTCTTTTCCTCTGCTTTCACTCTGTCCCTCCATTGCTGACCTACCTGACATACCTGTCTTCTGTACCGACTGGTTGCTTGGCTACCCTCAGTCTCACTGAGTCCAGGCTCTTTCTTGATCAGTCACCCTTGCACTGCCTGCGGGGCTACAGCACACTTAGCGGCTACAACTGTAACCCTACAGTCCCTTGTTCTCCTTGCACTACCGAGAACCGCACTGTCCTGGCTGCACTTACTCAGCGTATTACAGTCCTGTTTTCCCCTCCCTTCTTCCTTGCACTTCCCTCCTCCCTTTCCCCTTGCATTTCTCATTCTCGCACTTGCACGATTTGAATGACACAACGCCTAGTAAGATCATTTGTCTTGTCCACCCTCTATCTTCACTCCATTGCTTGTTGCGCCAAGAAACACTTGTGTACAGGCGTGTTATAATAGTCTTATATCATATCATTTTATCACAGATGCTAAAAAAAATATACAATGCTGCAGTAAGAAATGGCTAGACTGGCAGCACCCAAATGCCAATCTAGCCAGGTAATTACACTTAGCAGGACTGCTTTATCAGTAATGCGCAGTTAAAAAAAAGTCATACCAAACTGAAGAATAACTAGACTGGGTGCACCAAAATGCCTCTCTAGCCACTAATACCACATATCATGCCTCCTTAGCCAGGACCTGGACAACCATTATGATTTATCACACATCCCCTCTCCCTCCCATGCTCTACCCAAACTCCAAAATCAGCTCCTTTCCCAGAATTACCTTCACATCCCTCTTCCTTGTCTCAGAGCTTACGTTTGAGGCTCCTTGCCTCCAAGGTAAGTACTGGGATGATGATGAGTGGGACTAGGAGTAATGAAGATTACAGGTAGCTAGGTCAGGCATTACCTTCATGTACCTCTACCTCATCCTAGTACTTGTGTATGAGGCATTGTGCCTCATACACAAGTACAGGGACAAGGAAGCATAGGGCTAGGAGTAATGACGATTACCAATAAGGAATTAAGGCATTAAACACAATTAGGGGCTTAACAATATTCAGTTGACTGGGCTGCAGTACTCACCCCCAGAAATTGTGGGCTAAGTTGACTCATCCTGGCTGACCTTCAGAGCAATTGCCGGACAGAACAGGACACAGCTGTTAAATGTCACCTGGGTTTCACTCTTAACAAGGGCCCAGCAGTTACTAACGTAAAGCATTTCGCAGTTAGTACCTGCATTCAAATGCCAATTTCTTTAGAAAAGGGAAATTGTGATGTGGGTTTAGTACTTTCATGCCAGGGAAGTGATTGGAAGGGTAGAAAGGGAACAGGACACCATTCTTTCTCACAACATTTCATAAGTGGGTGCTTTCACACTTAAAGGAGAGAGTTAACTGCTTGTAACATTGAAGCTGCACTAGAATAGTCTCATTAAAATGCGAAAAGAAGTTAGATGCCCCCACACAAATAAGTTTGCCTCCCCACCACCCATGAAGTTAGTGCCTCTCCCAACATTTGAAGGCTCAGCCCCCCGAAATGTAGGTTTTGTTGTGTCCCTGAACACAAGCACAAACACTATTCACCATATACACGCATGCATGCCCAGCCATCCTTAAATTTAAGTGTGCACCCTTTCACCATACAGGCACACCCAAGCAGCCACCCATGCATTTAAATGTGCACCCTTTTACTTTACACGCACACATGCACACCCAGTCACCCATATATTTGTGTGTACCCTTTCAACATACACACACACAGGCAGCCACCTCCACATTTAAGTGTACATACTCTCACCCACGCACACGTCATTGGATTGAGGGGAGCCCTATTACTTCAAAAAGAAATTGGGCCTCAGTATAAGTTTGCTGGTCCGGTAACAACAGTACCGGTAAACTTGCCGGTACCGTGTTTACCAGACCGGCAAACTACGAGTTCTGCTCACGGGTGCCTTCCCGCTCGCCAGGTCTGACATGGTGGGCGTACCGGCACCCGTGAGCAGAGCATGTCGGATACACCAGCACCATTCTGAATGGTGCCGGTGCATCGAAGCTCCCCATTCTCATTGAACCCTATGGGGATCAAATGAGAATGGGGAGCATTTTGTTCCAGTACCCGCGAATGGGCAATTACCGGGTCCGGCGGGCGTTAATTTCCCATTCGCGGGTGCTGGAAAAAAGCGCAAGTTTGGCGGCAGCCTGACGGTTTTACCGCCAAACTTGTAATGAGGCTGATGTTTCTTTTTGAAATCACTCTGACTTCATAACGAAATTATTTCTGTTAAGGACCGAACCATAACTGAAATCATTTCTTTATGAAGGCAGAGTGACTTTAACAATAAACTATTTCTTTTTGAAGTCATAGGGCTCCCCCACCCCATGACATGGAGGCCTCCAGCCTGGGGTCTTCCACGTCATGGGGTAAAGGGAGCCCTCGAACTTCAAAAAAGTTTCTTTTTGTAGTCACTATGGGCCTCATTACATGGTATGCGGTAACCAGGGCTCTAGTAGCGCCATAGTTGCTGCCGGTATTTTACTGTGTCGGCCTTGATGGATGGCGGAATTACCGCCCTACTCCAAGGTGAGCGGGGGCGGTAATTCCACATTCACCAAGGCACTTCCCCATTCCCATTTTTGCCCCCATAGGGCGCAATGGGAATGGGGAAGGAGCTAATTACGGTACCGCAAATTGCGGTACCGTAATTAGCACCAAGATCCCTTTGCTGGCCCGTTCCTTAACGGCTGGTAAAACCAGCCGTTGAGGTCGGGTCCCGCAAAGGGACCTCGAAGTAAGGTGGTAAGGGTTTACCGGTACCGGTAAACCCTTACCGCATTCCGTTTAATGAGGCCCTATGTCTTCATAATTTCTTTATGAAGGCAAAGTGATTTCAAAAAGAAACTAAAAAAAAAAAGAAATTTGAAAAAAATATTCATTTTTTTTCCATGTGGGGCCCCCTCCCAGGACATGAGCTAGCGGGGCCACCCGCACGGCGGGGGCTGCGGGGGCCCCTGTTACGTCAGTGAGCACGGGCAACAGTGAGGACATATTGAGTGTCTTGAAAGTTGTACAGGTAGTTGTGGTTTTGCAACGCTGTCAGTTGTGGCGTTGGTGTCTACGTGTTAGCGGTTCAGGCTGATCTTGTTGATGAAGAAAGTGTTCATGGTGGTGGATTTTTGTATGGTGTGCGGTATGGGTGGGTTGGGCAGAGGGTTGATGCTTGATGGCTTTGAAAAGGGCTTTGCTTTAATTCTTGGCTTTGGCTATGGAGTTTTGGTAGTGGTGGACAGTCATCTGCGCATTGCAAAGAGTTCCTTGAGCAGGGTGAGGCTGGATGTACTGCAGGATTTTTGCAAAGTCTGTTCTTGTTTTTTAATGGTTTGTTTGTTGAAGTTGAGTTCTTGAGTGTACTAGGGTGCTGAAGGTTTAGGCTTGAGGATGCGCTGTTTCACTGAGGCATGGAAGTTAGTTGTTTGTGACTGTAGTGTTTATTGGCTAATCAAGTTGATTTCTTGGTTCTTCAAAAGTAGAAGAGCCCATTTGAGCTTCCACTGGGAAGTTGTTGAATGATCTGAAGCCTTGTTGGCTGTTTCCGATTGAATTTGTGAAAGGGGATTGCCAGATGGGCTGACCAGTTAGTTGGAATGGAGAGCCGTGATGGAGGTTAGGCTGTGCAATGATGATGAGGTTAAAGATATTACCTTTCCTGTAAATTGGGGGTTTTGTGTGCTGTGTGTGATTCAGAGTGTTGATTAGGCAGTGAATATCTTCCTTCATTGACTTGGTTGCTGGGTTGCTAGATGTGTCACAGAGCAAGAGGTTGGTGGCATGCGTGAGGGACATGGTGACCAAGTCTGTGAAGTCTTCGATGAAGGAGGTGTTCTGCTTGGGTGGTTTGTAGATGAGGTTACCAGTGACTGTCCGTTGGGGAGAGTGGGAAGAAGCAGAAAAGGTTTTTGAAAGGGCCAACGGTGGCAACATTCAGTTATGCGTGCATGGTCATGATGCCTTGTGAATAATGGTGATGGCTTCTTCCAATCTTGTTTAGAAGGTCTCGTTTTAGAATTATGTAGCTGTGAGGACATCTCGGATGTGGGTGGATATGGATGGCATCCAGCTCTCTGTAATATGGATGGTGTCCAAGTCATGTGTGGTGATGAGGTTGGCGATGTCTGTTGCATGGTTGATTGGAGAGCAAGGTTTTTGTGCAGTTGTGGGTGATTGTGTGCTGGTGGACACGCAGGTTAGAGAAACGCTTAATCTAAGAGTTAAAAAAGAAAAGAAGGGGCATTGCTATGCAGGTGGATGGGGCGTAGGTCACGTGACCAAGATCCACTTGCATCTGCTCCCAAACTGCAAGGCATAAATGAAACATTGACTGCTGACTGCTATCGGGAGGCAGTGTATCCTGACATGAAAATGTGGCATCCCATCAGAAGGTGGTGCCATCCTTCCTTGCACTCTCAGAGGTTACATTGGGCTGGCGATGCTGCCCTCTGGTGCTTTGCCGGGAAGTACCCCCATACATGACCTGCTTTCTCAGGGTTCTCAGTTGGTGACTTGAAAGGGCCACCCTGTTGCACAGAGTGACATTAGTCATTGCATCATCCAATCGCCCGGCAATACACACTTCTATTGCAGTTGCCAATGTAAAACACCATAAACACATTCTTCAGTCATAACGAGCACATAAAACAACCTATTTGGGGCGACAGAGGTCACCTATACCTTCTGAACAGTAAATAAAGAAGAGGAATGCGTGCAGCAAGTCAAGGAAGTACCAGGAACCTGCCTGGGGATTGGATATTGGCACCCCAATATAGTTAATTCAAGTTTAAACATTGTTGCTGTTTCTGATGGCTGCTCACCATGATGTGCTGGATTACATCAAATTCTGGTATCCCCTCAGCTGCCATCCTGGTAGCTTCCCACAAATACAACAACACCACTGTCCTGGTCCAACGCCCTAATGCCTTTGCTCACTCCAACACACATACCAAGGTCAGCAACTCACCCCCAGCTACTCCACTCACCATCACACCCCCCCACTACCACCAATGACTTGTGACCCATTCCATTACCACCTGAACTATCCTCAGACCCCACCACTGCACTCTAGTCACCCATCCCAGACTTACCAGTGTCCCTCTGATCTTTCACCCGCCAGTGAACCTACTCTTACCCACAGTCTGATCCAACCCCCTACAGTTATTTGCTTATCGACGATGACACCTCTTGCCATTTCCCCGATCTGAACCTTGACCCTGAATACCACACCTATTCACCTCACCTCTCTCGCTCACCTGCCACACTCCCTCACACTCACTGACTCGCTTCATCTCCCACCTCAATGCCACACTGTGCTTCCTCTTCCAACTCTCACGTTCACCTCAACGCACATTTCTGCATCAATTCCTCACATTACCGAACTACCAGAGTGACCCGACAAAACTGGAGAATGTGCACCACATAAGCTTGCTTCCAGAGTGGCAGATTCTGCGAATCGGACCAACTCACTGATGCCTAGTTATTGGTGGATGGTTTTAAAACCTAATTACTCTGAGTCAAGAAAACAAACTCATCTTCCACAGCGATGAACTGGCGTTGAGACCAACTCACAGGTGTTGCCGAAGACCTCAAAACCTGACACACCTGAGCCAAATATTCATACTCTCCATTCATTTTGGGGTACCGGAGAAGTGGCATTGCTGCCTGTCCGTAACCCCTATGGAATTTCCGAAAGCATCCCACCTTGGCAAAACATTTTCTCGCCCGATAGGAACATCGTTGCAGCGCCAAACCGCCATGAAAATGGCGACTGTTGTGCTTTACCAATGCTGCATAACATAATTTCAAAGTACGTTAAACATAGTATGACCCTCCTGATTTTGTCATCGAATGTGCTGAGCTATCTGTTCAAGATTTAACACCCACAATTAAAAACCTCCAGTAAAAAGGATTTGGCATTGCAAGGATCCTTCACCCTTGTATGCGGCTAAGGAGAGAGGTTCTTATTTTCCTCTGCTTCGGTAGTTTGCTACAGAACACTTCTGAGTCATTTTTGTGTTGTATTTTCAAACATTTTTCAAATTCCATAAGCCCACTAGCTTCCTTGCTCTCGACCCACTGACCGTATGCTATAAAGAGTGTTCTTTGTCCACGCTGACGCTCGCTCCCTCATGATACTCCCTCTTTGATTATTTTTTTCTTTAGTTGCCCAGAATACTCTTTCTTTAACCAGGAAGTGCAATCTGCATAGGCATAGCCAAGGCGATAATTTCAGACGAGGCATCTGTGTGGACTCGGATGAAGGCTGTGCAAGATGGCGGGCAACCTATCCTGCTGCTAGACTGTAGGAGGGAAACGCATATGGAAGTCTATTTTGAAACTTAAACCTACTGTAGAATACCGAATGCCTTCTCCTCGTGCCATGCACCCACCCAATCCCGTTCTCGCACATAACATTTGCACTGCAACAATGAGAGCTTTAATAAGGAAAATGCACTCCAGTCAATTATAGCAATAGAAGCACACTAGTTCCTCCGAGTGGCAATTCAGGTCACCCAGTTTGTAAAACGACTAATATATCATCAATAATCAAACATTTTAAATTAGTTATTTCTTGAACAGCAAAAGGTTCGATGAATATGAAACGTGCCTTTGCACTAGAATGGCTATACTCAATTTGTTTTGAATATGCTAGCGCTAGCTGAATATTATGCATAATTGCACGCTGATTTAGTCGCAAAAAGAACACCAGATCTTGTTACAGCATATAAACATTGGTGAACTCTTGTCCTTTCGTTTTCATTGTTCACTCGCCTCCTTTCGTTTTCATTGTTCACTCGCCTCCTACTTCTTGCCGCAGGAGGTGCCACGGATGGAAGGAATAGATGGTTTGTGCAATGTCAGCTGTGAAGTAATTTAAAATGACCTGAATAAAATGGTCACATGCTGAGGTGGTAAAAACCGAAAACATTGTGTGCAGTAAATCGGGTTTGGTCCTCCCCTTCACAAGGTGTAATAATAAAATGAAAGAAAGAGGGGGAAAAAAAGTCCGGAGGAGTATGTTCAAGTACTTTATTCTTTACAGACCTCAGCCCAGACTCGCCTTCCCAACTAATCTACGTGTTTTGATTCCATCTGAAGGGTGCATCCCTCGCTCCCCCAGGTTTTGCATGCGAGAGTCCAGGAATACCAAAAATGCACCCGCGTCCCTTTCGATGCAAACCCAAACATCTGGGTGACCGTCCCAGACAAAGGAATTGGAATGACAAGTCTGTACACTTTTGCAGCCTGACCACTTTCATCACACACCCGGTCTCAAATAAGCCGCTCTTAGCCCGCTCACTCGTGATGCACTGGGATCACGTCCTCCCTTTTTGGGGAGTGAACCTCACCCCATAAAACTCCCACCTCTTCCAAATCCCAAGCATCTGGCCACTGGTTTAACAATCTCCCAAATTACTGGACAAACGATACACATACTTGGTTATTTTTCACCCTCCCATCTTATGTGAACATGGAGTTGACTTTATTCTTGGATGGCTCTGAAACCTTTTCCTAAAACCTTCTGGCTATGACCATCTGCCAATCTCACCTCCATGTTTTCTCCCACACAGGGGTGGAATGGCCTGCAGGGACCAGTGGAGATGTCTCCCTGGGCCTCGGCACCATGGGCCTTTTTCACCTCCTCTTACCCTCTCTCCCAAGCACCCTACCCCCTTCCTCTCTTCATCCCCTGCATCCCTTTTTTGTGTTTAAATATGTTATATTCTGTATAGAGTAACAACTGAGCTTTACAATTCCCTCGTGGACCTCTGTTTTCAAAGCTTTCTTGGCACAGAACCCTCTAAAAAAAATCCAAAATCTACCCGGAAGGCGCTGGGTTTGCTCACACAATGTAAATTGGGGCAACTTTGACAACATTTCCGGGACCACTTTTGATTCCCAGTCCACCTCTGCTCTCACACATAAATGATGCACCCTGTCAAGTGCCTTTGATCCGTTAATGGACCCTTTCATGACTACCTGCTTCAAGATTTACCCTTTATTCACTTAATTCTTTACAGTCCAGGGTTGTCCAACGTCAGGCCTCGTGGCCCCGATCCATGCCAGGTTTTCTAGATACCCCTCATTAATATTCCTGAGATAATTTTGTGTAAATGTGTGTAATGTTTCCTCATCAATATTAATGAGGGATATCCTGAAAACCCGCCAGGATTCCGGCCCGAGGCCCAGTGTTGGACAACCATGCTTTAAGCATTGGATTGCCTTTTTTTCGTTATCTTAGTTAAAAGGCTCACACACCTGCAGTGTAATATGGTACAGCTATAAACCTATAATATATACAAAAAGGCCCCTTTTCTGGGTGTACCATTTTCTTTCACCACTTGTATGAAATACTTCAAAAGCAGATTTAATATTTCCAATAGCGTATGGGTGAACATGCTTGCTTGATACCTTTTTGTCTTTGGGAACTCTATCTCCATATAGACAATGTTTTCCTTCCTGAAATTGACCCCAAACATGGTGTCATTCTGCCAGTGGTAGGTACCTACACACATTTGCAGTATGGTTTCCTTAGATGGGGCCACCAACCTGTTGCTGCTTCAACCGCACGCACCTGTTGACGTCCCACAAAAATACCAGGCCCCCCAAAAATGTTCTCCTTGTGGTCCGTTTTGGTTGCCGGGATTCCTTTCTGACCCTTGTTGGCGAACTTCAAAAGTTTGTGCTTCGCAGATGGTTGTGGCACAACTGTTTTGACTTAACACATGTTTCACCGCAACCATTCTTCAGCTACATTTGTATATGGTTACACCAACCTTCCCACATTTTGGTACATGACCTCTTCTGACAAACCTATGCGAGTTCCTTCTCCTAATACACAGACTTGTATAATTCCAGTTATGTAACCTCTCCCGAGTCAAAGTGCTAAAAACTTTAACTCTGCTACCATGCTGTTCTCTCCCTCCTCATGACATGGTAACCATGAAAACCATTGGCTTCATCTCCCAACACCTTTTTTTCATTCAGAAAGCATTCTAAAAATTCCCTTTTCCATAGATGAAAGTGGAGTAGCATTCTCCCAATTGTATTTGATTCCATATGGTGGGTGTTGGGATTCCAGTATCCTCCCCAAGCTTCCATCCACATATTATCTTTGGTTCATAAAAGCGCTCAAACAGTGTAACAATACTGCATTTCATTTTTTGCCGACTTGTAACGCTATTCATTGGCCCAACAGGTAAAAAAAAGAAAAACAATGTGTGCCTGAAATCCAAGCATTGAATTTCATTTTGAGATTCTTTTTGTCTAAATCAATCTAAACACAGATTTAGCAATCCTGGAATAGATATTCTACAGCAAAACTTGACAGCAAATGGGAGGATGCGAAATGGCTATTGCCAATTTTATGATGGGAGGTTGAATTAGAACTACAATGAAGTTGTGATATTCACATTCCAGGTCTAGGTGTGACTCTTACATAGTAGCTTTCGTAACTTGTTCTGAATAATGCTTCCTAATTCAGGTTTACACTTTTTTTTCATCATTTTTTTATTTTTTTTGCCTACACCACCTTTATACCTTCACACATGAACTGTCTACAGAAGAGTAATGTCCCAGACTGGTGTATGCGTATTGATCACATGCCTTTTAATGTTGACTTCTTCCCCAAGTACACTTTGTGCAGGTTACTCGGCAACTTATATTTGATCGTTAAAATACCTGCGTAAATAAATATTCCCATGACTCTCCTTTTAATAAGCAGAGCAAAAAAAGATAATAAAAAACGTCTGCTTCTGAGAAGCTGCATCCTTCTACTCAAAAGTGCAACTTAAAATGTAGCTTTTTGTAGTTTTGTGGACAACGCTAGGCATAGGAGTCCAATCTCAGATTGAATTTAAGTGACTTTACATTGAAACCGGAAGAAGGAAATTGACAGCTTGGCAACAAAACGAAATGAGTAATTTTTAATTTTTTCATGCATTATACTTTTTAAAAAATAATAAAGGTTTAATCATATTTTGTGACCTTCTGTTAAGCTTACTGAGATATGTGACCCCCGTTAATAAGAGCAGCGGGTACAGCCAGTCAGAGAAGATATTGCCATTGGCACCTGTGCTAAGCAGCAGGTAGTTAATGGTAGACATTTTCTTTGCTGGATGAACCCTTGCTGGCAAGCATTCATTCACAAAAGAAAACGAACAACGTAGCAGTCCCCGCTGATCACCCGTCCAAAAGGGAAAGGGGCTCAAACAGATCCGCTTTTCCATTTCAGCTTGGGCGGGTAAGGAGCGACGCCTGTAAGGTACGTGCTTACTCGTGCAAAAGGGGAAACGTGTGGCAGCGGATGGTCTGCTGGAGGCGGAATGATGTATCCCTGAGCCAGTGATGACAGGGAGCAGGAACCAGGCTGACTCAGGTTAGTGTAAAAGGAAACAGGCTTTATTCTTCTTAGTTACATAGCATAGTATAAGAGGTAGGAGAGTAGGTGATAAGCCTGTGCCCTGGTTCCTAGTCCATCTCCCAGTCGCAACCGTCACCCTTCGGAATCCTCAGGCCCCCCACACTCCAAGCTCCACTAACATTCTAGGAGGCCCTTGCACACACTCAGCCATTCATCAGTCATACCAGGATACCACACATCCCCCTCATTAACAAACAAACACAATTCAATATACTCTCACCATCATGTTAGGATCACAATCAAAAGAAACCAAACACCTTCTACCCCGGCCTGCCACACGGGGGTCTCGGTGCTGCCACCACCGAGCGCATACCTTGCCACATGGACAATCAAAACTAAACTACCATCACAAACCTTCCTAACCTACCACCTTCTGCCAGAACTGCCACTCCTGGCCTCAAGCCTGCCACACTTGAGCACTAACCCTGTCTCAACGAGATCAACATAACTTCCAACATATAGTGCATCCAAAACGTACACAATTGGCCTGAACAACATCCTAACATGCTAGCAACAACAAAACCAACAGTATCCAAAACAACACACTTCAGCACCTATCCCTTCTCCCTTAAAGAAAACACAGAAAAGGATGAATAAGAAAGCAAGAGACTAACTGGACAAAGACCACATAAACCACAACACAACCACAAGAGGCGTGGTGCGTAAAAAGTGCACAGTCACTACCATGCAAAACGAAACTTCCGTCCAAACACCAACAAATGTAAAATTGTGGCACTTGCTAAAAGCTTCCGCTACAAAAAAAAACACTGAAAACCAGTGCAAGCACAACAAGGTGGAAAAAATGTAGTGCTTCTCCGATGTTAAAATTGTTTGATAATATAAAGTTTTATAATTACATAGTGTCCCCAGTGACACTCAAAAACTAAACTCAACTGTCTGTGTGCCCAACTCACAGTAACTTCAACCTAACTAGGCATAAGCAGGAACAACAATTTCTCACCTTTGCTGCACTACCTGACACCACAGACATTAGGAGTCCAAAAAATCACTCCTAACCCCGACACTATAACATTCTATAGGAGACAAAACCCAAAACACTAAGAAAATAATTTAGTGTAGCCTACTTCTACAACTTCACACGTACTACCTACGCCTCATAGTCTCCTACTATAGTGTCCTGCTATAGGATGCTTATATATTAAGATCCTCCACGAATAGGATGCTTCTATCTAAAGATCCTCCCCGAACACAAATCACATTTGTGTTTAACTTCCAAACACCGGTCTCCCTAGGGTCTCCATAAGGCATCACACCTGGCCAGCATGTGATCCTCACCCTCAACTACTTGCGTGCTACCTCTCACACGCCTACTTCTCCCAACGTACGTACTCAAGACTGCACACACCCATTGCAGTAACATTCACTTCAAACGTGCCACCTCACACACGCATCCAACATACACATGTATGTCACACATACCTACAGTTGCATGCTCCTAATGCGCACTCATCTCCAAATGCATTCTACCAATGCAACGTTATCCGCAATGTAATTTCATTAAAATTGCATTAGACATTTCATATGCACTCTACATTTGCCCACTAAACCTCCTCAAAAGGGATGATGGACACTAACAGACATGGTGTTGATCAGGCACCATTCTGGAAGTGTGTCATCTCAGAGACAGAATTTTCGTTTTCTAACAATCCCTTATTTGTGCAATATTAACTTCAAAATACATTTTTTCTGTAATTGCATAAAACTCCTGTGGACATAACATCTTTACAGCAAATCAAAGCATAATTGTCTTGCTAAAACTTCATTTTTAAAACCTCAATTTAGAAATCTACTTCCAACCCATTTCAAAACTGCGCATATTCATCAACATTCCCCATAAATATATCGGATGACTACATATAACTGACTGTGCATATTTCCCTAAATTGCATTTGTCACATCACCTCCAACTTCATGTACACTCTGCGCTCCGACTCGCATTCACTTCCCCATTGGTTCATTTACATATGAACCCATTTTATGGTATAAAACTTCAAACCATGAAATGCATTATTATTCTCAATGCAATAGTTATCACTGCATACATTACACGTGAATGCTAATAATATGACCATGTAAATGCGACCTCAACTTCAAACTTTAAAATGCATAATATACCGCAGCATTTACTCCTGAAAACAAAGATGTTAACATTTAATCTGAAATGCTTCATTTCATTTAAAACTCCTGAAAACAAACACGTTAACACTTAATCTGAAATGCTTCATTTAAAACATAGTGCACATCACCCAAGTGCATCTCTCATCCGTGCTCTCTAAGCACATACCCGAATTCAAATCCCTGCATGGCCATTGCCAAATGTGACATGTGCATTAGACATACACCTATATCTGCCTTTAAACCGGCCATGAACATGGACATGTCTCCAGTGCCGCCATAATTCGTAAGACGGCATAAAAAGATAATGTGTCAGGCAGTTTCATGTCAGTATTTCTTCCCAGTGTGGCCATATCTCCATTAGCCGTTCGAGAATGCCGGCATCATTCCCCATAATGTGGAAATCTGGGTTCAGGTAGAATGACTCTGACATCATGGTATGGATGAGTGACTTCTTTATTATGTTTCCAAGCATAACATCCAGTTTCTAGAGTCATATTAATCAGATAGTAGATTCCAGTTCACATAGGCAAGCACCGGCATCCTCTCTCTCAGGCTTACATCTTCAACTCCCCTCCAGAGAACACCAGTCATACACAAACATTCCATCCAGTAACATTCCAATGTCACTCATAACACTCACTCCAGATTCCACTAGGATGCAGGAGAAGACAGATCCTTACACAGTTTCATGTCAGTATTTCTTCAGTGTGGCCATATCTCCATTAGCCGTTCGAGAATGCCGGCATCATTCCCCATAGTCACAAAGCAAAGCACTCCGAAAGTCAACATCAGCTGTTCCAGCTTCTTTTGCCCATTAAGACGACAGTCATAAAACTCCAATTGCCATCGTTTCAAAATGAAGTGAAAGGCTTTCTGCATACCTTGATTTTGTTTACATCTAGCTTAAGTGTGTTCCTGATCACAGCTGCTACTTCGTCTTCCGCATCGCATTACCCTTTTAAAACTTGGTAGCTGACAACACATAAATCAAACTCCAATACCGCACGTGGAACTTCCTTGTCACGTTGTTGGAAGCAACAGGCTCACAAGTTCCTCATATTTCATGACGCTTTATGCACGTCCAGATGGCCTTTTCTTTAAAGCTTTCTCCGAACACGGAGAGGGAGTAAGATGGCGTCGGGCCCCTTTTCCTGCGTTGCAAGCCAACTGACAGGCTGGAACGCAAACAAAGGGAGGGCCTGCTGGGCACGCGCGCCACCCGCAGCCCCGGGGGACCCCTCCTGTGGCCAAATACATCGCCTAAAACTTCTCCGTCAACAAAACTCCGCACAGTACCTTGAAAACAACGTGGGATGCCATCTCCAAACGCTGCTTGCATTCCCCTTCTCCCTCTTTTCACATCGCCAGCGCCGCCTGGGAAACAACACAGCTGCTGCACAACTCCTCTCAGTGCAAACCGGCAACGTGTACACTTCATCAGGCTGCCTGCACACTCCCATGCAGGTCCCACAGTCCATCTGGGTCATCCTCACTCCCCAGCTGGATGGACTTTTACGGCTCTCCACACTGCTCAGCATTTGGTCTCCTTAATTGTCATCAATGCGGACAGCACTCCCTGTGCACTTTGATGGGCTTCACTTTCACTGAGGCCTCCTCTCCAAATGCCTCATCTTCATTCTCCTACTCTTCACAGGGCTCATTTAAAGGGATCCTCGTCGCCAAATGATGTATCCTGCCTCCTGCAGGATCTACCCTGAGCCAGTAATAACAAGGAGCAGGAACCAGGCTGACTCAGGCATGTAGAAAATAGGAAACGCGCTTTATTCTCTTGGTTGCAGGTTCAGTATAGAATATAGGAGAGAGAGATCATTAGTAGCTTCTTCCCTGGTTCCCTGCCCAGCTCCAAGTCGCAACAGTCACCCTTCGGAATCCTCAGGCCCCCCACACTCCAAGCTCCACTAACATTCTAGGAGGCCCTTGCACACACTCAGCCATTCATCAGTCATACCAGGATACCACACGGAAGTCCAGGGAACTGCCCCGAGGCGGGGCTTGTTGCTATGCTGTTGTATGTGGGCAAGCACGGAATGATGCTGGCGTTCGCTGTCAGGTAGAGCCTGCGTTGTGTCCCCCCGGATTATGAATAGCAAATGTGCCCCACTAGTTGATTTGGGAAGCCCCCCCCCGCCCCCTCCTAAATTGCCACACTGTATTTATGAACCTACCTTCACTCCAGGGTCTTGCTGGATTCTACAGTGAATATCAACAAGCGGCTTACCCGTCCCTCAATTGGAATATTTCAGATAGTTACCAACTGTATGAATACGTGCCAGAGGAGCAGGGTTCGAAGTCTTAATACTGCCTGTACATTGTTTGCTAAATCCATGGCGTTTACAGCAATAAACTTTATTTTAAAAACTGCCAGAATACCCAGCATCCGGTGATCTGGCAGATCTATACATCATCCATCCTTCATATTTAATTCCCACCATCCTTTTTAAAAACTTTCTGTCATCCATATATCAGTTCATGCCAGATGTCCGGGTGCACAGCTCACGAGTTGAGCACTTTCCTCTCACCTGATGCCATCCTGCTTTTTGCCAGATCGAATTCTGAGTGGGTTGACTCAAGACCAGCATCCGTCCGAGGCAGACAAATTGACTACAGATAAAAGGAGTAAGAACAGTGCTCAGAACGGGGAGGAATTGGTATATCATATCGTGTGTGTTTCATGAAAATGCACCCCTTTACCCACCCTCCAAATCTGAAGCCTGAGCACCAGCACGGCGAGGAGCAGGCGTTGGATTTGGGGGGAACCACTGCACCCTGAAATGAGACCTTCTCATCATGCTGGTGAACTGGCCATTGATTTGAGCGAGGGGGTGCATTGCCATGACATGCATTAATAACACTTATCACCCACACACCCATAACACAAACCCTCTCATACTCTCTCTCTCTCTCTCTCACACACTCTCTCTCTCTCTCACACACTCTCTCTAACTCACTCTTTGGTGCCCCAGGGGGAAATCACGGCAACATTTTTAAATTCTCTAAAACTAAAGGGAGAAAAGTAAATGAAAAACGTGGCCGATGTTCGTCCTCTCACCCCAAATATTCTAGGAGCAGATCATTTACTTTTCCAACACCAGAACTAGAAATGTTGGCCCATGGGCGGGGCCAAGCTACATGAACTACCCGAAGTAGACATTTGAGAAAACACTAAGTATAGTGTGTGGGCTGCCTGCAGGGAGCTATAATTGCATGAACGCATACTGCGTGATTGGTGCAGTGGGAGGGAGTAATGTAATATTCTGAGAGTATATTGTGAAAGATTGTTTTAGAGTGCAGTCACTTCACAGCTCAGGGTTTTTGTACAGGGGGCCACGTATGTTGCATGCCGCTCACCATATAAAGTTACCACATGCTTGTTTGTGTAGTGCTTTATGCCAGAGTAAGACCACCTCGCTGCACTGAGGCGGAGGAGTTGGAAGGGAGTCATTTTTGTTTCAGGCCAACAACGTAAGCACCAGTGAACTCAAATGGGTGCACAGAAGTGCCCCTCAGTCCAGAATGGACACTTCTATAGGAAGGCTACGTGGGTGACCCCGAGGACACTACTGCATAGAGGAGAAATGAGATCCTGGTCCCATCCATGACTGGTATATCTTCCTGAAACCCTTGTGATTGTTCCCCTGTTCAAATGAATGGAAAGGCTAAAAAGATGGGGTGGAAACACCTGCCCCATCCTGACTCCCTTTTGGATGCTAAACCAGTTAACCCCCATTAGCTTAACATTGTGCTACTGTCTGAAAGGAATACCTTGATCTACTTGGAGAGCGAGTCCTCTGTTGCATATTCCTGGAGGAATCTCCATTACAGTGGCCAGCTAAATGAATCTTAAGCTTGCCTTGGATTTATTTTGATGTCCGATCTTTTCCCGCTGGTGGTCATTACGTTTTTTTTTGTTTGGGCTACCTATAAGCCCAAACTATTGCATTAAAGTACGGATGGGGAGAAATGGCTTTTGAGGAGGGACACACAGCTTGTAGGTGTTGTTTGGTTATTTGCCCACCCATTGACTGCCCATGGCATGCTAATGCCTATGGCCATTCTCACCCAGTTCCCACCCCTACCCCGCCCAAAACAGCTCAACATGGGAACTCTTTGAGCTTGTTTTAATCAAGCCTTGCCATCAAACTTTGCACTCGAAGTGCCGGCCAGTGTTTCTTCAAAGCAGTCTTCTGAGAGGTTTGGGACTTAATTGGAGTTGTAAACCCACTACTGGTGTAATAAAAATATCTTATTCAGGTTGCTTTCATCCACTCGATTCATAAGCCCTCTGTGTCCTTCACTGAACTCTTTTGTTAAAAACAAGAATTGGCAAAGCCAACATTTTTGGTTTCTGTATAAGTATTGGGCATTTGCCAGGCACTGCTATTAGATGCTTAGGTACTTGCACCATTTTGCACCTGCTACCATCCATGGCCAGTTAGTACCACTATGGCAGTGCCTGGCAAGTGCCTTTCCCATGCCTACACAAAAGCCTAAACTGTTGGCATTGGCAAAGCCTTTTTTCAAGTTCTAGGTCTCATAACGGGCAGCCCATCGATACCCCTGGGTGCTTTGTGCTTGCTTTACAAATGCAAATGGAAATATATAACAAGGACTAAGGGTAACATCATGCCCCCAACCCCCCTCCACACACACGTATTGTGATGCAATCCAATGCAGCAGTAAGAAGTTCTCCATGGTACCAACATTTACCGTCAGTCTTCCTTGGAGTGCAGAACTGTATGCTGACTCCACAGGAGTAGCATCCCACAGATCTTAGACGTGCAATCCAGTAGATTTATGGGTTTTCAGAGCATCCCAGTTCACTCCTGGAACCCTTTTTAAAGATGGGAACAATAATGGTACTCCTGTCGCTCCAGTTGCCGTCCAATAATTTACATTTCTTGGTCTATAAAATATGACCTTGGTAGTTACAAGTAAGAAGACACCAAATTATATACAGCTCTCTGATGCCGCACTGGGCCTGGTCTGAAAACTCCATAAACACGTTTTAAGTCGTCCAGGGTGTGCATATTTTAATCTCGATAGGACTAGTTCCCAATTCAGCAGGTCACAAGGAAGGCGCAGTTGCCAGATCTGTTAGTCCCATCCCTAGGATCAATGTCTTGCATATGGTAAGAGCTAGAGGCCAGTTTCCGTGATGTAGTGCTCATGATCGAGGTATTATTTGCTAGCTGTCAGATTTGTGTCCCTTGCTTCCCAACGCATCACAAACTGGCCATAATCCGCACATATCTGACCTTTCAAGTTATTCTGTTTGAAAGCCTCTTTTTGAGTGTGCAGGTCAACCGTAAACGGGGAGCGGGAAGAGCTGAATCTTTGGGGCCGCAGCAGCACAGTGATTCTTTTTGAAATGACGATCCAAGTTTTTATCATTTATTGGGTAGGCTCCAAATTGGTTCTGTTTTTCCAAGTGTCTCTGAACTTGGTAATTGAAGCCTATAATCGGGATTCATTCAATTTTCAAAACCCTAATAAGTATATCAACTTTGAGACGCAACATCATTTTTTAAATAAAACCTAACACAATGGAGCATCTCCATTTACCCCCACAGGCATGCACACATCCGCAGCACGCACTCCCCTACAGATTGGTGTAGGACCATATGCTTTGTGCTATTGTCACCAGGGTTGAAGTTCTGTAAAATGTCACTCTCTATTAATGCTTCCGCCCATTTGGTATTCCTTTCACATTCCACATTCATGTAAAGATTGGAAGAATGTCATGATTTCGTCCTGTGTGGAATCAAAAAGGGAAGGGACGATTGGCCACCAGGGGGCACGCAGGTTATGGAAGCCTGAAAGTGCTCTGCTTCTTTGTCTCCAAAAAGTGGTCTGAGCCCCCTCTTTTAGCCCCCCGAAGCAGGCTGCCCCCCGGCCAGAGACTTGTGAGGTGGTAGAGCACCAGTGGGTCTAACACCGGAGTGAAATGGCCCGGGCAAAGTGTTGATCTGTCCCGCACTGTTGGACAGAAAATGAAAGTGTTCCTGCGGTCTGCGAAGTCGGGCTGAGGTCGCAGTTTGCAGCCTTCTAGCCCACCCGGAGGCACCTGGCGCACATTCCGGGCTCGGTGTGGAGAGAGTCGGGCGATGAGGCAGTAGAGGGAGGTGAGTGGCCCCCTCCTGAATCCTTCCCTGTGCCCCTCGGCATCGGAGAGGACCAGTGACATTCGTGGCTCGAAGGGTGGACTGTGGGGAGCAACCCAAAACTGGCCGAGGCCTCACGGCATCTGCCTCCCCCCCTGGGGAGTGGTTGGAACAGTGAGACTCGGAACAGAAGACAGCCTGTGACTCCACCTGGGCCCGTGCACCCAGAGGCAGCAACAGGCTTCATCAAGAAGGCAAAGAGAGGTAGCCGACCCCTCTGGGCCCCCGGTGTTTTCCCATGGCGATACTGTGGTTGTGGGGAGTCCTGCCACTAAAGTAGACTAAAGCCTACCAGTATGATCACGGCGTAGGGTGTAAAGTGGACCACCGCCCGGGTTGAGGGGCCCAAGAAAGGTCCTCTTTGTGGTTCGGGAGTGCCTGGAGACTGATACGCTACTGCAGGTGGCCTGAAGTGGGTACGGCCAGTCTCGTCCTTCATAGGCCAAGCAGGAGACAGGGACAGGTGCCGAGGGACCTTGGCCTGACTGTCGCGGCCCGTGGCTACCACTCCCATTGCGCCACAGCCCCCCCTCACCCCCTGAAACAATAAACAGAAAATTAGTCCCATTCCAGGATGCAGCGCCCTCAGCCGAGACTCACTAATAACGGTGCCATCAGGACCTTATCCCAAGTACCCTGGCTGGCCTCTGGAGGCGGGAAGCGGTGCCACTACCAGGTCTCACTGTGGGCAGCAGAGCGTACCTCTCCACCACCCGAGGAAGAAGGCCGGTTGCTTGCAGGGTGACGGGAGAGAGGGGTGAGGGCCCCCAATCTTGGGGCATGTGCCCGTCTCCCAGCTCCCGTGGAACGAAGAGGCTGCCCTTCAACGGAGAGAAAAGCCGCCAGCCGGGTGTGTCGGCCCCCAGCATTCTTCTCCTGCACTGAGGAGTACCCTGGCACATCCATTTTCTATCTGCCCAAAATGGAGGATCCATCCTGACAGGTGGCTGTCTCCTGGGTGCCCACAAGACACAATGGTGAGATGACAGATGCTTCTTGTGGGTCATCAAGGCACAGCTGAAGTCGCCCCAGTTTGGGGTGGTGACATCTCCGCATACACCAAGGCACACAAGTCATTCAGTGGTGGCATATGGATGGGAGAGCGAAGTTAGCCAGCTTTGAATACACACCAAGGAAGACCAAGGGGGAGAACGCCGCGAGGGACGGTATGGCGTCCGGAGGGGATGAGGCTGCAGCAACCAAGAAAGACGTTGCAGCACTAATGGAAGAGCTGAGAAGAATGAGGGCGGACATTGGAAGGAGGGTGGATAAAATCACCCAAAGAATTGATAAAATGGAGGAGGGGCTGGAGGAAGTGGAGCATGATCAATCCTTGCTGGACACCCTGGAGACCCAAATGGGTGTGCGGATGTCTTAAATAGAAAGGATGGGAGGTGGAAATCATAATGAAAATGGACAACCTCGAAAACCGCAGTAGGCGGAATAACCTTAGACTCTTTGGGAGCCCGGACAAGGAGGGAGAAATGGAGCTGGACCTGAGATGAACCCTACACAAGGTCACAAAATAAATTTTTAATGACGATACCATCGATTAAGTGAAAATTGAAAAGATCCATGGAGCGGGCTGCTCGGCAGAGAGCCCTAAATCGGTTCTCACCCACTTTCGCAATGACTACAATAAGCTTAAGATCCTGGAGAAAGCAAGGAAGAAAGTGCCAATAATGTACGGCATGACCAAGGTAACGGCTTTCCAGGATTTGTCCTCCTTGACTCTCTTCAAAAGGAGACTGTGCTCGCCCCTCGCAAGGTGGCTCAAGGTGGCTCAGTTAGAAAGGGGTCCAGTACACATGAGGGGCGGGGGGTTTCCCGTTCTCCGTCTCTTTTGAGCTGGATGGATACAAATATAAATTGACAACAGAAGAATATATTCATAGTCACTGAGGCTGGAGAGGCCGGAACTTCCCAAGGCACAACAGAAAAGGCTGCAAGAAATGGACAATGGCAAATGAAGGGTCTGAACAGAAAATGGATGCCAGGGTCCTGGAAGTTTAGGAAGTTGAAAACGTCACCGGCGGCCCATTCCTGAACTGACAGGGCTGATTAGGTCCGCAAGGGAACATTTGGTGGGGGGAGGGGCGAATACCACAACTAGATGGGACTTTTGATGTATGGACCTGACTGGGGACTGCAGACCATCTAACCACCTCTTTGGTTTTTTGATTCTATAGAGCAGTGGCTGGTGCTGTTGGGTTGGTGCGGTTGAGGTGTTACATGGATTTGTGGGGTGGGGGTGGGAAGAGAAGCTCTAGGGTAAATGGTTTGGGCTGAGGGGACCCGATTGAATGGTTTCAGCTGGCTGTTCGGTATTGACCTGGTGAAGCTAACTGGGGAGAACCGGGTGCCCATTGGGGAATTTGGGAAATGGGGTGGGGGGACTGGAGAGAGGGGAATTGGGGCTAGAGGGAACCTTGGGACTTTGGTAACAGACTTACTTATTGGCCTTTTTCTACGAACACGGCTTCAGGTGGTTGGTGTAGGCCTGCAGGGTGGCAAAGCAGTGGCTCTAGCAGAGGGGTCACATGATGGTTGAAGTGGCGGATGGGGCACGTGGGAACTGGTTTAGCCTAGGTACCCTAAATGGTAAGGGGTTTAACTTGCCAACAGAAAGATCCCTGGTTGCAAGGGAGTTCAGGAGATCCGACCTGGAGGTCCTCTTCCCCGAGGAGACGAAATTCAGTAAGGGTGAGGAACGTAGAATACCAAGCAGTCTAGTTGCCCAGGAATATTGGGCTTCAGGTCCTGTGAGGAGAGCTGGAATGGGTATCCTAATAAGTAAGGCACTCAAGATGGAGGTGGCTAAGGCCTGGGCGGACGTTGAGAGGAGTGCTTTTTTGGTCTCGGGCACCATCAAGAAGGTGCGCTTCACTTTTGCCACGTTATCATACTTGCCAACCCTACCGATTTAGGTGGTAGGATACCGCGTTTTAAGCAGTCCTACCGCTTTATTGGCAACAAATACCGTTTTTTTTTTTTTTAATTATTTTTTTTATTAATTTTTTTAATTTTTTTGCCCACGCCAGCTCGGGGGAGTCTTTGAAGGGCTCCACCGAGCTGGCGTAGTGGGAGAAGGCACAGCATGCATGAATTTGATGTGAAAAGGCACCCACGGCGGTGGGCTAAATGCGCCCCTCCGCCACAGGTGCCTTTGACAAAAGGCACCATTAGCCCCCCACCACGCCAGCTCGGGGGAGTCTTTCAAGGGCTCCCCCAAGCTGGCGTAGCGGGAGAAGGCACAGCATGCATGAATTTGAGGTGAAAAGGCATCCACGGCGGTGGACTAAATGCGCCCCTCCGCCGCGGGTGCCTTTGACAAAAGGCGCCATTAGCCCCCCACCACGCCAGCTCGGGGGAGTCTTTCAAGGGCTCCCCCAAGCTGGCGTAGCGGGAGAAAGCACGGCATGCAAGCTTTTGATGTAAAAGGCGCCCACGGCGGTGGGCTAAGTGCGCCCCTCCGCCGCGAGTGCCTCTGACAAAAGGCGCCATTATCCCCCCACCACGCCAGCTCGGGGAGTCTTTCAAAGGCTCCCCCGAGCTGGCGTGGTGGCAGAAGACGTGGCAGGCGCCTCGTTGTCATTGAATGCACCCGCGGCGGCGGGCTCATTCAATGACAATGGGCTGCTGACACGCCCTATTCCTATCATTACCTCCTCGTCTGACTATTTTTGAAACTTTAAGATTCCTAGAGATTTTTGGTCACAGAATGTTGGCATGAATGCGTTATACGCCCCTAACCAGGGTCAGCTGAGATTCTTGAAGAACAACCTCTCGAAAATATTGGTTGAATGTTCTGGACAACTAATCACCAGGGGCGGGGGGGACTTTAACATATGGGCAGATGTCCAGCTAGACACACAGGTGTTGCACACAAGGCAACACAAAGTTCCACGACTGGGATATGGGGAGATCAAGGAGACACTGGATGTGTATGGGTTGCGGGATGTATGGTGGCATTTCCCCTTTCTTCTCGCCCCCCTCATGGTACCTTTATCAGGATTGATTATTTGTACATTTTGAGGGACCTGTGGGAAGAGGCACACAGGTCGGAGATTCGGCTGATCTCTTGGTCTGACCACAACATGGTGACTGTGGATTTGTGATGGTTGGGGGATGACCCCAAGGGACTCTAAATGGAGGTATAATGAATCCTTATGGCCGGATCTGGTATTTCAGCTAGAGATGGCTAACGAAACTGGGGAATACTTCAAAACGAATCATAAAAGCAAAGTGGAGAAGAGAATTGTTTGGGAAGCGGGAAAAGCAACATGGTGGGGATCTTGATTAGGGAAGGTGCTAGGAACAAAGGCTGAGGGAGGTGATAAAGCAGCTGGACAAGCGGACGCATAAGGCCCTTGAGGGGCGGGATGCTTGTGTGTTGGAGGCTAGGGAAAAAAGCGGGAGCTCCATCTTCTGGAGGAAGGGAATATAATGCGCAACTTGCAATTTCTGTAACCGAAATTTATGCGAAAGGGGATGAGGAGGACGCTCTGCTGGTGGCCGAACTGAGATGACCGTGCTCAGAAAAATGGGTCAAGGAAATCGAAGGCAGGGACAGAGTGCATGAATCTTCCACTGAGGGGCTTCAGGAGGCATTTGCTTCCATATGAGACTCTACAAATCAATTGAAACCAGAAAAGGGGATATAGGCGCATACCTTGCTGACATTCAACTTCCGAAACTATCAGAGGATGAGAATACTCTCCTGTAGGACCCCCATAACAGAGGAAGAAAGTAGGAATGCAGTGGCAAAATTACCGCTGGGAAAGGCCCCCAGGGAGGATGGGTTCTCAGCAGGGTTTTATATTAAGATATTTGGGAATCAACGTCCCGCGACTCATAGCTCATTCTCAACAACCTCAAATCACCCAACACGGAGACCATACTGTTGGGAGATATAAACAGATGGAGGGGTAATCAAAACGACCAACAAGCCATAATCCTTGTAGAGGATCTAGAGAACAACAATTTCTCTATAATCAACAAGGGCCCCACGGCAAACACAGGGAACCAGCTTGACTGGATTGTCACAAATAGCACCAATGTGACCATGCTTGGAACTTATCCATGTACTTGGTCAGATCACTTCAAAATAGAAACCTCTCTGACTCCGAAACACAAAAAGGAAAAACCAGACAATACACCTAAATCTGTACTTGACAGGAACCTGAAAAAATTATGAGCAATATGCTCTCTGAAGAAATGAATAAACTCATGACTGACACTAAAGATGAGGACACATGCGAACACATCATACTGATGTACAATCAAAGCATGAAAAAAACGACTTGACCTCCAAGCCCCTTTAAAAAACAAGAAAGTTAGACCTAATACCAGCCACCAAAAATGGTTTAATGCTGAAGCCATCGATCTTACGAAAGATAAACGGAACCTCGAGAGGAAATGGTTAAAAGAACCCATTGGAAGAATGCCGACCGCATTTACAAATCCAAACTTATTGATCTTAAGAAAAACTATTACAACAAGCTCATTAGTACAGCGGCTAACTCCACGGGGAAACTCTTTCAGATTCTTAAATCCATAGATAAACTCACAACACTCACCCCACCATTCCAGCCCACAGAAACAGATTGTGAGAAGGTTCAAATTGCATTCCACAATATAATCATTAAAGCCAGAGAGACCATTCCTAATTGTCAGACCACAAGCATACCGATCAAGATCAATCAAACAGAAATCAGGAATGGGCTAGAAAATCCCAAATTCCAATTTAAGTCCATCACTTTAGAAGACATGAAGAAAAAACTCACTAACATGAGATGTACCTCATGCTCGGAAAACATATCACCCAAACTCATCCTAGACGATCCGGACATTTTTGCCCCTTTCTTCAGAAGAATGGTTAATGCCTCATTTAGGGACCCAAACGGTACCTACTACTATTAAAACAGTCATGGTCACTCCTCTACCCAAGAAACCCGACTTAGACCAACAAGATCCAGCTAATCTGAGACCCATAACAAACTGCAATTTCTTGCTGAAAGTTCTGGACAAAGTAGCTAACGAACAGCTCCAAAGCTACGTAGATGACAACAACCTATTACACCCTCAACAATCCGGCTTCAGGTCCAATCTTAGTACCGAGTCAGCTCTCTTAGACCTCCAGACCGAAATGTTGTCCATCTTGGAAAAGGGCAAATCAGGCCTGTTAATTTTATTGGACCTTTCGGCAGCATTTGATCTGGTAGATCATACAAAACTCTGAGAGGCCCTCAAACTCAGGTAACTGCTCACCAGGGGCAATTGAGTGGAAAGCTTCATTCCTACAAGATAGGCAATCCAGGATTGTCTGGGGGAAATAAGGCCTCAAATACCAAACCAGTGGACTGTGGAGTTCCACAGGGAGCCAGCTTCTCCCCACTACTGTTCAACCTGTACATGCACTGCCTTTGCACCATGCTGTCCCAAATGGGTATATTTTTTACGATTTTAGCCGACGGTACCCAACTGGTTTTTGAACTCAGTGGGGATCACAAAAAGGATAGCGACAAACTTTCAACCTTATACAACACCATCCAGAGTTGTATGAAGGACAACTGGATGTGTCTTAACGGCTCTAAGAACGAGCTCATGATCTTCATGTCCACTCAGGCCAGAAAGAAACTGAGTCCCCTTTACTCCTCATTTTGTATCAAAAACACCCAAATCTCAATATCGGAAAAAGTGAAGACTCTAGGAGTTTATCTACAAGCCTCCTTAGGAGCAGAGGGACATACAGCCTACCTAAAGAAAAAGTGCCAGTACCATCAAATTCTACTGAAAAAAAAAAATCAGACCTCTGCTCTATCAAAAGAACAGCACCATCATTGCTAGAGCAACCATATTATCCAGACTGGATTATGGAAATTCCTTGCTCCTGGGAGCTAACAGCAAATGTTTGAAACAACGCCAGGTGATCCAAAATAATGCCATCAGGGCTATTACAGGCAGACCAAGGAGAGAACATATCACCGGAGACAGGATAGCTCTTCACTGGTTGGCCATGGAAGAGAGAATCATCTTCAAGTCACTCACCATGGTCCACCGTTGCCTATATGGAAAAGCTCCAGCTTACCTTAAACAGTTTAAGTGGCATGCGCCATCTAGGTGCCTTAGATCTTCCAACACAGGTTTACTGCAAACTATTGCAACGAAAAAGCAAAATGGCCTAGGTAAGGCCTTCCCGAACAAAAGCACTAAAATATGGAACGAACTACCAATATTACTGAAACTTGAATCCAGCTATTCTCAGTTCAGGAAGAAATTGAAAACGCTGTTATTCAGATAATTCCTGGATTAACGACAATCCTATTATGATGAAATAATGGCCTGGTTCAAGTCTTTGTCCCGTCTTTAATCTTTATTGTCTTGTCTCTTTGGAAGCGCTCTGATGCCTGCGGGCTTTAGCGCTATATAAACAAATAAATAAATAGCGGAAGTATATGAGGCTAACATTACCCCCCTGAAGAATAGACTTGGGACTGACTTGGAGAAGTGGAGCAAACTAATAATATTTTGGTTTGGCTGCTTCAATGCTCTTAAAATAGTCTTTCTCATCAGGATCCTTTGTCTTCCAGATGCTCCCCATCAGAGTCCCAGACTCCCTTTTTCAGGAGATAAAAGGCTCTCTCAAGGTTCCTTTGGCATGGGAAAAATGCCAGGATATCTAGTAATGTGTTGGTCTTTCCTAAGGATAATGGAGGAGTAGGCCTCCCAGAAATTAAGCTGTTCTATAAAGCTGCCCAGCTTAGGGTCCTTATACCCTACCTGCGGGCCCACAGAGATCTCCAATGGGTCGCTCTGGACAATAATCAGTTACACCCGGCCACAGTGGGGGAGTGGCGATGGGTATGGAGAAATAAGCTTCCCTGCAAAATTGGGGACCACCGTATAGTGGGGACCATATGGGATGTCTGGAGTCGATGTGCAGAAATGAAAGGCGTAACGACATGGCCCTCGCCTCTTGCCCACATCTGGGTCCCGGGAGTAAGGGAAGCAATCCCGAACCCTGAACGATTCCAGAGATGGTTTGAGGCGGGATAGGAAAGGATCAGCCAACTCTGGAGTGAGGGTAGCTTAATCAATATAATTGACCTAAAGGAGGTGCTTGGCATAGGGAAACTGTCTTCTGGTATCTCCAATTAAAGGGGGTATTCACTGGAGGTGATTGGAGGGAACAGATTCAGAGACCTTACACCTTTTGAAAAACTCCTAGATACAGGAACGGGCATGAACGGACTGATCTCTGCAATGTATGGAGCTCTCGTGGAATCCAGGTCTCAGTCTACCGAGAAGGTTAGAAGGAGGTGGGAGCGAGATGTGGGGGTTGATATGGATCCTGTTCTCTGGGGTAGAATATGCAGTGAAGTGGCGCAGATATCAGTCTCCAGTTAATATAAGCTGCATGCCATCAAGATCTTACATAGGTGCCAATATGACCCGGTCAGACTCTCCAAAATGTTTCAGAACGCTGACCCTACGTGCTGGCAGGAGTGTGGAGAGAGGGATCTACGTGAAATTTCCGAGGCGGAATAACCTGTGACGAAAACGTTTGCATAGGAAATGTACGCACTACAAAATGTTCGTACATTTCCCATGCGAACATCCATTTAAAAACCCTACGAACTTGCACCCACAACACACCCGACCCACACCCCAACAAACCCCCACCCACACCCTACGTACCTTTTACGATGTGCTGTGTCCCTGCGGCGCCGGTTCCCGATCACGCAAATGAAAGGGAACTGGTGCTGCAGCAGCTGCAGGGGTTTCCCCCCTCAACCCCCGCTCACTATACTATATACGATAGTGAGTGGGGTGTTGCGGGGTACACCCCTGTAGCCCCCAGCTTTTTTTATTTACCGACCCACCAAAACACATACCACAGAAAGTTCGAACTTTTGGTAGTTCGAACTATTGGTGGTATGCGTTTTAGTTCTTTTTGTAAGGATGGTAAATTTTATTCGGACATTTCGTCCTAACCCTTGAGATGGGGCCAATTACTGTTATATGTGGTTGGGATGCACACGGGTGCAGGTATTTTGTGGTGAAGTCCTGGGTTGGATCAAGAAGGTAGATGGGATCACCCGTATTAAATCGCACATGTTGGTCTTGTTTGGTTTTGAGGGGGAGGGCGGCGAATACGACAGATTGCTGAAATTGGCTGCATCTTTGCTTTTGGCCACAAAAACTTGTCTAACTATGAAATGGAAGACTGCACACCTGCCGAGCAAGGGGGAAAAGGCCAATGTGGCCTTGAATATATGCATAATGGAAAGAATAACAGCGGGTCTCCATGAACAGGCAGCTTCCCAGGAAGTGGAGTGGGGTGGATTCATGGATAGATATTTGCACTCTGATGCTAACCGGCCATTAGATGCCACAAATGTCTGACATAAGAGGAGCTTAGAGTGCCTGTGGTGAATGAACGAGGGCAGTGCCTAGTAAGTCTGCTTAATTACTCTAAAATGCGCACATATGCGCTGGCAGAAGCCACCGGTTGAAGTTTTAATGTTTATTAACCCGAAGAGACAAGGAGGTGGTATAAGAAGGGAAGAATTAGTACCAGGAGGGTGAAGGGTTGGAGATAGTTGGGGGAAGTTAAGGTGGGGGGTGGTGGGAGGGGAAATGTGTTTAAGATCGTTACCAGATCTGCTTATGATGTTTATTTGTATAGTGTATCAAAACTTACAATAAAGAAAAAAAAAAAAGGGAAGGCACTACCAGGGGTTCTATATACAGAATGCACCAAGAACAGATGATTGCTTGGGCTGTGTAATGTGTGTTGGGGAGAAGCTGGCAGGGGGAGATCACAAGGAATATACCTAAATATCTGGGGGGAGGGGGATCAAAATTAAGATTCGATAAACTGGAGCTAAAAGCAGCTCCTGGGTAACCAGCCTTAACCAGTGCCCAGGAGCTCCCATTGAGGAGCTAGTACATGGCGTTATCCAAATGTATCTTCCACCAATAGATGCAGACATGCCACTGTGTTATTTATGCCCCCTTATGTTTTAAATGTCGTAGAGATATGTCCTAATGCTTATTTATAGATTGTCAAAAACGCACAGAGTTCAATCCACATAGGTGCGTTTGTTCAGCATCAGTTGCCCTGGGGAGACGAAAGTAGTTCCTGGTAGCTGTTGGTGTCAAGCTAACCATGCTCTTTTACGACACAAGCAGGAGCTAAATAGCTCCCAGTTCCACTCAATTTCAAACCCTGTATCTGTTAGTTCTTCTCCTCTCACTCATTATCTAGATCCATGTACGGGAAACCTTTGAAAAATGTCTTTGCCAATGTATTCTTTTTCATTATATCCAGTAGCTTATCGTTCTTTGGACAACGTCTGTCATTTGCCCAAAGGCATAAACCTGTCAGTCTATCTTCTGCTACAATATACTTCCCTGTAAGAGATTTCGTGTATTTGCAGGGTAGACCGATCCAATATTAAATGTCCTCTGTCGAACTGTTTTTCAGTGCTTGGATGTATATTCTGTTTGACTTGCAATGATATCACGTTCTAACCAATCTGGGCTTTTGTTTTTACTCTTGGTTAGGACGGGAACAGTTTCACGGCCTGGGCTCCATGTACTGCAGAGGCGCAGCTGCCGTCATTCTGGTGTATGATGTCTGCAATCTACAAAGCCTTGTTGAGCTCGAAGACCGGTTCTTGGCCTTAACTGACACCGCCAGTGCGGACTGCATCTTTGCCATTGTCGGAAATAAGGTTGACCTAACTGATGAAATACTGTCTGGTCAGGAGACTGAGGCTGAAAAGTTAGCTGGCTTTTGCTCCTCCACCAAGGTCCGCCGGCAGGTTTGCAAGAACGATGCTGTTGCTCTGTACAAAAGAATAGTGAAATACAAGATGCTGGAGGAAAAGGACGTACCACCAGCTGAAGCAATGTGCTTTGAGACCAGTGCCAAGACTGGCTACAATGTGGACTATTTGTTTGAAAGTATGTTTGACACAGTTTTGCCTTACATTAAGAAAAAAGGCCAAAGGCCGTCTGGGACAGTGGATCTGACCGATTACAAGACCAGGAAAGGGAATGCATCAGGATGCTGTTCTTAAGGATTGTATGCCATTCTGGTGTAACTCATTGGACACGAAAGGACGAGTAAAGCAGAGAACAGAATGCCTAATCGAAAGAAAGTGTAATTGTTCTGAATGGGTACTGTACAGACATGTAAAAAGGAGAAAAGTAATTAAGATTCCTGGGTAGGACGAATAGGTCTTGCCCTCACATGGTGCTATCCATGGTCGTCCTAGGTGAAGACATTTGTGACATCATTTCAACTGCTTGCAGACATCAGTTGCACTGTTTTTGACTTGCAAGCTTTCCACATTTGCATTCTAATTTCAAAAACATCCCTTGGCTTATACTGTGAACCAAACTTGCAAATCATAACCTGACATGTGGTACTTGTATTTTCTTTATTTGTTTGATTAATGGAATTCTGTAATAGTTTAAATTAATCATCTCACTACTTAAGTTTTAAATCCTTCGCAATTCCGGAACTCTACAACATCCATGTTCTTTGCGTTCATTATTAAAACAAAGAAATACACTTGTCGGACATTTTTATTCTGTCAGTTTAGTCTGAAGTTTTTCTATATCTTCAATCTTGTCTCCGAAACCTGTCTCTAAAACTCTGGGTGGTACCTGAACTCCAATATCTAAATAACCTCCACATACTCCTCCAGTTTGATGTTGAACTGGCCTCTTGGGGCCCCGTCCATCTCTGGGGGTCATCACTCTAGCTCCTTCTCCAGCAAAGACCACCTCTGGGGACTCTTTCTCCAGAAGCTGCTCTTCTTTTCCTAATTGAGCTGCTGGGCTTATGTACTGTGGTGTCCCCTTGCAGTGGGTTGGCCTCTGGGCAAGGGTCTATACTTGTTTTCTGAAATGATTTCCCTTAAACAGAAATACATCTTTTCCTACACAATTGGTTTTAGGTCAGTCTTGGGACTGCCTTGGATCTCCCAAGGGCTCATTTTGGGAATATTAAAATGTTTTTTTTCCCCCTCTGTCTGGGTGTCTACTGCCTTCGAGCAGGGACTCGATGAGAGTGGTATTGGAATCACTCCTATTATCCCCGCCTACGCCCACCATCCTCTAGCTTGGGGTCGTACCTGGCCCTTTCAATAACAGTTTTGACAATCTCCAAAGGTGTAGGCAGGGTCACAGTGCCCCTTCTTAAACTTCATGGGAACACTGATGTCCAACATTGTAAATAGTAATTTATATGGCAAACTTTTGTTTTGTTTTTTCAACTATTTGAAAAGCTCCGACTAGGAGAAGTGACTAGAAGCACATTTGTTTCTAAATAAAACGTTTTGAGATGCAATCTTTTTTCCACACTTTATAACGTCTCCCTTTCAAGGGTCTGTGATCTCAGGCCCCCATTGTTAATAGTGAAGGATGTATAGAATGGGTAAACCCCAAGTACAATCGTGCCCATTGATTATCATGGAGTGATTTTGCTGCAACACATTGATGTGATGTCTTGTGTGCATGTCTAAGATCATCCTATACTATCCAAGAGTCCCAGAATATTTACACACCTCCTAAAGTATCAGGAAGCTAGGGGACATAGGCTGGTTATAACATTTGGAGTGTGTTTAAAACAGAATTCTAAAATGGTACTACCCTAGAACATGATCATAACATATGGACATGTCACCCAGAAAAGCAAACCTTTTGTGCACTTGCCATCCTTTGTCATGTGGTGAAGTGTTAGGCTAAAAATCATGGTTCTTTGCAGGAGGAAATAGCTATCTATATAATAACTAGCTATATATTCAATGAAAAAAACTTAGTTATGGGTACGTTATGGTTAAGTTGCACTTATAAAAACGTATGAAATTCAATGGAAAAACATTGTTACAGGGACGTTATGGTTACAGGTAAAACAGAAAAACCTCTGAAATTCGCCAGTTATGGTCAGCTAAGCAACCATAACTTGCGCCACCACATGCACTGCTAAGACAAACGCCCAGGACATCAAAGATGACATCCCAAATGTCATTGATGACATCACATATTTGGCTCACTTATTTTGGTTCACTGAAAAATGTAGGCCAGGTGGTTTTATTCACTGACCATCAGAATATTAAAATTCAAAAGGTGCTGTATATCAAAACGTTAACCTCGTCGTATGTTCTTAAAGTACTTTCCTTAGGGTTTGGTCTCAGCTCATGGTGCACGTGCATGGGGCAATAGCAGGCCTCGAACACACAATTCATTTGTATACAGGAAGATAAACTTTAATGCTATTGACATTTTCTGATGAGGCTGTTTCTTTCTTCCTTACTTTAGTTTCCCTCTATGTGCCTATGATTTATATGTATTATGGGTCTTCATATGTATTGTTTGTACTAGCACAAGTGTGTAGTAAGTCTTGAATTATTAGCTAGTTATTACATGTTTAACATTACACAATCACCCCTGACATCTTGTTACCAACATAATAAAAACAACCCCTTGTAAGTAGGGACTTTTAATCAACATTAATTTCACATGTGATGTCATCAATGACGCTTGTGATGTCGTCATCTTTGTCCTGGGTGCTAGTCTAAGCAGTGCACGGTGGTGGCGCAAGTTACGGTTGCTTAGATTATCGTAACTGGCAAATTTCTGAGGTTTTTTCGGTTTTACCTGTAACCATAACGGCCCTGTAACAAAGTTATTTTTCAGTGAATTTCATCGGTTTGCACCAGTGCATGCTATTTTCCTCAACTTAGTGATATCATACTGACCCAATAAGCAATATTTTTGTCCAATTTACAAAGTTTCACCTTAAAACTCTGCCATTTCCCACCTTGTAGCATCATTTTTAACACTACTATACACTTTTTGAAATAATAATTTTGCATCCGTAGACGTCCAGGTGCTATGGCCCTGAGGACCCTCGCGTATGGAAACAAGGCACAATCACCATACACCCAGTGATACGACATGCACGAGGATAGAAAGTACTCTAGGGTTTATTGCAAAGCAAATAGTCTCAGTCGGCCAACTGGGTCTAAGGTCTCGCAACGTGTGTCACCCAGACCTTGTGAGACGCAAGAGAGCAAGCATTCTACGACAGTGTCATATATACGAAAAAACTATCGTACAATCTTTTTGTGACACATCAAAACCGCCCATAATGTATCTTCTTGAGCTAGGGTTCGGTAATTGACAATTATGACAAATATGACTCATTATGACTTGTTTCTTTATTAATCTATATTGCTTGGTTTGGCAACTGTTGCAATTTGTAGTAAGCAGACACATTCCAAAGCATGCTATCTTCTGGTTTCTATTCGTGAACTAGGGGTCAGCCTGATCTAAAGAGGGCCCCGAAAGAGGGGCCGCTAGGAAAGTATAATTCATGCCTTAACGGCCTATTTCTATAGTTTCAGCGAGACCGGCTGGTACCTGGCTTGGTGATTAAATGCCTCTCTCCTTGCCTTCAAGGACTCATGAGTAAGGAAAACAATGTATTTCTGTACTGCTTGGCATTTCTGTCTGGGCCGGTCTCTCAACATGTAACTTGTGGCCTTGCTTCGTGTTGGAGCAGAACGAAATAAAATACATTTTGCAAAGCGTTTGAACAGAAAGGCAAGGAAGGCAAATGGCGGATCTAGGGCACAAAATGGACGCTGTGTGGTTATGCTGATGCTTCTGTATTGGCGATGTAGGGCATATGATGCGATTGGTTTTCGGCCAACATAATATACCATCTATGCATGGGTAGGGTAATTTCTAGACTCACAAACCCTCCTTTTGGCCATAAACCAAGAGCATTATCCATACATCGCATCTTCCTCGGACCATGTATCTAGTTCTGAACTATGCATACTACTGTAATGGTCATCAATATTAATCGACATGAACTCTTTCATAGTTTGTTTCATCGTTTGTATTCGTATCTAATTTGGAAGTTCTCTTTTCTGTTACCATGTGTATACATTCATCTGCTATCTCAGAGCAAACAATTGGCAGGCAACAAAAACATGTCATGAAGATTCCAAGTACTGTTACTATGATTGCAATTAGTTTCCATCCCCATGAGCGCAGTAACTCCCAAAACCATGAACTTATATTCAGCCCCCAACCACCTGTCGGGGCACGAAGGTCACAGCTTAGAATGTGCAATTTCTTTATTGCCTCAAAAATCGTAGGGGAGGAATCACTTACAAATGCGCAGCACGCTGACCCCACGATTTTGCAAACACCTCCACGGACGGCCAAAATTATATCAAGAGCCATTCTATTTTGAAGTGTCATTAATCTAACTGCCTTTTCTTCTAGGGTCATATTATAAAATATGTTGGTCGTTCTGTTTATCGTTTTTTCTAAAATTCTGGACAATCTCCGTATATTCTATGAGTTTATTGTTTGGCCCCAAAATGGTATTCCTTCAGCATCACTTTTGCTGTGCTCATTGCTGTGCAGTCCTTAAGCGGGTATGCTTCCACCCATTTACTGAATGCACAGACTACCTACCACCAGGATGTGATTAAGGTTCTGACATCTTTCCATTTCTATGAAATCAAGATGGAGGACTTCAAAGGGCATGGGGGGGGGGGCAAAACTACCTATTGGAGTAGTTCCTTTTCCAATTTTATGTTGCAAACAAGTCATACAATTCTTGACTAGCCTTTCAGCAGTTTTTCTAATGTGTGGGTTCCGCCATACCGTGGGCAAATGCTGAATCATTTTTTTTAGCACGTATGTGTGGGGCTGTGGGCCATGATGACCATCACGGTTACATAGGAGTTGGGCAGCATCCACTTTCTACTGTCTTTGTCTACCCAGCAACCCTCTACGTCCAATTCTGCTGAGCCCTCAGCCCACGCTTTTATTTCATCTGCAGTTGCTTCCGCCCGCATCTCTTTGACTGTGGCAATCGCATTTTCTATCATGCAGGGCACTTCTGCCTGTACTATAAACATTTTCGTATGTGGATCAGTGGCAGTTTGTTTCGCAATTTTGTCTGCAAATGCGTTTCCTTTTCCAACGTTACATGTTACTTTCTTATGCTCTCGCATTTCATTATTGCTAGTCGCTTTGGATACGTTGATGCAGGCAATCTTGCTTTTAAAGCACCATGTTGAATCTTGGTTCCATGTGATGTTAGGAAACCCCTCTCAGCCCAGAGTCGACCAAAATTGTGTACCACCCCAAATGCGTACTGACTATCAGTATATATGTTTACATTCAAATTTTCAGAAATGTCACATGCTCTTGTCAATGATATTATCTCTGCAGCCTGTGCTGAATGATACAGGATCCTTTTGCTCTCTACAATACTTTTCAGGGATGTGATGGCATATGCAGCAGTTGATGTGCCATCGGGCAGTTTAAAACGGGAACCATAACAAAACCGTTCTCCGTCTGGTTCTTTCTGTGTTGTGTCTGTTAGGTCAGTTCTTCCTTTTGTGTCTTGTTCAGTAACCATTATACAATCATGGGGTGGTGATTTCTTTTCACCCGTACCTTCATTGGAAGGGGGCATTAACTCTGCAGGATTCAAAGCGCAACATCTCAATTTGATTATGTGGTGCAAAGAGGACAATTTCGTATCTCGTCAGTCTAGCTGATGTAAGATGTTGCGTCTGTGTTCTATTTAAAAGAACGTCTACTGTGTGGGGCACCATCAAAGTTAAGGCGTGATCCAAAACCATTCCCTTGGTTTGTTTTACTGACACCGCAGCAACAGCTCGCAAACAGCACGGCAAAGCGCATGCAACAGGATCCAGCGTGGAAGAAAAATAATCGCATGGTCTATTTCTTCCTCCTTGTCCCCGAGTCAAAACTGCCAGCGCACAGCCATTATTCTCATGCACAAATAATTTAAAATCCTTTTCATAATTTGGTGTGCCCAAAACTGGAGCTGAGCACAACACAACTTTGAGCAGATCAAATGCATTCTACATTCCTCACTCCATGGTAAAGGCAAAGCAACATCCTTGTTTGTTAATGCCACCATAGGTTTCACACTCAAAGCGAAATTGGCAATCCACTGCCTGCAATATGAAGCCATGCCTATTATGGCTGTGACTTCCTTCTGTGTCTTTGGAATAGGCATACAAAAGGTGCTTTCTATCCTTTCTGGTGTCCATCTCCTTACCTCTTTTGAAAGGAGGTAGCCCAAATAGGACACTTCCTTTCGACAATACTGACATTCTTTTAATGAAGCTTTATGTCCATATGCTGCCAAATGTGTCAACAATTTAACAGTACTCTCTTTGCAAATTTCTTCTGTGTCGGCAACAGTACACACCCTGTTGGCAATTCTAGCATGTCTAGCTGTTCTTTTAGTGCTCTGCTATAAATAATCCAGTTTTCAGTGTAATCTTGTGGAATTTGTGTGAATGTGAAAGAACGTCCTCCTAGTGTGAAAGCAAATAAATATCTGCTATCTGGATGCACTGGGATGCTAAAAAAATGCATTCTTAAGGTCTACGACACTAAAATGTGAAGCAGATGCTGGGATAATTGTCAGAATGGTAGTGGCATCTGAGACCAATGGAAATTGGGGATCAACTACTTTATTCAATCCGCGCAAATCAATTATAAAACAACATGGTATTTCATTACCCCCTTTCTTATAAACTGGAAGAATGGGACTGTTACACGTGCTACCAGTAATCTCTTCGATCACACTTCGTTTTTATCAAATCAGAAACGATGCATTTCAATGCTTTTTCACCCTCCAATGAAATTTTCTACTGTGGGATACTTGGCAATGTAACTCCCTCCTTCAAAACAATTTTCACTGGCTCTACTTTTAAACAACCAACATCATTGTCATTCATCGCCCATATACAAGTCGATACCTTACTCAATTCAGTTGGTAATAGTTTAGACAAAAATTGTGACACTGGCATATTTTGTGGTGATATTGTCAAATACACTCCTCAGGAGAACAATGAATAACCGCACTTAATTTTTTCAACAAATTTAAACCCAATAAATGCACGCCACAATTTTGTGTCAAAAGGAACGTGCAAGACTCGGTGAATGGGCCTAGTGTTATAGGTACTGACTGTGACACTGGACTGATTACCGGGGTGCCTGCAAACCCTACTGAAACATTCTTTTGCCCTGACAGTGGTATCTCCGGAACCAAGTGATGGTCAATCGAGCATTTCTGCGCACCTGTGTCCACTAGAAAAGTGTGCTCTCTATTCCTCACTTTCATCTCTACGTAGGGCCCTTTCTGGTCAACGGGAATAGATACTGGTTCCGACCCCTGTCTTGGGCTGTCCTAGTTGAACAATACATCATCCGATGTAAAGTCTCCTGAATAGTATGAATTAGCCTGAGTATCAAAAACATTTCCTTCTCCTGCACTATTCTGCTGCTGTTGGTTTTGGTTCTGACTCGGGTTGTTATTTCTTTGGTTATTCTGATTTTATGGCATTCTAGTGTTTCTATTTTGTCTTTGCGTTCCCGGGCGACCTCTATTCTGTCTTCTTGGGGCATTTCCATTCCTATTCTGTAAATGTGGACACTGTGGTCGCCAATGGCCTTCTTCCTTACAATATGCACATTGATTCAGTGCAATTTGACCTCCGTGCATATTAGAGAAATTCCCTCTCGTTTGTGCATTTCCTCCGCCCCTATTCTTATTCGCTACCTGTTGTAGTAACACTCTCGTTTTTAGATTCACCCTATCCCTCACCTCTTTCTCTGTATTTACTCTATTCTCATAGTATTGTGCCATGTGTAATACTTCCCTCTGTGATTTTGCTTGCCACGCACTTTCTGATGTCATTATTACATTTTGAATTTTCGGTAGCAACCCTCTCACATATTTGTCAATGAAAAGTCTCTTCCCAGGTTCAGTGCTTAAATCTTGGCCACTGAAATCTGAAAATACTTCCTCCAATCTATTAAAATAGTCAGTAGCCAATTCATCTTTGCCTTGCACGCATGCAGTTAATTTGTCCCAGATAATTCTCCTTTCGGGTATCAAAATCATGAATTTTTGTACTATTCGTGCGTGTAATGACGAGCTGGTGATGGCTTCTCACCAGCCTTTTCTGTCTGTATCTTCTTTTATCAAATTTTCCCATGTATTACTCAAAATCTCAGTGTCATCTACATTCCTAATTTGCCTCCATATATCTACTGGGAGAAGTACAGGAAATAGATCAATATTATTCATTGAGTCATATTTGAAATAGTCTATTTTTACAATCTCTTTATAGAATCCTGCCAGATTCTTTCACAAATCAGGGATTGTTTGTTTTATATTATTTACCTCTTGTCTCGAAAATGGACATGCAAGTACTGGGCTGTATAATGGCCTCTGTTACCTGCGCGGAGCTCCATCAACGCCAGGAATTTCTACTTTTGGCACAAAAGTGGGAGGGACTTCTCTCATGGGAAATATCAAACTGGCCCTATCTTCCTTCTCTCTCTTATTAAGTACTATAGTTAGATCGAGGGAAAGGGCAGTCTTTCCAGTTTCAGGTGAAAACGGTCTCTTGTATATTGTCATTAATTCAGAGGGACAACAATCATTATTCTCGACACATTTGTCTTGCAAATACTCAACCATTACCTGCAATACCTTCCTTTGCATTTCTATCGTATACTGCTTGAACGTATCATGCACCCCCATTGTAGGAATGCTAACATCCGTAATCAATCTAATCGCCTCTCGTGTACATATTTTCATTTCTTCACTAACAGGTTTTGACGGCGGAAAAAAAACGCTGCACAACATATGGTACCACCTCGTCTTGTTTCCCTCCTTTTCATCTCTGCATGCAATTCATCAAGTTCATCTTTAAACTCAAATAGCCTGTCTACTTGCTCTTTTATTTCTGCCGCACTTTCCCCTACCATTCCAGTTAATTTCCTCCATCTATCCATAAGATATTCCCCCATGTATTCTAACAATACCTGTTTTTCACCAAGCTTCTGATAGTCACACATTGCACTCAGCGTGGATCCCTCGTCATTTCCTTCAATGTACATTTCTGCCCATTCTTTAAGCTCCTCTCTCCTTGCTCTGCTAGCAGCACTATGCATTACTCTAGTGCTTCCTCTCTGTGCAGGCCCTGCCTCCGTGGAACTGTCTTCTAAGGCAGGTGCTAGTTCCTGTTCTGTCAGCAGTGGGGGAAATTGTATCACGTGCGCATGGGGAGACGGTGCAGTTTGAACAACAGGGATGGGGGTGGCAACTTAGGTAGAGCAATGGGTACTGGTGCAATTATGTCAATCTTTGAGGGCGTTCTCGTCTTTTTCATTCAAAATCTTATCTATTAGTTCATCTGATGCATGCAATTCTTGTTGTGGATATATCTTTTGTATGCCTAATTGGATACTCCTATCTCCTCTCCTGATAGCCTCATTCCATTTTCTCTTCTAATTCTATCGCTTTCTCCGTGTTTGATTTATGCCTGCGCGCATGTTTCTCCCTACTTTTTAAACAGAGGTTAGCTTCTTTCCTCCAGTCTCTTATGACGTCAAATGTCACGGGGCTTGCTTTCTTGCGCAGCAATACTGATTCTAAGTGCTCTATTCGGGCCATCTCAAAAGTACCGTCTTTTGGCCACTGCAGATCTACTACATGTCTGGTCTGCCTATGCCAAATTTCATTAAACATTATTGCTCCTGTTCCATATTTCACATACATCTTAAACGCTGGCGACCTTATGGGCGGCGCAGCCTGTCCAGTTTCCAAAGATTGTCTACCGCAGTGGAAAAATCCCACTAGACAGGAAGACAATTTCCCAGGCATGTTTATCTTCCTCGTACCTTACCTTGAGCGTTTGATCTTGCAAGAGCAAAAACTCTTAACCAATATCCGGGCTGTTAAGAATCTGGGCACGACTCACCTGATCAATCAATTTGTCTCTCGAGACGCAATTTGTCCGTATACAGATGCAACCAAGAATTGTCGTGACTGCGTATCTGGCTCAATCTGCCTAGTTTCCTTGCCTTCTTTGCTCTCTGGCTGCTGCTCGTCGATCAGGGACCGGTTGTGTACAGATCTGCAAAGGAGTCTCATCACTTTCACAGGGGCGCCTGAACACCTTTCGATCCCGTTTCGACGGCCTCATCCTCAATTCGTTTTTTCGCCTTCTTCAAATGCAAACGTTCACGATGAAGCAAATGAGGGAGGGTCCGTATTCGGGTGCCATTTTTGCTATGGCCCTGAGGACCCTCGCATATGGAAACAAGACACAATCACCATACACCCAGTGATACGACAGGCACGAGGATCGATTTCCAAGTACTAGGGTTTATTGCAAAGCAAATGGTCTCAGTCGGCCGACTCGGTCTAACGTCTCGCAACGTGCATCACCCAGACCTTGTGAGATGCAAGAGAGTTCTACAACAGTATCATATATACGAAAAGACAATCGTACAATCTTTTCGTGACACATCAAAACTGCCCATAATGTATCTTCTTGAGCTAGGGTTCAGTAATTGACAATTATGACAAATATGACACATTATGACTCGTTTCTTTCTTAATCTATATTACTTGGTTTTGCCAACTGTTGTAATTTGCAGTAAGCAGACATGGTTCTTTGTTATGGAGAACACAAAGCACTTGTTTAGCGAGCAAACTGTATTCATAGGAGAGACACATTCCAAAGCATGCTATCTTCTGGTTTCTATTCGTGAACTAGGGGTCAGCCTGATCTAAAGAGGGCCCCGAAAGAGGGGCCGCTAGGAAAGTATAATTCATGCCTTAACAGCCTATTTCTACAGTTTCAGCGAGACCGGCTGGCACCTGGCTTGGTGATTAAATGTCTCTCTCCTCGCCTTCAAGGACTCGTGAGGGAGGAAAACTATGTATTTCTGTACTGGTTGGCATTTCTGTCTAGGCCGGTCTCAACATGTAACGTGTGCCCTTGCTTCGTGTTGGAGCAGAACGAAATAAAATATATTTTGCAAAGCGTTGAAGGCAAATGGCGGATCTAGGGCACAAAATGGACGTTCTATGGTTATGCTGATGATTCTGTATTGGCGATATAGGGCATATGATGCGATTGGTTTTTGGCCAACATAATATACCATCTATGCTTGGGTAGGGTAATTTCTAGACTCACACGGGAATGTCTGACTTGATCGCAGACCTTCTAGTGCCACTTGACCTTACGCATGCGCGCTGTATGGTGACTTGTTCGCAAAGGCGTCTGCACTTCATGATCGATCCGTGCTTCGAAGATAGTTCAGAACTGCATTTTCTACTGATCTAGGAACTTTCAACTTCAAAATTTCCCTTGCACACTTCCTACACTTTTTCATACTCCTTATCCATTAACAATCTAATACACAGTACATACTTGGAAGAATGTTATCAAAACTGCAATGTATCTTAAAAATGGCATCAGCTATTGCCATCCCTCCTCCCCAAGAGCCACCACCACCACCACCAGCTGGAGGGCCTTCACAACAAAAAAGGCGCAGTACTTCCAAAGACAATGAAGAGGACTAAGAAGATGAGGTAGAGGAAGAGCCTACTTCTAGCACCAAGATCGAATCATGGGTGTGCCAGTTCTTTTCTACTGTTGGGAGTGTACCAAAGGCTAAAGCTACCAAATTGAAATGCACTGAGTACTCAGTCACAGACTACCTGGACAGTACTTCTACGGGACCAGCTGCATGCACCGCCACACCAAATCTAATGACTGCAATGCTGAGCAAGTAATAAGCTGTCTTCCTTCACCTCATCTACCTCAACAAATACTGTAACCACACAGCCTGATGTCTCCGGCGCATTATAAATGAATGAATGAATGAATTAAATAAGGAGGGCTCCAGACTATTATTGTCCATTGCAGCCCCTGAAATGCGGGCTAAAGGCCTTTAGCACTCCTGGTTCCCAAAGCAAGAATCCAGGGTGCTAAAACATAGATTTTTCTTCCTATAGCGGGATGAAGAAGGAAGGATTATCCTTCCTACAGAAGGAAAAGCCTTTTCCAAGACATTCAACATGGAAAGAGAAGGCGGGGCTCCGTACACAGCCCCTCTTCCCTTGCCATGGCAGCCTGCAAAACCCTATGAACATATTACCACAAACACTTTTTTTCCCCTTTCAAACCTATCCTACCTTCGAATAACTTTACAACATAGCCGGTCGCAGGTGGACATGGCCACTTTAACGCCATTTTTTTGTCCCTAGCGGTCATGGCCAGTAGCCAGATTGTCTGCGTCATGACCTCATAGCATGACCCGGACAATCTGGCCACTGTCCATGGCCACAGGCTATACCTTAGTCACCAAAGGTCTATCACTATTTTTTGTACCTACATTATGACACTTGTCAAAAAATAAAACACAGGCACATTTGCAAAACCATGCGTTAATGTCCTTGCCAATACTCCTTAAGCAAGTTTGCTGGAAATTCACCCATGTTTTATTTTTTCAAAAGTGTCAAATGCATGCACATACAATAGTCCTATAACTTATTCCCCCCACTTAGCAAAATCGAGTCAGACTTTACACAAACATTTAGATCTAGATCTAACATCTTTTTGCAAACGTTTGTGTAGATTCATCAAATTGCACCACATTTATAAGCCTTTCCAATATTCTGGGACCCACCCCTCTAATTTTGCCCCCTCTTGACAGAATCCCACTAAACTTTGCAAACCCATTCAGAATCGGGCTAAGAATATAAATGCAACATTTCATGTAGTCTCATTAAGTGGCGCCAAAATTATAAGCCATTCAAGAACTGCTTTTCACCAGCCCTGTAATGCAGAGGTGTCCGCAAACTTGACAGGACTGTTCGCGAACATCCGGACCGTTTGCAGACTTTGGTGGCAAAAAAACACCTGTTTTTTTGCTTCTTGCGGCCATATCCCATGCCATCCTCCTTACCTCTCACCTCGCAAAAGATTATTTTGCATCGAGGAAAATGTGATGCACGTCACACTTCACTCCAACCAATCAGCGAATACGTTGTCTGTCCGCGGACACAACGTAGGTCCATTGGCCAATCGGTGTCCTGTCCGCGGAGCAGAGCGAGATATCACACATTTTTTGGGACCTACTTTTTGGTTGTTTTAAATAAAACTACTGGACAGAGTTCCACCAAATTTACAAAAGCATGCTTTCGGGACCAAGCCGCCGCTCCTGCCGATGATTTGGTGAAAATCCGTCCAGCGGTTTGGGCTATAGAAGTGAGCAAAGTTTTTTTTTTTTTTTTCTTTTTTCTTCTACCTTCATTCTTGTGGAAAAAAATAAATTTTGGGACCCCCCCCTTATAAGTTTGCCCCTCCTTGACCAAACCTTCCCAAACTCTGCAAAGATTCAGAGTGGGCCATATACTTTTTTTGCAAAGTTTGGTGAGGATTCGTCCAGGGTTAGCGAAGTTATAAGCTGCCGAAAAAGTGCTCTTCCTATGAGTTTAGCAACTTAACCATAACTACATGGCCACGGACCGTGTAATATATTTCAAATGGATTGTGTCCTCTAACGCATGCCACATCTTTGACATGTAATGTCCATAGCTGTGCACGTTGTAAACTTTTTCGGCAGAGGGCGTCCTGTGTCGATGGCGTCTGGTCCATGACCCTCGAATGCCTTTGTTGAGGGTGATGTCACAGGATGTCAAAAATAGGACGCACGGCGCCCGTAGCCTCAGTTCTGTTTTTTCCATGAACATGTTAACATCGTGAGACTTAGCACACCTCGTGTGTTCATCATTACGATGTCTTTCTCTTCGACCTCTCTGACTCCGTGGTCTGGCTTCAAGACCTGCCGGGACTGTAAATCGAAAATGTCACCCACCGACCCCCACCGCATTTGTTTGTGGGGCATGGGGGAGTCGCACGACACTGACGACTGCTCAAAATGTCAGTCGCTGACTGCCAAGACCTTGCAGGAGCGGAAGGGGAAGCTCCAGGTAGGAAGGGGCTCTAAGCCTGTTAAGTACCGGACGTCCAAGTCCAAGGGGGTTTCCACTGACGACTCGAGGGGCGACTCTCCGTGTCGGAAGGAGTCCCATGGATCTCAGTCCTGGATCGCTTCCCACAACTTGTCTTCCTTGTCCCGGCACTCTAGTAAGGACCATCACCAGTCGCCTTCCCCATCCTACACGGAGGATGGTGCCTCGAGGAAGATTACATGCCCAACAAAGTCCTTGACTCCAGAGGAACGGGTGGCGTTTAAACAATCCATGTTGGCGATTTTTCAATCACAGGGCACGGGTCCGGTTGTGCCTTCTGACGAAGCCAGCCAGGATCAGTCTCCTATCATGGCTCGCACGCCTTTGGGCTTGAGTTCATGGTGCGTCTCACATCGGGTACCTTCGAGGTACCGTACGGACAAGAAATCGTCAAGTTGCAAGAGTCTCTAGGTCTTGGTCCTTGTCCCCAGCGAGACTGCAGCTACCTACGGAGGGCTCGATGTTGAATCGGTCTGCGCCGTGTCCCTCCGACTCGGACATCAACTCTTTACCATCATACCACCCCACAGCACTGTCAACCCCTGTGTCGACGCCAAAGCTTTCGGCGCTCACGACGTTGAGGTTGTCGACGCTCTCGACGTCGAAGTCTTAAGCGCTATCTGCGCCTTCAGGGATTTTTTATTTGAAATTTGCCTCTGGAGTACATGGGTATCGTGGATTCTCCAAGGAAGGCTACTGGGAATTCTGTGCGGCCTGTTTTGGCCTCCAGGCCCTCTTCTGTCCCCAGGCCTGGGTTTCAACTCCCATTGGATGACATTTATAAAGAGGAGGAAAGGTCTGAGTTTGAGGACCCTGGTGACCTTGAGGGTGCTCCACTTTTTTCTGGAGATAGTCAGTTGTAGGTGTTGCGCCAGACCCCCCATGATGCCAGTGGGTTGGACACTTCTCCGGAAGTGGAATTCGGTAGGCCTGACTGGGCTCATGCAGAGACTTTGTGCAGGATGATCTGAGGGACATTTTATATCAAGGTTTGTCCTCTGACCCGGTTTTGCCCTTTTCACTTGGAGAAAAGGGTGGCAGCTGCTTGGCAGTCCTCGGAACCTCTTCCGACTGTGAATAAATCTTTAACTAAGAAATAACTCCCTTCCGTTAGCGACCCCAGCTATTTACCTACTCACCCCACTCCCGAGAGTTTGGTGGTTCAGGCGGCTACGGTCACCTTGAGGCAGACGGTGTACCCTACCATCCCTCCTGGATAGGGACAACAAGCGCTTCGATGGTTAGGCCCTTAAAGTATTTTCTGCTGGGAGCATGGCCTTGAAATCTGCCAACTCCATGTGTGCCTTGGCAAGGTTTTCACACACTCTGTGGAATTGTGTCTCTTTGGCAGCTGAGCATATTCCCGAGGGGGAAGAAAGGGATGGGTTCCTTGCTGTTGTGCAGGACGGCAAGGATGCCATATGCGAATCCCTTCAGTCAGGTTTGGATACGGCCGGCAGTGTTAGCCGATCCATGGCTGTGAGCACCTTTTATATGCAGATTTGAGTGGTTGCGGTTTGCTCCGGATGTGAAGGCCCGTCTTCTGAACATGCCCTTTGATGGCGCACATTTGTTCGGCAGAAAGGCTGACGAGAGCCTTGAGAGGTTGCAGACCTCAAAAGCTGCAGCGAAATCAGTGAGCGCTGCGGTGCGTCAACCTCTGCCTTTTTGTCCTAGGGGACAGCAGTGGAGGGGAGGTTCTTTTCGTTACTATTCCTCCTTTGGTAGAACGAGAGGGGCTGACAGTCAAAGGGGCCAGCGAAAAAGTACCTATGGTGGTCGGGGAAATTGTGGTGCCAAAGCTGCTAAGGCAGCTGCCTCTTTGCCTTCGGGTGCTGCCGCAGCTGCTTCCAAACAGTCATGAGGCCATGTTCCATGGTTCGCCGGTTGGAGGCAGACTGTCTCAGCATCTCGAAGAATGGGGTGCCATTACTTCAGATGCGTGGGTTCTGGATACCATAGCCCACGGCTAATGCCTTCCCTTCCTTCAGCAGCCTCACGACAGTCCACTGGGGAAACTCTTTGAATCTTCCGGATCTGCTTATTGCGCAGGAAATCTTGTCCCTTCTGGAGAAAGGCGCTATAGAACTGGTGCCTGGAGCGGAGAGGAACAAGGGATGGTATTCCCCTTATTTTTTGATCCCAAAGAAAGACTGGGGATTGAGACCCATCATGGACTTGCGTTGGTTGAACAAACTTCTCCGGAAAGACAAGTTCAAGATGGTCCCTCTTTCTCAAATCCTCCAGGCCCTACAACTTCAGGATTGGTTGGTGTCTCTGGACCTCAAGGATGCTCACTTCCATGTGCCGATCCATCCCACGCACAGGAAGTACCGGAGGTTTGCAGCTGGTGTCTCGCACTTTCAGTTTCGGGTCCTGCCGTTCGAATTTACCTCCGCCCGAGGGTCTTCAAGCTCATGGTGGTGGTGGCAGCGTACCTCAGGCGTGGGGGGGGATTCACGTCTACCCCTACCTGGACGACTGGCTGATCCGGGCGCGCTCTCTCGAGCTAGCGTTGGATCATCTCAGTGTCACCTGCTGCACCCTCCACAGGCTGGGCTTCTCCATGAATTTCAAGAAGTCGCACCCGACACCTTCCCAACAGCTCCAGTACATCGGGGCTGTGTTGGACACGTCCTTAGGGAAGTGTTCGCTTCCCAAGTTAAGGGCTCCTCACATTGTGCAGATGGTGGAGAAGTTTCAACCTGCCCAGAGTCTCCCGGCTTTCGAATTCTTAAGGTTGCTCGGCCTCATGGCATCCTTCATTTTTCTGGTGCCAGAGGCCAGGCTGCAGATGAGATGCCTGCAGTGGGTGCTCAAGATGCAGTGGTTGCAGTTCTCCAGCAAGATGTCAGATCCCGTTCAGATGCCACTCTGTCTCCTAGGATCTTCTCTGGTGGGCCAACGAAGGGAACCTGATGAGTGGGGGGGGGGGGGACAGTTTTGGCAACCGTGGCCGGAGGTGACGGGAGTGATGGATGCTTCCCTCACAGGATGGGGCGCTCATGCCAACGACTTGACCGTCACCGGCTGTTGGTCTCTGTCGGAGTCCAGACTCCACATCAATTGGTTAGAGCTGAGGGCCATCAGGCTAGCCCTGAAGGCATTTCTGCCCTCTATATGGGGGAAGAGTGTCCTGATCATGACGGACAACACAGTGGCCATGCATTACCTCAACAAAAAGGGGGTGGGGTCACTTCCGTTGTGCATAGAGGCAATGCAGCTCTGGTTCTGGGCCATCCAGCAGAACATTTTGATCTCGGCAGTTCACCTGGCCGGAGACCAAAATGCGGCGGCGGACGCTCTGAGCAGGCAGAGCATGGTCTCCCATGAGTGGGAGTTGGCTCAGGAAGTCCGTCAGGAGATCTTCGCCCTTTGGGGAAACCCGCAAGTGGATCTCTTTGCCACCATTGTCAACCAGAAGTGCAAGAGATTCTGCTCAAGGGAATTTCCTCCAAGAGGAGCCTTAGGAGATGCGTTCGTGGTGGAATGGTCATTCCCACTGCTGTACGCGTTTCCTCCAGTCCCCGTCATTCCTCAAGTGTTGCAAAGGTTACTGTCATGATTCCTGCCCCTCATGTCCCCAGCCCTCCAAGATGTCAGGCTGGAGCCAGGCCACGATCACCTACATGGCCCTTCAGGTCCTCTCCATCCCCCCCAAAGACCCACTTGGAGTCCGACTTGGTGCTTGTGGCACCAGACTCACTCACTCCCATAGGATAACATTGGGGATTGGACTTGTAGTGCATTGATGGGAACAAGATGGATGCCCCCACATATTTCGGTTCCCAGAACTGCATGTGCGGTCTAGTCTTTTGGGTGTGGTTCAGCCCAGAGACACCTGGCATACCGAGACTATTTAAGCCACACCCAGGCTGAGAAACATGCTTTGCGTTTTCTGCACCTGCAGCGTGACACTCGCTGTGTTCGGATCGGTCTCCAGTAGGCCTGCATCTTTCTTCTGCGCTCAGCTCCTGCAAGAACAAGAACACCGTTGGGAACAGCCTTACCTTGCGGCGCTTCTGCCCATCATTCATTGCTCCTTCTGTTCTGCGGACATCCTCGGCGGTGTCATTCCCATCCCGGCACGAAAAGGGAAAAGACCAGAAAAAGGGCATTAGTAAGCATTCTGCAAATCTTTGCTTATTTTTAAATACTGTAGGAGCTTCAAACGCTTACCTGAATCCCAGCCGCTCTGGGGGAACTCTGTCTCCGGAACTTCTCATCCATCTGCAAGAGGGAAAAGACACTCCAGGTTAGCGTGGAAATATCTAGAGGTGCTGCATACCGCACTTATCCACCGCATTTGTTCTTCATAACCTGCATCCACGGTGGAAACGTTGCGGCACCTAAAAGACACAGAAAAAGAAATCAGTTCAATGCAAATACGAAAGGGGTGCATCGCACATCACGCTCTCACTCACCTTAGCGCTACTCATCTCAGCAGCACGCCGCCATCCCCGGATGCCGGCCATCATCTAAGGAAGGAAAGGAACGAAGTTAGAGAACTGTTCAAAAGACTCATTATACTTACCTGTCGGACTCTTCCCAGTGAAGTAACTAGGCAGCAACGAGCCCGCATCAATCAACGCGCCACTGCGCTGAAAGCAGGACGGAGAGCACACTATCCAAGAAAACAAGGCCCAGTCTCCAGTTGAATAGCCTCCAGGGAAGGGTTTGAGGTCGTAAGAGGTCAGAACAGGCTGAGTGACGTCCCCGTGGATACCAGGTGAGCGTTACAGTTACGGAGGTTCGGTTCCCTCTTGATCCTCATTGCTCTGGATTGGGCCGGGAGAGCGTGGTACCTGGACCTTGTGGAAATGTCCATTTGCCCTCCACGCCGTCTTCCCCACCGAGAGGATCTGCTCTCATGCAAGGCGGTTCAGGTTCTCCATCCAGAGGTGAAGCCTCTCAACCTTCACGCTTGGTATCTGAAAGGTTGAGGTATAAGGATTGGGACGTCCTGGATGACGTGATGGAGGTGTTGCTTTCAGCTAGGCTGCCTGCAACAAAATCCATTTACCGTTAGCATAAGTTCTGCGACTGGTGCAGGGATCACAATGTATTTGAGAGCTGGTACCCTCCCACAAGGACTTGTTGTCCATAATGAACCTTGGTTATTTTTGGACAACAAGGACTTTATCAAATGGAGCTACATCTCCAATAAGTGTGGGAGGGACTGGTTAATACTAATTATAGATACAGCTAGTGAGATGTCTATCAAAATTGCAGCAGGTCTCTTGGCTATGGAAGCTGAGATTAAGAAGTTGGTTCTGCTCGAAACTTTCAAACAAAGATTAGAAGACATTCTGAAAGAGATGGAAGACTTTAAGGAATACACAACAAGAGAAAGAATCAAAAGGATGAAAAAGGATTTAACGGTGAAAAGGATTTTAAATATACACAGGAAGGGTATGATCCCTTTAAAAACCAGGCAGTCCAGTTCCAAAAGCAACGAAAAGTCAATTTTGGGAATACTTCCTATTCATCAGAGGAAAAGATAAGAAAGGCGTTTGAAATAGGCTGGATATCCAAACAAGAACATGAATTTTTACTTTATAAACAAAAAAAAACGGTTATACCTAAGTTTTATATTTTACCAAAAATTCACAAGTCACTATCCAACCCACCAGGCCGTCCAATTGTGTCTGGTCTAGGATCCCTGTTGGAACCATTGTCAAAATTTGCTGACCCTTACCTTAAGCCCTTCGTACTGGAAATGTATTCGTACATGCGGGACACTACAGAGGTCATAACTCTCATTGAAAATTATCCTTTTGATGGAAAGAAACCACTGCTGATCGGACTCAAAATAGTATCTCTTTATGCATGTATTCCTCAAGATTTAACTCTTAAAGTATTAGAGGAAATCCTCTTAACTAAGAGAACAGAAGGTGAGTGCCCCAGCAGCTTCATTTTATGGTGCGCTGCAATGTCCTGAAAAGAAAACTACTTCAGCTTCAATCATCAATTGTTCCAACAGATACATGATACAGCAATGGGGTCCTCGGTGGCCCCATCAGCTGCGAACCTGTTTGTAGAATTCTTTGAGAAAAATGTGATTTACAACCTCTCAAACCCATTCCTGCCTCATCTTTAGGCCTGGAGGAGGTTTATAGACGACATTCTGATAATTTGGGATGGCGATGCATCTAAATTTGAAGAATTTGCTAGTTGGTTAATTGAACAGAACCAATTTCTCAAATTTACAGCCACAACCAGTGCAGCCGAAATTAATTTTTTAGATATCACAATCTGGGCAGACACCTCGGACAATACTTTGAAAGTCGAACCATACCACAAGGCAACAGATCGAAACTCTTTATTACAATTTAATAATTGCCATCAAAGACACACAAGGGAAAACCTCCCTGTAGGCCAATTCTTGAGACTAAAGCGGGATAGTTCAGACACACAAATATTTGAACAAGAAGCATCAGTTCTCAGCTCTAAACTCACTGTTGGAGATTAACCAAAAAAATTGTAAAGACAGCTTGGAAGCTTGTAAGGAATAATGGAGAAGCCCTACTAGAATACAGAGGCAAATCTAAGACCAAAAATCAGATTGTTTTTGTAAGCACTTTTAACTCGCTCTCCAACAAAGTCAATGCTATTATAAAACGTAACTGGCATATATTAAGTGGAGGTGAGTGCCCTCTTGAGAGTCCCCTGTGTGCGTTTAAAAGAGGACCCAATATCGAAAGATCTAGTGACCAAAAATGACATTTCTTTAAAGCAACTTCAAATGACACTGACTGAGTCTTGGGGATTGAGTAAACCCGTGGGCCAAACCATGTGGCAAATGTAGCTGTTGTTCCAGTACAAAACGGACCAGTGAAGTAGACCTGGGCCTTAAAAAACCTTGGCAACAGCGCCAATTTACAAATTGTAATTCGAAAATTGTCATTTATGTTATCTGGTGTCCTTGCCAAAAAATATATATTGGTATGACGGAAAGAAACGTCAAGCAAAGGATTATAGAACACAAGAGTTGCATCAGAAATGGGAACACAACTGCCCTGATGGTAGGCCATTTTTTGGCAAAGGACCATACAGCAGAGTCATTTATGTGGAGTGTGTTTACACAGATGAATACAATGGAAGACACGACATCTAATATGAGGAAATTATTTAACAAAGATTAATTTATCTTTGTAACTCTGTAGAGATGGGGTTGAATGAATCTATTGTTTGGAAACTACTATAAGCTGGATTGTATGTGAATTACAGTACTCTAATGAACAGCATGATCTGCAATCTGAATAGTGGCATACAAATGAGATTCATGTCACTTATAGGGCCTCATTACGACCCGGGTGGTAAGTACCGGTCATTACCGGCATGGCGCAAGTACCGTGTCCGTGCTGGCAATAGACCGCTTTTAGTGGTCTATTACGAGTATGCGGGCACGAGCTTTGCGCCATGCCGGTAATGACCCCACTGCCATGCTGTAAAAGGGCAAAAAATCCCACTTTCCGGCATCGTACATAGTGCAAATAGTTCCTCCGGCATCCAAGCCATTGGCCTTAGCGGTGACCGCTAATAGCGGTCACCTCTAATAGCGGTCACCGCTAATAAGCGGAACCGGAAGTAGCGTCATCGCACAGGAACGGGAAAGAGCACTGCGGCCATCTTTAAAAACACAACCCATTGCCATCCACCACAACCAGGAGCCATCTGACCCCCAGAACTCTGCCACACCTCCATCACCACCTGCTGCATCTCACCATGCCGAGAGCTGTGAAAAAAACAGATCGCCTGCGCAAGCAGCGCTTCTCCCGAGAGGAGTTGACCATGCTGGCGGAGACGCTGCAGGAACATGCAGATGTCGTGTTCTCCTCCGACATGTCCCGCCCTGCAGTGCACCGCAAGAAACAGATATGGGCGGAGGTCGCCCAGAAAGTAAGTGCCATTGGCACCACACCCTGCACTCCCAAAGATTGCCGTAAGCGCTGGGATGATCTGCGTTTACGCGTGCGGAGCAACCTCTCCACCAACCGCAACCTGGGGATGGCAACAGGCGGAGGTGCAGAGTCCCCCATCAAGTTGCAACCATGGGAGGAGATATGAGCCAGCACCATAGGAACGGAGGTAATTGAGGGAGTGGGGGACATGGAGCGAGGAGCCCCGTCATCAGCCGATGCAGGTAGGTGTCCCAAATGAAACCATGCAAATACCACCACGATGATGTCCAACTGAACTGACAGTGCAATGATGTAGAGCAGGGTCCACCAGACACATATGTACAAGACTGCCTACAGGCAGTGCACAGCATCATCTTGTCCACATGCATAATGCACCCCATATGTGTTTCAACCCTGACGCCTCCATGCATCACCCACCCAAAAGCCAAGCAACCCGTATTTCACTCCCCAATGTTAATCATCTGCAATTCCATATGAATGCAGCCACCCCAATGCATGCCCAATGCCTGTAGACCCATCACTAACCCTCTCCCTCTATTTGTCCCCCAGAGGCACGCATTCAGACAGCGGTGACGAGGACACCAGGGAGGAAGATGCCACACTACAAAAGAAGGCCAGGGGCGAGGAGGGAGAACACTGCCCCTCGACTTCAAGGGGTAGAGGCCAACCAGCACCACTGCGGAAGGCCAAGAAAACCCCAGAGGCCACAGCACCAATGTGCACTACGGCCCCCACAACAGCACCCACACCAGCCACCATCACCAGGGAGGCAGTGGCAGAAGGCACAGCATCGGCTGCCAGCAGCACAGTGGGTGAGACAGCTGCCACAGCAGCCATATCTGATGATGAGGCAGACATTCAGCTGCATGGCACAACACCCACCACAGGCCCCCTGCACTCAACACAACTATCCCCATGCAGCTTGCAGAACAGCAGCATGCACGGTCTGTCACCTGGTGATTCATGGCCCGCAAGTTCCAGCCCCACGCCAACTGTGCATGATGAACAAAGCATGGTGGAAACCCCTCATACATCCGCCCCAGTTCCAACCAGCCAAGAGGGGATCAGGGCTATTCAGAGGCACCAGAAGGAGCTCACAGGGCTGTTGACGCAGCATATAACGGAATGTGGCCGGGCAAGGGATGACATTAGGGAATGTGCTGCATCCCTGAAAACAGCAATCGAGATCACCTCGAAGGACATTTGCTCTGAATTGGCAGCAGTGCGGCACGTCCTCTCCGAAATGGTGGCAGCAATGCAGGCCATGCGTCCACCACAGTTGCCAGAACAACCTGGGACATCTTCAAATGCAAGTTCAACCAGGACCAGCCCCGTGCGTAGGTCTGCCCGGAACCTGCGCAGATCAGACAGGGGTGCACCTGGTGCTGGAGGAGGGCGAGGGCTGTAGGTACAGCCAGACATACTGGTGCCATGTGGACTAATGTTGCACGCTACTGCACACCATGTATGGGGAAGTCAAGGTGGGAGGGGGAGAAGGGAGAGGGTGTGGGGGGAGTTAAGGGGGGGAGAGGGTGTGTGGGGGAGTTGAGGGGGTAGGGGGAGAGGGTGTGTAGGGTGGAGAGCTTGTGCACTTTGTTATATTTCTGTAATACACCTGTTGGGAAATCATAATTCACATGTGCGGACATTGCTTATTGTGTACGTGTGCTTTATTGGTGAACAGTCTACAGTGTCCATGTCCCTGACACACCCAGTGCCCCGAGTGCCACCTTCATGTCACACTCCCTGTCTATGTGTGCTAGAAACATTGGTTGATCAGAGTCTGATGCATGGCATGTCCCTCTGTGCATTGCTGCCTCCCTGAAGTGCAGCCCCATCTCCACCCTCCTCATCCTCATCGTCAGGTGGTTGCAGTTCAGCGTCAGGGGGCCTAGGCACATTCCATCTGATGCACATATTGTGTAGCGTTACACATGCCATGACGATCTTGGCCACCTTCTCATGGCGGTACAGGAGTGCACCACCAGACCTGCGGAGGCAGCGAAACCGTGCCTTCAAGAGGCCAAATGTCTGCTCAATCACCACAAGGGTACGTGTATGCGCACGATTGTAGTCCTCCTCGTGCCTGTTCTGTGGGTTCCGGACTGGGGTAAGGAGCCACCTCTTCAGGGGATAGCCTGCATCACCTGCATGTGGGCTACAATGTATATGTGCAAGTCATGACACCATAGCATGCGTTTATTTCCTGATTGCAACCACATTTCCATGCATGAATGGATACACACGATGTGACTGCTATGTGTGTATTCCACTTATGGACAGGTGTGCGTGCCATCGTCTAGTAGGCGCAGGGGGGTCCTGTTCCTTGTGAGTGCTCATGCACTGTGTTCGCCCACGCCGGTTGTTACCAGGATCTGGCTGATGTGCAGTCATTTGTATGCTTTCATCCTGTCACCGTTGATGGCAGCCTCACGATGATCTCACTATGCACAACAAATGATGACATGCAGTTTTTTTTCACCTCTGTGTCAGTGTAGTGGTGTATTAATGTATTTAACCCTCATGTAACTCCTTTGTATGCAGTAATGGAGACGGTCCTTTATGTTGATGGTATTTGGTGCTGTGTATTGGCCATACTAATTGCTTGTAGCTGCATTGTGTTGCAGGGGATACGGTCTGATTGAATACAGTGCACATGTAGATGGCTATGGAATGGTTGTGACACTACATCATTCACATGGTAGGCCAGTTTACATCATGCATTATGTGGTCAGGTGTCAGGTCCGGTCTGGCCTGCTTTGGGGTATGAGCATGGTCCATTCTTTCAGGCACTCGCAGCCAGGTGAAGTATGCATTCCCCCCTGCCCATCTCAGCCAGGTGAAGTATGCATCTCTCCCCCCCCATCTCAGCCAGGTGAAGTATGCATCTCTTCCCCCCCCCTCTCAGCCAGGTGAAGTATGCATCTCTCCCCCCCTCTCAGCCAGGTGAAGTATGCATCTCTTCCCCCCCCCCCCTCAGCCAGGTGAAGTATGCATCTCTCCCCCAATCACCTACCCACATCGCATTTACATGAGCCTAACATGCAACTCACCGAGAAGCCAGGATCTCTGCCATGCATGTCGCTCCATGTAGCGTGGTATGGTGGAGTTCCGCAGGACCATTGAATCATGGTTTGATCCAGGGAATCGGGCACAACAATGTGTGATGATCTTGTTTGAGTCACATATCATTTGCACGTTGATGGAGTGGTATAACTTACGGCTGCGGTACGCTACCTCCATGGCATGTGGGACCACCAATTCCACATGGGTGCAGTCGATGGCGCCAATGCAACCAGGGATGCGGGCCAGTGAATGGAAACCAACTTTGGTGTTTGAGATCTCCTGGGTAGTCCGTGGTAAGTAAATGTGGTCGCCTGTGTGCTTCAGGAGGGCATCAAGCACTTGGTTCAGCGTACATGAGAATAATGGTTGTGATATGCCATGCATGTGCCCCACTGTGTGCTGATAGGTGCCTGTGGCCAGGAAGTGGAGCACAGACACTGCCTTCAGTAGGGGTGGGATGGCAGTGCGTGTTTCAATCAGGCTGACAATGTCGCCATGTATCATGTCCACAATGGTGGTGATGGTGTCCCGGTCCAGACGGTACAGGGTGTGGTTCTGCTCAGGGGTTAGGTTGTATGGACTGGCTCTGATGCGAGGGATTGGGGGCTGCCTGCGTGGTACCACTGGCTGCACTGGTGGGGCATGCTGGGCCTGCCTAACCCTCATTCTCCTCCTGCGTCTCCTCTGTGCTGCCTGTTGTTGTTGTTGGTGTTGTTGTTGTAGCTGGAGTTCCACTGCAATCATGTTCTCCAGCCCCAGCGTTGCTAGTAGTATGGGAATCATTTTGGTGTGTGACTGGGTGTGGGAAGGGGTGGGGTGTGCTCCATTTCTGCTGGCCCAGTCTATATTTCCTCCACCTCTGCTGATTGTGTGCACCTGTGGCAGTTGGGAACACTGCACATGGCTGTTTACGGGTGGTCCGCGATGCCGGTATTTGCTCCATGCCGGTAAGGTACTTTTCGGCCTTCAGTGGGCCCCTATTTGCATGGCCGCCTGACTTGTGATGTCCTCCTTTTTACGCCATGCCTGTATTGCTGACATGGAGGGTCACGTGCCCACGCCCATGCCGCTATTAGAGGCACCGTTAATTACGGTGCCGCTAATAGCGGATTGGCGGGTCATGATCGTCCGGAGCGGTAAGCGATGCCGGTAATCCTTTACCGGCATCGTTGTTCCCTTACCGCCCGGGTCGTAATGAGGCCCATAGACTTGAAATAAGGTTTCTCTAGGCTCTACTTTTCATAAAACCATTGCTAAAAGGGTTTAGTTGAAGACCCCGACTAAATGCAGGTTTGAAGACAGTTTAATCTATGATAGACAAAGCTAGGCAAGATCTACAATATAGTAAAAATTGTAAGGTCCCGGAAGACAATAAGACATTTAAGTGAAATTCATGTTATAGAGGAACAGTCAACCCATGGAAAACCCTACCACGGTAGATGACATGACATGATTAAGAATCAAGTGCGAAATGAGTTTGGAGTAAAGTTGATGTCTGACGCTTCCATCCTTAAGGAAACCAAAATACCCAACATGGCAACACTTTTCAGTCACGTTATAGACCTGATAGAACGGTCTAGTGTTTTGGAAAATGGCTGCAAGTAGATCAGCATTCCTTTCATGTTGTGATTAATGAGATGCCATCCGAACACGCTAGAAAAGCAAGAGACATGACCGGGAGTGCAGCAACCGCAAGATGCGGGGCAGATAGCAGTCCTAAGTAGTCGGACTTTATTCGGACTTGTAAGTATCGGCAAGGTTAGAATAACAAGTTTGAAAACCTGTGTTATTACAAGCTAGTCCGTTTAAATGTACCAACATTGTGCGCAAGTTCAAGTCCATTACCAAGAACGGAGGCAGTAAGAACTTTGATACGTAGTATCGAAATGATTTCCGCAAGAACCAAATAGCCAGAACATGAACATTCCATGGTAGTAGTGACCGTACGAGGTGCCGTGGAAAGGCCATGGAATATAAATGCAGCTATAACCTTGCCTTTGTTGTCCCCGTACAGAGACAGAGAAGAGCTCCATATTTCTCGAAATAGCGGCGCGACACAAGTTTACCACTCCCTGGGCGCGTAAATGTTGGGACAAAAACAACGGGAACTCGCAATCTCTCGAGTTCTATACATTGAATGTTAAGAGTTTTGTTGCAGCTAGCATAACACTTAGTAGATTTTAAGGTCACTTTTGCATGCCCAAAAAGCTGTTATAAATTAGATTCCTTTGAATCTGTCAAATAGTATGTTAAGTATTGTTTGCAGAATATAACCGCTCAAATATATACTTCATCTTAAATGTTGGATTAAAGACAGCCAGCTTGACAACATACAATTAGGTCCGTTAGAGATTGATTTCTCTCTAGAAACGTTATGAAAAATTAGAAGAAAATACTTTTTTAAGTCTGACCACCGTTCAAGCCTTACACTGAGAATGTTTTATTATCTTTTAACCCTCAGGGAACGAGCCTTCTACTAATAAGAAGTTACTCCAATCACATCTGCCAATAATTAAAGATTGCTGTGTGGTAAGCCTCACCTAGAGAATTTAATACTCAGGGTGAGATGACTGCTCTGGCACTTCTTCAGAGCAGCACAACTCATTTGCTGTGTTGTTTTCTCTCCATTAGGCCACTGTTTGCTTCTACAGGAAGCAACCCCATGAGGTCTGCAATACCGGTTGAACCACGTTTTAAAAAAATATACACTAAACAATTTTGGTTATTGACACGTTAACCGAGCGCTGAAAGAAGTCCGCTGAAGAATTTCCCTACAAAACATTTACAGAAATTGGGAATGAAACATGTCGGGACAAAGATACTGTGCAAATGTTGACAGTGGAAATTGAGCACTAAAAGCTTTACACTACTTAGATGCTAAGGAATCCTATAAATAAAACAAGGGATTCAATACTAGACATTAGAATATCACACTTGTTACAAAATGCTAGTAATATAGATTGTGCCTTTCGATTTGTATAGTGGTATATTAATGTTTTGAGGTTTGTTTCCACTTTTTCCTTGTTTTTTGATTGATGTTTTTTTTGTATTCATTGTATTTCATCTGTTTTCACATATAAAGTTGATTTTGTTGTAATATGTGATTTAATACTGCTGTTTAATAATTTGTTGGTGACCCAAACAAAGATCGTGCCCCCCTTTAAAAAAAAAATACATATTCACTTCTTCACTTCTTCACTTCTGTTGATATGTATTTTAGGGTTTTATAAAATTTGCTGAAATAAATATATATATTTTTTCTAAAAAACCAGATATAATGTAATTTGGTAATCAACCTGGTTTGACAGTCCTCATGGTGGCTAATTAAGAGGTTTTCTTAATTCTAAGGGCAGGAGATTAGAGGTGAAAGGATCTTTTCGTGGATTACAGTTTTGTGTAAGGGGCACGGTCCTGTCCTCTGTTTTCCAAAAAAAACCCAGTCCTTCAAAAATGTAGAGATCCTTTTCAGTGCTCCATTGCTTTGGTTTTGTCTTTCTTGCTTTCTTTGGCCCACAGTGGCCTTCAAGTGGGTACCATTAAAGGTTACCTGGGGGCGCTGCCTACCTTTTAAGCACTCGTCTGAGGAATGTGTTCTTATTTCAAGATTCCTTTTGATTTCCCAGTTTCTTAAAGGACTGACTAATGTATTTCTGCCGTCACCCTTCCGGGTGCCGGTTTGGGATTTGAATTTGGTTTTGAAGTTTCTCGTGGGTGCTCTGTTTGAACCTTTGCACTCTTTGTTACGCTCACCTAACTCCCACGGAGGCGCTGGCCTGGTTCGCGCTGCTGTGACCTCTTCTAAGGGGATGCGCAGGGTTCGGAAGACGGACTGGACCGGGCCCCCAAATCTGGCTTGCCTGGCTCGCAGAAGTATCCTTCTGTAGGCGTAAATAGGGGATTAACTGTCTGCGGGGTAATGCAATCGGCCTCCCACTTCCCCTCTCACCCTCCTCGAAACCCTTCTGTGATTTCTCGTAGCGTCTCACCTTCGGGTCTGTAAGTACGAGCTCTCCATCCTGCTTTTGATGCAGGGTTGCGTTGGTATCCAGTTACTTCACTGGATTTTCGGATTGGTGAGAACCAAACTTGCTTGGCTTCCAGGTAAGTTTTTTGATAAGAGGTTCCCCTTGGGTCCATGCATTAATGTACTAATGCTAGTGTCTTTTTCCCCATAGGGGCCGGGGTACAGAATGCCGGGGAACAGGCACCGACCCGAGATGAGAGGTGAAATCCTTGTAGAAATCAGGTAAGTCTTTAATGAGCGTTTTTTGGTAATGTCTTTTCATTCGCTCATTAACGCTGATGTCTCTTTTTCCCCTTAGGGGCCGGGGTCCGGAAATGCCAGGATGCGGCGCGGACCCGAAATGAAGAGGGAATGAATCAACAGGTAAGTCTTAACATGGAGATTTAGCTTTCCTTATTCCCTTCTCTCTCTCACCTTTTGTTCTGGTCTTTTTCTCCCTAGTCGCTGGGGCGTGACTGCGAATCCGGATGATCGCTGCTGAACATGGAGGCGCCCTGTAAAGGTGAGTGGAATGCGGCGCTGCAGCGATCGACGCAATGAGTTTTTAAATTAAAGTCTTCCTTTTCAGGATTGTCGGCAAGATGTCTCTAGGATGCGGGTTTAGCAGGTAAGGACTTTTCCTTCTTCTGTTCTCTTCTTCTCTTCCTTTGCAGGTGATCCAGGATGCTGGCAGGCGTCGCAGAAGTCAGGATGCAGGAGCAGACAGTGAGCGTCCAGCTGCTAGATGCAGAACAACGCAAAGCACGTGTGGTTGTTCGGGTGGGGTTTAAATAGCCTTGGAAGAAGTTCCAGGAATGTATCCTTCCTCCAATCAGGTATGTATCCTTCCCCGACCACGCCCGGATGGTAAATTAGTCCCACAGGTAAAGTAGTTCCTTTCAGGCCTCAAGGAGGCCGGGATCCTGCAGCATGGTCTGCATCAGGTAAGTGCACCCAAGCACTCCCATATGGCGCCAGGACTGATGTCTTTTATGAGCCTGGCGCCATAGGCGCCAGGACACTGTCCAAAGGGCCCCTATATGGGGTTGCTGGGTCCTTCCTTGGGGACTGGATGTCCGCTTTCGGGGACGCAGGGCTTGAACCGGCTCCCCGGGAGCGGGCATCATGACACTCTTGTCCTTTGAGATTAAAGACTGTGTTCTTGGTTGCAGTTACTTCCGCTCGCAGAGTGAGTTAATTGCAGGCACTTTCATCTAAGCCACCCTTTACTGTTTTTCACAAGGACAGGGTTGTACTGCGATTTACATTTGAGTCAAAAGGTGGTTCTTCTATCTTTCTACCCTCCTCATCCTGGTAAGGAAGAGGAGCGTCTGCATCAGTTGGATCCTAGGAGAGTTCTTAGCTTTTACGTTTCTAGGATGTCCAGGATCAGAGTGGACGATCAACTCTTTGTAGGATATGCTGGACACCGGTAGGGCCAGGCTGTTACCAAACAGACCTTGTCCAGGTGGATTATCCTTACCATTACAGAGTTTTACCGGTTGGCGGGTAAAGACCCTCCTGATGCTTTGAGAGCTCATTCCACTAGGGGGTGGCTACTTCCACTGCCCTCCAGGGAAGTGTTCCTATTAGGAATATTTGTGATGCCGCTACTTGGGCTTCAATCCATACATTTGTAAAACATTATTCCCTGGATACAATCCATGGTCAGGATATGGCCTTTGGGAAGGTGTTCTTTATTCCGCAATCTGATTGGGTACTCTAAATTCTTTCCCCTCCTCCATTTATTGGTACTGCTTTGGGAGTCTGTCAGAGATGTGGAATGCGTTGCAGGACACAATCCATTCGAAGAACAAGTTACTTACCAACTGGTAACGTTCTTTCGACTGGATGTTCCTCCAACGCATTCCATATCGCGCCCCCAGCCTGCCCCTCAGGAGAACTTCCTATGCGATTGCAGCTTTCGTTTTCCGCAAGGCTAAGTGCAGTCCAGCAGGCATCAGACAGGTGCCACACGTTCTGGGGGAAAAAACTTACTGAGGCTTCGGGCGCCGTGCGTCCTATTTATAACTCCCTGTGACGTTGCCCTTAACGGAGGCCTTCGAGGAACATGGACCCGACGCCATTGACGCAGGACACCCTCTGCCGAAAAAGATTCCGAAGTGCACAGCTGTGGACATTGCATGTCAAAGATGTGGAATGCGATGGAGGAACATCCAGTCGAAAGATCGTTACGAGTTGGTAATTAACTTAATTTCTGAGGCTTGTGGAATCTCCTTAGATCACATGCTGTGCATTGGCCGACATCTAGTGGAAGCTGCAGAGTATTACAGTTGTTGTTTTTGAAACTCGAAAAGGAAGGTCGACTGGGCGTGCCAGTAATACTATCCCTAGTGTGACGTCCACTGTACCCATGATCCCTCACGCATGTAGGACCCTCGGATTGTTTTTTTCCGCCATGCTATATGGACGCGTATAGCAGAATTCCTTTCTGCGATACGCCATTGAATTTTCACAATTACGATAATATTTCTTTCTAGCCTTTCATCGACCGCCGAAACACCATGCAGGTGAAGAAAGAAAGACTGCCCGTTGGAAGGCCGTCCCGGGCCTTGGCCCAGACAGTAGGGAGAGAGGGGGGAGGCCATTTAGGAATGCATATTCTCCCCATCCTACACTTTGTTTGCCCAGCTGCTATAACCATAAACTGTAATTATGGAAAACGCACCATTTAAATTTTGCCCAAAGTGTTATCGAAAATTCCTGTGGTTGGACAAACACTTAGTTTGTAATTTGTGCCTTACACGCAACCACATCAAAACATCTTGTGGCGCGTGCAGGCTCTTCAAGCCAAAGACGTTAAAGGACCGCTCCACAAAACGCTGGGCCCACTACGCCAGGCAACTCAAGGCCATGGAGGTAGAGGGGAACCTTTAGCACTGGCAGCGACGCCGTACTTTCGGACGGTGGGGGCGACGGAGTAGCTTCAGCTACTCAAGCGCAGACCCCCGACCCCGTAGGATAGGCCAGTGGCCATGTTGTCGGGGCTACAAAAGCACTTTCCACCAAGCACATAAGCCCCAGTCATGATTCGACAAATGAGTCCAGTACTCGACAACGTTCGACACCCAGAGAAGGGTCCACCGAGTCCCGGTCCTCTGGTCAATCTCGATCTAGATTGCCACAAGACCGGGTTCAACCATCAAAGGGTGTCGCTCGAATAACTCACTCCGAGTCTCGAACGTCCGCGGACGAGGCCTCGGTTCCCACATCCGAAATTAGACGCTTGACGTCGAATAAAGGGGCAGACCCCAAGAAATCTGTTAGACACTCCTCTGGGCCAGAGGGGGTGGAAAAACACCATAAAAATACTTTTTTAAACCCATCATAGGATCAAGAGCCCTTCAGGGGAAAAGACACCACAGAAGGGGAGACCTTCATTATCGAAGCCCTTAGAAAAACCTAAGGATTCTAGGCCTTGAGTAATACCTCCCACTGATGAGAACTTGGGTCTTACCCCTCCTTCTATTGTAATCCCAAGTGCCAAGGAATGGTCTTCCCAGGATAATGATAGGGTAATGCGTAGAATGACCTTTATGGCTAATTTTTACAAATGTAATCCAGATTACTTTCAGAGTTTCCACTCCACTCCTCCCACCACAGCCCCTTCCTACTCTCAAACTCCTGCGTTGCCTACGCTACTCCCTTCTAAGAGGTATCGTACGGTTATAGATTTATATGACCCTGAAGAAGACCAAGAGGATCTCTCCTTTGTGGAGGCATCTGACCCTCAACTTATTGAAGAGGATGCAGATTAACCTTATTATGGGGATGACGAGGATCCTGAGGCAGACCAAGAGGCTAACATGTACTCTATAGATTTCCCCTCTTAATCAGGACACTCCAATTGTCGATTCCCCTGTAGATAATCAACCCTGGCTCAATGAAGTGTTAGCCAAGGTGGCGGAACACTTCCAAATTGACACACAAGAGGTGCAGGAAGATAGAGACTTTGCAGAACAGATCCTGGGGGACAAAAAGACAGTGGGACAGTTTATCCTGCTACTAAGGTCAGTGCAACGCAGGATACAACCATCCTTGAACACCCAATATCACACGGGCAGTTAACCCGCGTGTGGACAAATTATTCAGGTCTGCACCCTCAGATCCTTTATATATTAGAGGCAAACTAAAGCCAGACTCCTTACTTGTCACCACAACTAGAAAGAGAGCAGGCACACCCCTTGCTTCCTCCGAGGCTCCACCTGATAGAGAGCAAGAAAATCTATGCCATGGGCAGAAAGGGCGCCTCCTCTGTGGCCTGACAGACCAGGATAGCGAACAACGCAACCCTCTTGGCTAGCTGTAATTGTCATAAGTGGGAAGACATTTCTGCCTTACTTTCATCTGCCCTGGAGCCACTCAAATCACAAGTAGCTCAGGTGGCAGCAGATGGGAAAGCCGTATCTACCTGTCTCCTTAAGTCGAATTTTGATGCGGCGGACAATGCTGGAAGAGTCCTTGCAGAGGCATGCATGGCTGCGCCAGTCAGGCTTTAGGCAGGAAACACAGGCCACTTTAATCAACATGCCAGTGGAACCTAACGTGCTCTTCGGTAAGGCCGTGGAATATGCACTAAAAACAGCTAAGGACGAGTATGACACGCTAAAATCTTTAGGTCAGCTCACAAACAAGCCTACTGGTCAGAGAGGTAACGGTAACTTTTGCCATTTTCGTGGCCAAAATTCACAAAGAGGATCCAGCTACAATCAGGGCCAAGGTTCCTCCTATGGAATAATCAAGGACAAGCCTTCCAAGGCTATCCCAGAGGACAACGCAGAGGCCGTGGTCGGGGCAGAGGCCCTGCTCGAGATGGCACCCCACCTCCGAGCAAGTGACATTCCGCTCCAGGTACCCTCCCATGCATCTCCAATAGGAGGACGCATTTTCAACTTCACCCACGCATGGGAAGTTATCATCTCGGACAGATGGGTGCTGTCCACGGTAGTAGGGGGCTACTGTATATGACTACTGCAACGTCCTCACAACCACCCCCCACGACAGAAAATCCACTTAGAGGAACATCAGCAGATCCTTCTAGAAGAAATAACTACACTTCTATTAAAGGACGCCATAGAAGGGGTCCCAGCCAACCAGGTAAACAGGTATTTATTCAACTTACTTCCTTGTGCCAAAGAAAGATCTAACAATGCGCCCTGTATTAGATTTACACCCTGCAAACAAGTATGTCAAGCCACAAAGGTTCTGCATGACTATGCTACAAGAGGTAATCCTGCTACTAAAAAAGGGGATTACACGGCAACACTGCATATGAAAGATGCCTATTTTCATATTTCAATGTTCCCAGCGCACAGAAGATTCTTGCGTTTTAAAGATGGCGAACAAGCACTACCAATTCAAAGTGCTGCCCTTTGGAATAGCCTCGGCCCCAAGGGTATTCACAAAAGGTACTGGCGGTAGTGTCAGCGCAGGGGAGCAATTCCAGTGTACCCTTACCTGGACAACTGGCTCATAACAGCCAGAATCACCTCTGATTTGCAGACAAAACATCCAAACAACAACAATAATCAACCTCCTCTTTCAATTGGGCTTCTCCATCAATGAGAAAAAAAATCAAGCCTAATGCTAAGCACGTCAAAACAGTTCCTAGGAGCTGTCTTAAACACAGAGGAAGGATTGCTCTTTCCTTCAGAGGAAAGAGTGAAAAATGTGTTACTGCAAATAACACATTATGAGGATGGCTTCCAGATAAGGGTGCACAAAGCAATGCGTTTAATAGGCATGATGGCATTTTGCATTTACCTGGTTCCTCACGCGGGCCTGCGCATGCATCCCATACAGGAGTGGTTGGTGAAACAGTGGTCTCAGTCAAGCGGTCAGCGGGATGATCTAGTGGTCATTTCACCAACACTTGTACAAAATCTTTGCTGGTGGCCGAGAGAAAACGTAACAAAGGGAAACATTTCTACGAACCAGAGATACAGGCAGTGGTCACAACGGATGCCTCACTGGCAGTGTGGGGGGCTCACTACCTTCTTACACTGCAGCTCAGAACCACATCAATGTGCTGGAACTTCTGGCAGCATTCAAAGCCCTTTTAACAAACCTGCCGGTTCAAATCCTAATAGACAGCACTACAGCAATGTTTTATATCAACAAACGGGGGGGGAGGGGGTACACGTTCTCCAAATCTATCTAGACTTGGACAAAAAATCTGGAAATGGGCACTCAAACAGAAGATGTTCCTGCCATCACAACATGTTCCAGGGGAACTCAATGCTCTAGCAGACACATTGAGCAAAGATCCCCTACCAAAGGAACAAGAGTGGCGCCTACATGAAGAAGTTGTAGAACACCTCTTCTCTCAATGGGGTCAACTATAGACTTATTCGCCACAAGTGAAAATCGTCAATGCCCAAATTTTGCGTCCAGGTTCCCCCAGCTAGGCTCCAAGGGGAACGCCCTATGGATGAGCTGGTCAGGGAAATTTGCTTACGTTTTCTCCCCAACTCCTCTCATGTGGAAGGTGGTGAACAAGTTACATAAGGAACCGATGATGCTTATCCCAGTTGCTCCTATGTGGGCAAGACAACCGTGATATCTACATCTGCGCAGACTAGCGATGTGCGACCCCATCAAGCTCCTGTACCAGTATAACCTACTCACCCAGCACGAGGGACTAACAGTGCACCCACAACCACACTCAAAATGACTTCAGGAGCCATGCTACCAAGTTCAGAGTTCGGGCATCTCAATCTACCGCAAAGATGCATGGATATCTTGAAAGAATCAAGAAAACCAAACACTAGGCACTGTTACTTTGACAA